>NW_004797347.1:946600-955269 GCF_000002075.1 Aplysia californica
GGGGGAGGGGTTGATGAGATAGAACGAGTGTGGAAGGGTGGGGGTGATCTTGGGAGGATCCAGTGGACAGATCGAGGTCGGAGGCGTGCGTGGTCTGAAAGAGTAAATATCTTTAGAGTTTCCCGGAAATGAAAATCGATTGGATGTCGGTCTCTGGTCTGTATCAAAGCCAGGCTGGAAGTTGCTGCTCTCTCAGTCGGACGCTTAGGTAGGCCCGCAGACGTGGAACAGGGATAAATGGAGCATGGGGAAAGGGATAAAGGGGGGATTGGGAGATTGAAATATGGAGCATAGAAAGAGGGATAAATGAAAAATAAGAAAAGGGACGAAAGAGCATAGAAAGAGGGATTAAGGGAACATAAGGAAAGGGATAAAAGGAAACAAGGAGCATAGTAAAAGAGATAAAAGGAGATGGATGCTCTTTTTAAAAAAAGTTACATTACTCCCTGTCACCCATCTGCCAAGATTCTCCAAGTAGGTGGCTCTGGGTCTGCCCCTGCCTCGTTTGCCTTTAGTTTTGCCAGTGGGAGCTAGATGTTCATCAACGCCTTTATGTCTACTCAGACGTTCCAAAATCTGTGTTTGTCTTTTCCTGATTGTTTTTATCGGCGAGTGGTTCACGTGGGCTTCTTCAAGTACTTCCTTGTTTGATTTCTTTTCCTTCCACGATATTCTCTGCAGTCTCCTAAGAAACCACATTTCTGTTGCTTCTATTTTATGTTCACTGTCTTTAGTGGTTATCCAGCTTTCACAGCGTGGGTGGTTGGCGGATGCTTTGGTGTGGTTTGCTTCTTCTTTCCTATCAAACATGTATCGTCTTTATCTCCCCTCCTTCTTTTTTTTTGTTTTTTACTCTCTAGTAACACCTCTAATAATAAATAAATAATACATAATAAATTACACTCTTTATTTGTCCCGGAAGGGCACTTTGTTTTACAATGGCAAACATACAGACACATACATAAACACATAATTATAAATACGTGCATACATAAATACATACATACATAAATACATACACAAATATACAATATTACACAAATACAAAATAGTTTACAAACATGCCATTGGCGGTCGCCACTGTGAGGCAGCATTATGTGACCTTTTATGTTGCAAGTGCCATAAAACACTTACTAAAATAAAAAAACAAACCAGCTTTCAAAGCCAAATAGAAGGGTCGACCATACACAGCATGTCAGCTCTTTGCTTTCATTTTGGTAGTCTTGAAATGTTTCTATCTTTAAGGCTTGGGCTCGTTTTATTGAAACTACCTTTAGCCATTGCATTTCTTAGAACATTGTGACACATATCGGAAACTGTTGTTACAGTTAAATCTTCACACATGATGTCTCCCTTTGTCTGCCTGAGACCAAAATTGAGTCTATAGTGTGGGTGGTTGGCGGGTGCTCTAGTGTGGTTTGCTCCTTCTTTCCTAAGAAACATCTATCATCCTTATCTCCCCTTCTTCTTTTTTTATGTTTGTTACTCTTTTGTAACACCTCTAATCTTCTGGGGCTCATATGACCTTATGCAGTTGTGAGCGCCGTAAAATGTCTACTAAACTAAATTGAGTCGATAGTGCCGTAAAACACCTACTCAATCAATCAAGCATAATTTGTCTGTCTGTCGTTTTCCCACGTCTGCGATCCTGACTGGCACCGGGAGCATCCCATGGCTCAATGAGATTGGATGGACCCGCTCATAAAGTGTGCGCTGCATCGCGCCAGATTTTACGGATGTGTGATCTCGCCGGGCCGGTTCAGCCAACGAAATAAAGAATCCTTAAAGAACACGATTGGGATGTTTCCGTGAACTGGGTATACAATTTTTAAACAAAAAATCGTTACAGGAAAATTGATTTAGTGAGATGAATGGTTTGTGATAAGATTCAGCTTTTGGATGAAAATTTGTCAGTCCAAAAATATATCGACCCGTGCAGTACTTCGCACGCGATATTGATGTGTTTCGTTTGTGTGGCGTCTTTTTGTTGTTTTACTTTTAGTTTTAATAGAGGTTTTACGGCGCTCGCAACTTCATAAGATCATATGAGCGCCAGAAGATTAAAGGTGCTACCAGAGAGTAACAAACATAAAAACGAAGAAGGGGAGATAAGGACGATAGATGTTTCATAGGAAAGAAGAAGCAGACCACACCAGAGAACCCTCCCACCACCCACTCCTGTTTTGTATAATTTACGTAAAAGTATTGATTGTGAACACAATGCGGCATAGCGAAACATGATATTGTCGACACCCTGGTAAATTATACTAAGCTCAGAAAGCGAAATTTTCAAGAAAGAGAAGAACACTGTTCCACAATTTTTGTTCTAACATCTCGCATACCTTTCTTTTTTCGTTGCTTTTTTTCAACAATTAGAATTTGACTTGCGGGTGGTTGGAGGGTGCCACTGGTAGGTCTTACCAAACTTCTTTATCCTCCCTCTGTTGTTTCTGTCTGTATGTATTACCTATTCTCAGCATTGAATTACTTTAAGTGTGTCGCTGTGCTCCTCTTTACACAAACAAACAAACAAAAAAAACACAACAACAAACAAACAAACACACAAACACACAAACATACAAACAAACAAACACACAAACAAACAAATAAACAAACAAATGAACACAAGAATTTGACTAGTTGGGAAGGTCCTTTGATGTCAGGACGCCTATAATTTCGTTATCATGTGTGAGCTACTCCTGGAAGCTGACTTGTAACTCCCACAAGTGGGTGGTTGGTGGGTGCTCTGGTGTGGTTTGCTCCTTCTTTCCTATCAAACATCTGTCGTCCTTTTCTCCCCTCCTTCTATTTTGTGTTTGTTACTCTCTTGTAACACCTCTAATCTTCAGCACTTATATGACTTTATTGTGTTGCAAGTGCAGTAAAACTCTTACTAAAACTAAACTAACCCTCACAAAAAATTACTCGATGGGCGGAAAAAATGCCGGTTTCTTCGATGTCACTATTTTGACGAGCGCTTGATTTTACCACGATGCCACACATGAAGTGGTCGCGTTTAAACACAAGGGGACTCTCCCGAAAAATGAGGTTTTAAGATAATCGAAGGAAAAATGTTTGCCCCTTTTTCTTTTTTTTTTAAAAGACAAGGAGAGTTTTCTCTATTACCAAACAAATATACGCATTAATGAAACCAAACTTCTGCTTTAGGTAGGGCAATGCCCACTTTTGGTGAAGGTCAAGATTTCTGGAAACCCCCAAAATCTGGGTTAACCCGCTTGTCCAAAAAAGCGACCTATGTGTCCGCTGCGTTCTGGAAGATCCAATCCCTTCAACAAATGACACCTCAGACAATGACGCACATGCTACGTCACGAAATTTCAACGTTCTCCACTCGTTGATGTATCAGGAAATGTGAAACACGTTGCGTCAAAGGGTTTAAAATGTCGGTGGTTGGCGGGTTCTCTGGTGTGGTTTGCTCCTTCTTTCCTATCAAACGTCTATCTCCCCTCTTTCTTTTTTGTGTTTGTTACTCTCTATTAACACTTCTTATCTTCGGCACTTATATGACCTTATTGTGTTGCAAAAGCCATAGCTCTTACTAAAACTAAACTAAAACGGGTTCAAAACAAATTGGGCTTTTTAAAATGTAAGTATTTCACGCCTCCCCCCTCCCCCCCCCCCCCCCCCCCCCTAAAAAAAAAAGTTTTATAATCGACACAATTTACATGTAGGTTATTTAGAAGGCTGGCTTTCGACCCTGCCTGTCAGAGCCAACCCTTGCTGAGAGAGATGCAATATCCGAGCAGAAAGGAAGACCGAGATGCTCGATTACATTTTCCCCTCTCGAAAGTCGAACTTGGGTCTCCTGCGTGCGGCAGCGATTCGTCTACCCGCTACACCCAAGGAGGTTACAGTAAGCTCCTTGGCTTCACCACAGACACCGGCAGAACAGGGCTACACGAGACAGAATTTTGTCTGAGTAAACCGTGAGGGTATAATTTTAACGCCCCTATCAACCAACACTTATTTAGTTAAGGAGCGTGATCTTCCGATTCTAACGTCCTTTTCCAATAGGGCCTAGGGAAATGGCATGGGAGCTTTCAAAACTCAAAAAACAACAACAACAACAACAAAACAAACCGAACCGAACCGAGTTAACAGAAGGCCCAGTCTGGAATTCGAACTAGCGTAGTCCCGCAGTATAGATCTGCCATCTACGTCATGGAGGGATCAGATATCGTCAGAGGAAACGAGTATTTCGAAACGTCCTTAACACCTTCTGTAAAATAAGCTGACCTGAAAATGAGGAAAAACGAATCGGACAACAAAGACAGAGCACGACCTCATTTCTCCACCCTGGAATTGTTGCAAACACCTGCCTGTTTGTCGCAAACTTTCAGTCTCAGAAAAGTGTCAACCAGCAGTTCAGATAATGTACTGTGTCCAAAAATTATAAGGGGATTTTCTTTACCTGTTGTGCAGGTTGAGTGTGCTTAAGAAATATTTCGTCAAAATTCAAATTCTAAATATATATTTTAAAAAGGGGCAAGAAAGGGGGCTCTCGTGGCCTAGAGGTTAAGGTGTTGGCCTCTCATTCAAAGGTCCTGGGTTCGAATCCGGGTAGCGACCAAAATATTTTCTTCTCTAAAATTGTCTCCTTTCACTTCCTTTCCTGCTCTGTAGCAATGTTCTGTTGTCTGCTTTCATTTCCACTTTCTGCCCCCACCCCCTCACCTCCTTTGCCCCCTCCTCTGGGCTCCTGACTCTTTCTGCAGCCTTTCTACTGCTACTCCTTGGCTCCTCCTAACTGCTGTCTTTCTGCCACACCCCTGATCTTCTGGTAGGAAAGATCTACACCTAGCCTTCTCGGACAAGGGCGAAAAATCTCGGAGGGCCCGTGTGCAAGTTGCGCACGTTAAAGATCCCTTGGTGGTCTAAAATCGATAAGAGTAGGCTTCGGCCGCCACCCGGGCAAAATTCAAAATTTCCTACCAACGAAAAAGTATTAGGTGTGTCCCGCGCGCTCATATGACCTTATGCAGTTGCGAGCGCCGTAAAACCCTATACTAAACAAACAAACAGGGGCAAGAAATGATGCACCATACTAAAAGAGGTATAATTGTGAAAAAAAATGACGTAGGTTTTCGCTCACCTGAAAAACAAAAATAAAGAAAACATGCTTATTGTGCTCAGAACAGGTTTATCAGCTTGCTTGTCGACGATGTTTTTGAAATCTATTTTTTGTTTCATGCGATCCTTCTCACACTGTCTATGAAAACCAGGAAGAAGATAACAAGAAAGTCTGTTAACACACATCTTTCTAAATTCTGTCCCCCTCCCCCCTTTCTACACCCCCCCCCCCCTCCACGCACACGCACGCCATTCTGTTTGTTAGTAGTCGATTTTAGAAAGTCTAACATCATAGTGACCTTTATGTATTTATATTACATATATGTGAGGCAGCGTGGTGGAATCAGGCTCTCGTCAAAATAATCAAAAAGAAGAAACTTTTCATTTTTCCGCAGGTTTGTGAATTTGTATCAAAATTTTGTTTTTTGGCTCAACAACTTTCATAACCATTAAAGAACTAATTTCTGTGTGAATTTTTCTGGAAAACATTAATTAAAGGCACAAAAAATGTAAATTTTCAGTTACCACGGATTCTTAAGCTAAAGTAATAACTAATCTTTAGCGGCCATTTTTTCAATAATTTTACCCCTGAACACAGGTGACCCCACACCTCCTTTTTTCGTAAATATATCGACTCGTTTTCAAGATAATTAGATATTTTTTTCATCCTAATAAAGACAAGTGAACAAGCTTTAAGATTAAACTAATAACTCTACAGGCCCAAAAATGGACGAGAGCCTATTTCCACCACGCTGCCTCACATATGGTCGATTTTAAGCACAAGGGGCTATCCGGAAAACCGCTGTTTTGAGAAACTCGAAGGTAACATTTTTGCCCCTTGTTTAGTTTCTTTAAAAGACAAGGAGGGTTTTCTATATAACCAAACAAATATACACACCAATGAAACCAAGCTTCTCCGAAATTTAGGGCAATGACCACTTTTGGTGTTAGTCAAAATTTCTGGAAACATCCCAAATCTGGGTTAGCTCGCTTGCCCTTAAAAGCGACCGTATATAATATGTGAGGCAGCGTGGTGGAATCAGGCTCTCGTCAATTTTGGGGCATTTAGAGTTATTGGTATCATCGTGAAGCTCGTTTACTTGTTTTCATTTGGATGAAAAAAATATCCTTTTAACTTGAATACAAGTCCAGATATTTGCGAATGAAGGAGGTGGGGGTCACCTGTTTTCAGAGGTAAAACTAGTCAGAAAATGGCCGCAAAGATTAGTTATTTCCTTAACTAAAGAGTCCGTGGTAACAGAAAATTTACATTTTTGTGCCTTTAATCAACACTTTTCAGAAAAATCAACCCAGAAATGAGTTTTTTAAAGGGCATGAAAGGTGTTGAGCCAAAAACAAAAAAATTAGATAAAAATTCACGAACCAGCGGAAAAATGCAAGTTTCTTCTCTTTGGTCATTTTGACGAGAGCCTGATTCCACCACGCTGCCTCACATATTATATTATTATGGTATAGCCCCACAGAATGCGGCTTATCAGGATGTGCGTTCTAGGTCAAACTATACATTCCGAAATGGGGACATAAGTTCACTTTGACAAGGATGTTTCTGTTTGTTGTGACCTTTCAGGAACACCCGCGGTGTACCAAGCAATCAACATAGACCTACTGCTGTGTAACTTGGAATTGGTTTGAACATTCAAACGTCAGAGCCTCAAACCTCTATCTCCCCCCCCCCCTTTTTTTTCCCCCACTTTTTGTGGGGCACTCAGTACTTGTATACCATCATTATTTGAGTAATAATACTGAAAGATTTGTTCGGACACGCACATTCTCTGTCCATCTCTTTGTGTCTTTTCTTTCACTTCCTCCCCCCCTCTCTCTCTCTCCGCTCCCCCCTCCCTCTCTCTCGATGGCGCTCATATGACATTATGCAGTTGCGAGCGCCGTAAAACCCTCTACTATAAAAAATCTCTCTCTCTCTCTCTCTCTCTCTCTCTCTCTCTTTCTCTCTCTCTCTCTCTACTCTCCCTCTCTCTATCTCTTTCTCTCTCTCTCACGCTCTCTCTCCTCTCTCTCTCTCTATCTCTTTCTCTCTCTCTCACGCTCTCTCTCTTGCTCTCTCGTGTCTGTCTGTCTCTCTTTCTTTCTCTAAAACTCTATACTTTTGATTGACCACACTCTCTGCTTCGGAAATGAAATACTATGCGTCAGGTCGGTCAGTAAATTCATGTGGAAACTGAGCCAAACCTCATATTAGTTAATGTCATTGGTTGGTTGGCGAGTGCTCTGCTACTGTGGTTTATTATTATTTAAAAAAAAATTATAGTAGATGGTTTTACGGCACTCACAACTTCATAAGGTCATATGAGCGCCACTACTGTGGTTTGCTGAAAAACATTGATTAAAAGCACACAAAAAAATAAAAAATAAACGTTCAGTTTCTACGGACTCTCAAACCAAGGTAATAACTAAACTTTGGCGGCCACATTCTGGCAAAGTTGACCTCTGAAACCAGGTGACCCCCTTCTCATTTAATTGCCAATATCTCGACTTGTATCCGGGATAAACGAATATTTTTTTCGTAGAAAGCTAGACAAATAAACACGCTTTAAGATGATACCAATAACTCCATATGCCCAAAGATTTGACGAGCGCCTGTTTCCTCCACGTCGTGACCTTAATACGTACATGATCAATGGCCGAGGTTACCGCCACTCTTGGTACGGTCAAGCTGTCAGATAAAAAAAAAAAAGTTTTACTAGAGGTTTTACGGCGCTCACAACTGCATAAGGTCATATGAGCGCCAAGGGGTGGATGCCAACAGAGAAGTCTTTACAGGAAATCAGGCTTACTCTGCTCGCCTCTATAGCTTCAACAGCACAAAGTCTGCCTCGACTATCAAGACCCCCGGAAATAGCGGGTGACAAGAGAGTGACAAGAGTGTGACAAGAGTGTGACAAGAGTATGACAAACATACAAAAGAAGGAGAGGAAAATGACGATAGTAAGGATGAGGAAAGAAAAGCAGCATTTCCCTGTTGTAGTTCAGGCACAGTTATGAACATGACATTGTTAGATCAGCCCATTTACAAGTATAATTCTACAATGCATAAGAACAGGTTAATGCCCCCCCCCCCCTTTGGGAATGACCTAAAGACACTTAAGTCAGTGGCACCGCCCCGGGGGGTGGCTGTCAGGTATGTGTCATGGTCAAGTGTGGGCTGGACACACCTGTAGCTTAGGTAGGTGGTACAATGCTGGACTACCATGTGGATGACCTTGGTTTAAATCATACTCTGGACTAGGATTCTTTTGAGGAAGTTTTGAAAAATTTGAGTAATAAAGAGATGTCGGGTTCTTTCACACGTGGTATTTGGCGATTTGCCTCTTCTTTCTGATCCTCATTTTTCCTTCTTCGCTTCTTTAATAACTTGGCCAAATGCTCTCACTTCGAAATGACCAACGTCTGTCTGTATCAAGGGACAAAAAACAAAAAACAAAACAAAAAATCAAAAAAGGAAAAGAAAAGAGTAGAAGTAGGCAAAAGCCCAACTTACTTAATGAACTTAAACAGAAGGATGACGTGAACAGACCAGGAGAAAGCCACCCCCCCCCAAC
>NW_004797347.1:955369-957607 GCF_000002075.1 Aplysia californica
TCCCCCCCCCCCCCTCACTCTCTCTCTCGTTCTCTCTCTATATATCTATCTCTCTCCCTCTATCTTTCTCTCCCTCTCTTTCTCTCTCTGCGTCTCCCCCTCTCTTTCTCTCTCCTCTCTCTCACCCAACTCTCTCTCCCCTTCTCCTCTCTCTCTCCCCTTCTCCTCTCTCTCTCTCATTCTCAAACACACACGCACTCAAACAAAAAAACAACAACACACATACACACAAAAAAAAACAACTGAAAATAAAAAACACAGACACATTAGTATCATACATCACCCATCGCCCCTGTCGTCCATGTTTACACGATAATATATGATACACCCCTGTTGTTTACACACACACACACACACACACACACACACACACACACACACACACACACACACACACACACACACACACACCGACACCCACACACATACCACATACCTGCCAGCTGTGCATAGTGCATGCCACAGTGAGTGAGTGACGGAAACATCAACATACACTGCTCTCCTACTCCCCTACTAGGGCTGGGCAATGAGTCAATTTAGCAAAGTCGGTATAATACGTTAGTGCACCGCACCTCTTCGACAAAAAAAATATGATATGGGCTGCTTCGGCAAATGGGTTAGAACCACTTTGACAAACGGGTTAGCATCACTTCAACAAAATATGGATGCACCCACCTCGGCCAAATGGTCAGGAAAGAGAGTTAAGAGTCTGAATTCGGACAATGTTTCATTGAGAATTATCCGGTTATCCGGATAGATTATCCGGATAGATTATCCGGATTTTGCCCACCTCTATCCGCTACATCATAATCAATGTTATCCAAAACGGATCAACAAACCGCTGCCTAGTCATCTGTCTTTTTTTTCCCGTAGAATCTACAGACGCTACTTCTTCTCAGTACATGTATTATGAGGCAAGAACATGTTTGTTTTAGTAAGGTTTTACGGCACTCGCAACTGCATACGTGAGTGGTTGGCGGGTGCTCTGGTGTGGTTTGCTTCTTCTTTCCTTTCAAACGTCTATCGTCTTTATCTCCCCTCCTTCTTTTGTGTTTGTTACTCTCTTGTAACCCCTCTAATCTTCGGCACTTATAAGACCTTGTTGTGTTGTAAGTGCCGTAAAACTCTTACTAAAACTAATCCTATTGAATTCTTTGATACGCGGTGAAAGTGACACCCGGACAACCCCTTATATCACATGTCATGTAAATCATAATATATACTGGGTTTTTTAACAGTTAAATTTATATAAATTTATTTATTTATGTGTATTTGTGTGCCTGTGTGTGTGTATGTATATATTAATTATATATATATATCAGGGAGTATATCATGACTGGATATATATATATTTATTATATATATATATATATATATAGATATATATATATATATATAGATAGATAGATTATGTGTGTGTGTGTGTGAGTGTGTGTGTGTGAGTGTGTGAGTGTGTGTGTGTGTGCCTGTTAGTATGTATATTACATAATATGCTGTGAAATATGTTTATATCACATACTCTTTAAATGACTTAAGTAAGCGCACGTTATATAGATGGCACAAGTCCATGTCTGTCTGTCTGTCTGTCTGTCTGTCTGTCTGTCTGTCTGTCTGTCTGTCTGTCTAGTCTGTCTGTCTGTCTGTCTGTCTGTCTGTCTGTCTAGTCTGTCTGTCTGTCTGTCTGTCTGTCTGTCTTTCTGCCTGTCTGTCTGTCTGTGTGGATGTATGTATGTACATTATACAAAGTATATATGTATATATAATAATTATATGTTATTATACAGGGAGCTCTCGAGGTCTCGAGGTCACGGTGTTCGCCTCTCGTTCAATAGATCCCGGGATCGAATTCGGACAGCGATGGACAATAGTCTCCCTTCACCTCCTTTCGTGCTCTTTAACAATTTTCTGTCGTCTTTTTGTTTTTGTTTTTTGTTCCTTGCCCATATATTTCTATGATATTGACGCCATTGTCTGTCGTCTACTTTTTTCTCCAATTTCTGCCCCCACCCCTCCACCTCCTTTATCCCCTTCTCTGGGCTCCTGACTATTTCGGCAGCCTTTCTACTGCTACTCCTTGGCTCCTTCTTACTGCTGTCTTTCAGCCCCACCCCTGATCTTAAGGTAGGAAAGGTCTCCACCTAGCCTTCACGTATAAGGGGAAAAAATCTCGAGGTCCCGTGTGCAAGTTGTACACGTTAAAGATCCCTTGGTGGCCCTAAATCGTTAATAGGCTTCGAC
>NW_004797347.1:957803-960040 GCF_000002075.1 Aplysia californica
TATATATTATACATATATCATGTAATACGAAGCTCGTCAACATTTTTGTGGTGTTCGATCGAGTCCCGTGACAGCTGTGTGTGAGCATATGATCCGCGGGATCGACAACAATAACAACATTACACGTGTAGGAAGAGGACGCCTCACCTCCATCTTCAGTGGCTGTGTTTGCCTGTGTGTGCATCAGTGTGTGTGTGCACCAGTGTGTGTTAATCATTGTGTGTGTGTGTGCCTGCCTGACTGCCCGTCACTCAACTAGTGGATTATGTCAGCGCGTACAGTAGAGACAGCTTCATGGTGGTTGTTTTGTTAAACATGGCGTAATGGTGCTGATTGTTGTGTGTGTGTTTGTGTGTGTGTGTTTGTGTGTGTGTGTGTGTGTGTGTGTGTGTGTGTGTGTGTGTGTGCGTTTGTGTGTGTGCGTGTGTGTGCGTGTGAGCGCGCGCGCATTCCTGGATTTCCAAGTGTATTGTTGGGTCGTTGAGTGCATTCTATGAAATTTACATCGAATTTTTTATGTTCTATTTCTTCCTTTTTATATTTAATTCTCTGTTTACTCAAAACTTAAGGGCTTCTGAAGTTGTTGTTCTTTGTAAAAGTAGAATCATCCCTTTTCTTGATTTTATGGCGAGCACTTCAGCACTCGGAAGATAGTAAAGCCAGGAGGTTTTCCTTCTGTAAACTGAAACTAATGGCCGTGAAATTACTCAGAATATAACGTTTATATTATTATAATGCTATTCTTGCTTTAATACATTTCGACAGTTTTGTTAAGCTCTCCTCTCCTCCCAAAGGCAGTTTTCCCCGTGAAGTTTGTTTTCATACTTGAAACGCGCCATTGTGCAGCATTTGCGAAACATTTATGCTCTATTGCATAATATGCTTTTTATAAACTACACCCCCATCGTCGCAATTCGTTCAGTTTTCTAATCAAGAAATATACACAGTTGTGGAGTATCTAAAACGTTGAATTTCTGAAACTTTTTGCGAACTTAACTGAGCAAAGAAACCGATAGCTGTAAATTCTGCTTCACTTGCCACAAAATGTTAACTCTTGAGAAGTTATTTTTGAGAAGTTATTTTGTATGATGTCAACTCTTCAGAGAATTTATTCCAGTTTGGGGCAAATTACTGTGTGATGTGAACTCTAAGAAAGTTTTTCTCAGTAAAATATGAACTGTAAAAAAAAGATCTTATTTATCTCAGTTTATGTTAAAGGTTAAAGCACTTTTTGATCTGAACTCTGTGGATGTTTTTATCAAGTAAGATATGTGAACTCTGAGAAGAATTTATCACAGTTTCTTGTGAAATACTGTGTACTCTGAACTTTGAGAGCAAATCTATCTCAATAGAATGTGAACAGAGAGGAATGTATCCCAGTTTCTTGTAAAACCTTGTGTGATACAATATCTGAGATGATTATATGTCCGTAAGATGTGAACTCTGAGAAAAATATATCCCAGTTTCTTGTAAAACTCTGTGTGCTGCAATTTCAGAGAACATAATTTTATGTCCGTAAGATGTGAACTCTGAGAAGAATTTATTCCAGTTCGTGGTGAAAAACTGTGTACTATGTATGAACCCTGTGCAGAAATATTTGTATCTTCGTAAGATGTAAAATCAGACCTGAGAAGAAGAATTTTTACCCCAGTTTGTGATAAAACGCTTTTTGCTGTGAACTCTGCTGAGAAGAAATTTTGAGTCTTCGTAAGATCAAAAACTCTGAGAAAAAATTCTGTGTCTTCGTAAGATCAAAACAAAAACTCTGAGAAGAAATTCTGTGTCTTCGTAAGATCAAAACAAAAACTCTGAGAAGAAACTTTAATTATGTGTCTTCGTGGAATGTGAGATAGCCTACAGCCGGATCAAAGTGACGTCATCGTTACGTGAGCTCACATCACGTCATCATGGAGAGTCTGTGGCGACGACGGCGTCGCATTCTGCCCAAACCGCCCGTCCCTCGGGCTCAGCCGTGAGTTCTTTACCTACCATGGGGTGATTCTGTGGGCGGTTGGTGGATGTGCTCTCGTGTGGTTTGCCTTATTCATTCTTTTCTTGTGGAATGGGTGCAACTGTGGGTTTTTTCCTTTTATCTTGTTCTTCTTGTTTTTGTTCTCCTTTTTCTTGTTCTTTTTGTTCTTCTTATTCTTGTTCTTGTTCTTGTTCTTGTTCTTGTTCTTGTTCTTCCTCTTCTTCTTCTTCTTCTTCTTCTTCTTCTTCTCCTCCTCCTCCTCCTC
>NW_004797347.1:960797-962643 GCF_000002075.1 Aplysia californica
CACACACACACACACACACACACCAATTTTCTTCATTTCTCGTGTAAGCTAAAGCTTAAAATTAATGCGATTGTTTACAGCTGTAACCCACCCCCTCTCATTTATTTCCCCTAAGCCGGTCGGATGGTAAGGCTTCCAGATTAGATTCATCTCCTTGAGCTGACGATGTATCCTGCTTAACCACCATAATGTGTGAAGCGTGCTGACAAAATGAGTTACTTCTCGGATTCAAGATTTATGGAAAAAAGACATATACCTGTCATGCATATAATAAGGGAAGTTTTTATAATTTATTATTATGGAATAGTAAAGGGCATGTTATAGTTAATTAAAGAATATGACATCAGTAAAAATTCTACAAATTTGACCCGTGGGTCGATTTTTTAGCCAATATCTCCATTTTGTGGATTGCGAGAAGTAACTCATGTCTTCTTGGAGTGTGTGCAGACTACAGAATAAGCGTAATAATAATGTTCGGTTGTCCAACGTTTTGTTTTAGTTTTTGTAACAGTTTTACGGCACTCGCTACACAGTGAGGTACCGAAGATTAGAGGTGTTACAAGAGAGTAACAAACGTGAAAAATTGGAGAAAATAATTTTAATGGAGATAAATGTTTGGTGGGAAAGAAGGAGCGAACCACAACATACATAGCAACCTCCAACCTCCCACTTTCTGACACTCGATTTTAAAAAAATAAAATATAAATATTTTTAAGAACCGAAATGTCTCAACACCTTGAGCCAAGTTACGCAAAAAATATATCTGTGACATACCCAACTGACACGTTGAAGACTGAAGACGAGGTCACGCCGTTTCAAATTTAGATTAGGATGATAAAAATCCGTCCCAGAAATAGTTATGAAATCTTTCCAGATTTATCGTAACCCAAGTCAAACCCTGGAGGTTTTTCCCGGTCAAGGAATTAGTGACGTTTTGTTTCGCTATTCGTGTAGGGCCAAAAGGTAAAAATACGTGATACAGCCGTATAAAGGTCGGAGGGAAAGTGCGTGTCGTCATGGGAAAAAGAGGCGCTCGAAAAACCAAACAAATCGAACAAACCTACAATTATCTATCCGCAGGCCAGTTTTTATAGATTTTTATTTTTGTTTTAGGGTCAACAGATAATTTTATGTCCATTTAGGCTCTCATTCCACATTCCTGAGTGAGTTTTATTGAAAATAATTGAGCAAAGGTAAGCAGAATTAGAAGTGTAAAATTACAGTTTTCAAGTACACAATAGCTTTGGGAGTCACCAAACTTTGGCGGCGGCCATTTTCCCGCTTGTTTGACCTCGGATGCATTGCTACCATCACCCTCTTCACACGCAAATGCTTCGACCTTTGTACAAGACATACGGGTATTTTTTAAATCAAAAGACGGGAAAATAAACAGACTGAAAGATTATACCAATATCCCCAATATGCCCCCCCAAACTGACGTGCGCCTGATTCCTCCGCGTCGTGACACATTCTGTTCATTGTGCCAAGTCATGACGTTAAACACATTAGACGGATCATCGTTAATCCTTTTGTTCCAGTTTCGTTTTCCCAGCTGACGTTCGTTATTATAGAAACGTGTAAGGTCGGCAAGGTACACTAGATCTATCAACAAAGACGTCAACAAAGGCATAATTTTATCCTGTGTTCGTGCATGTCCATGGATAGTTTGACCTTAATGAGCTGATCTACTGATCTGACTAACCCCAAGACCGATTTTAAATTTCCCCGCATTCGCAAAGGCCACTGATGACTAACGTTTGACATCATTTTATAGATAGATAGATAGATAGATAGATAGATAGATAGATAGATAGATAGATAGATAGATAGATAGATAGATAGATTA
>NW_004797347.1:964211-965611 GCF_000002075.1 Aplysia californica
CGATGAGAAGTCGTCGCTCAAACAGTGGACTCCTCTTGTGGCGAACTCGCTTCATCTTCGGTAAAGTTGATTTTTTTCTCTGGTCCCAGCATGTCTTCGTCTTTACAATTCCCAACTTCTAAGTTGAACTTCGAATGAGTTCATTCTTTTTTCCCCCTCGGTCCCCCGACGACATTAACTCATCCGTAGTCGACTGTACATATACAAGTGGCCTTTAGAGCAGGTTGGACTATTTTTATGTTGGTAATGTGTGAGGCGTGCTGAAAAAATGAGTAGGTGGTTGGCGGGTGCACTGGTGTGGTTTGCTCGTTCTTTCCTATCGAACATCTATTATCCTTATCTCCCCTTCTTTTTTATGTTTGTTACTCTCTTGTAACACTTTTAATCTTCTGGCGCTCATATGACCTTATGCAGTTGTGAGCGCCGTAAAACCTCTACTAAAACTAAACTAAAACTAACAAAATGAGTTACTTCTCGCAATCCACAAAATGGAGATATTGGCCAAAAATCGACGCAAGGGTCAAATTTGTAGAATTTTTTAAAAATACTATATTCTTTAACAATGACGTGACTTTTATTATTCCATACTAATAAATTATAAAACTTTCACCCATAAGCGTGATAGGTCTATATCTTTTTCCATAAGTCTTGAATCCGAGAAGTAACCCATTCGTTTTGTCTGCGCGCTTCACATAATATTATTATTACTGCTGTCCTCACCTACTTTGTCTTCAATGACGATTGGCCATTCATTATCACCTGTGCACTGTGCACTCGAGCCGGGGGACATCTTTGGCTTTGTCTTGAAAATGGAAATGCACTTTGTGACTCTTTGATGACCTCCCTTTCTGGGTGGATTGTTGGGGTTTAGCAGTTACTGTTGCTGATGATTTTGGGTTGTGGGTAGTTGACGGGTGCTTTGGAGTGATTTGCTTCTTCTTTCCTATCAAATATCTATCGTCCTTATCTCCCCTTTTTTCTTGTGTTTGTTGCTATCTTGAAACACCTCTACTCTTCTGGCGCTCAAATGACCTTATGCAGTTGCGAGCGCCGTAAAACCTCTACTAAAACTAGACTAGTTTTGGGTTGTTGTTGTTGTGGGTTTTTTTGTGTGTTTTTTTTATCTTGAAGAAATTGGTGAATAATGAAAAGGTTTCAGTGGAGGAGGAGGAGAAGAAGGAGGTGGTGGTGATGGTGGATGTAGATGAGGTCTAGGGGCAGGAGGGGGAGGAGGAGGAGGAAGAAAAGTCTGGAACAAAGGAGAGCATGAAAAAAGAGAAGAAAAAGTAGGAGGAGGGAGAGGAGGGGGAGCAGTGATTAAGAGGAGGAGGAGCTGAGATTAGGAGGAGGAGGAGGAAGAGGAGCTGAGATTAGGAAAAGGAGGAGGAGAAGGAGGAGGA
>NW_004797347.1:967905-969610 GCF_000002075.1 Aplysia californica
CCCCGTTTCCCCACCCTCGTCACATCGATCAGGAACTAGAGGTGGCCAAAATCCAGATAAACTGTCCGCATAACCGGATAATTCTTAAAGAAACATTATCTGAATTCAGACTCTTAGGTTCTCTTTGCTGACTCCCGTTTACCAAAGTGGGTGCACCCATTTGTTGCAGTGATGCTAACCCGTTTGTCGAAGTGGTTCTAACCCATTTTCCGAAGCAGTTCAGAGTTCAGAGCGAGCATACTTTTTTGCCGAAGGGGTGCACTAACATAATGTTATCCGGATTTTTGCTAAAGCGACTCATTGCCCAGCCCTACCAGGAGCAATTAGCAGAGTAGCGGAGCGCGGGAGTTTAGCACCACCAGACAACTACAACAGGTCTGCGTGCGTGTGTGTGCGTGAGTGGTGTGTGCGTGAGTGGTGAGAGGTGAGAGCTTCATTCTGGCGGACTAGTTTTAGTGACCGTGTTGTGATTTGATTACCACCACCCTCATTGTTAGTGTTGTTGTTGTTGTTGTTCTTCTTCTTCTTCGACGACGGATTCTTGTGCCGATTTGTAATTTGATTACCATCACCATCATTGCTGTTCTTCTTCTTCTTCTTCTTCGCTGGATTCTTGTGCCGATTAATTTTTTACGTCGCTTTCATGCACGGTTGAGTTTTGTTTGGGTTACAGCTACTTCTCTTTTATAACTCTAAATTAAGTGTAGATCTAGTTCCTTTAATTTTGAAATACAGTTTGGTTCCGACATTATTTTTGCGGGCATGCCTCTTGGATTGAGTCGTGAGTTTAAAAGACTGGAAAGGGGTTGAGATCTTTTTTTTTTGGGGGGGGGGTTCCTTTTTTTTTTGGTAAACGTTTTACGGTACTTACTACAAAACGATGTCATATAAATGTTAGAGAGGAGGCCTAACATACAAAGAGAAGTAGGAAGAGAGATGAGGACGACTGTTGGTATTTTTTTATTTTTGGGTGTGTGTGCGGGTGTCGATTTTTTAAAACTAAGAAATTTTTATTAAGATTTGTTTCCTTTTTATTTATTTTTGCATTGATTTTTTTGCTCCTGGATGTTTAAGTTGATGGTTTGATTCTAGGATTGTGTTATGCGTTTGACAGAGTGGAAGGTCGTTCCATCTTTAAAAAAATAAAATTAGTTTAATTGTTCTTTTCTGTGGACAATTGGATTGTTAATTTGATTCTAGGATTATGTTGTGAGTCTTTGAGAGTGTACATGGTTCAGTTTGTTAGTTAGTTTTAGTTTTAGTACAGGTTTTACGGCGCTCTCAACTGCATAAGGTCATATGAGCGCCAGAAGATTAGAGGCGTTACAAGAGAGTAACAAACATAAAAAAGAAGAAGGGGAGATAAGGACGATAGATGATTGATAGGAAAGAAGAAGCAAACCACACCTGAGCACTCGCCAACCACCCACGTTTGTAAGTTAGAGTTTAATGGCACTTACGATACAAATAGATCATATAAGTGCCGAAAATTAAAGATATTTCTAAAGAATAACAAACAAAGAAAAGATGGTGAGATCAGGACGGCAAACGGAGCAAGCCGCATCAGAGCACCTGCCTACCGCCCACGAGAGAGTCAGATGTATAATTTAGCTCTATGTATTTTTTTCTTTCATTCAAAATCTAGAGTTTCTTTTCTCTCTCTCTCTCTCTCTCTCTCTCTCTCTCTCTCTCTCTCTCTCTCTCT
>NW_004797347.1:970449-974631 GCF_000002075.1 Aplysia californica
TCTCTCTCTCTCTCTGTCCCACCCTTTCTCTCTGTTTCCCCCCCCTCTCTCTCTCTCTCTCTCTCTCTCTCTTAGCCTCTCTCTCTCTTTCTCTGTCTCTTTGAGTCTCTCTCTGCCTCTCTGTCCATCTCCCATCCACCCCTCGATCAGAGTTGGCCTATTAAGCTAGGCTTGGTCCAGTGTTTTGAGGTCAGTAGTCAGGATAATTGGGGTCACTTCAGCTGTTGCGTTATCAGATTGGTATTTTATTGAGAAATATGACGACACCACTACTCCCCCCCCCCCTCACTCTTCCAATCTCTTCCCTCCCATCCCTCCCTTCTGGCCATCATCGAGTCTACGTCACGTGATTTTCTTTGCGAGAAAACAAAAACTTCCCACTCTACCCTTTTTCCAGTGGGTGGTTGGCGGGTGCTCTGGTGTGGTTTCCTATGAAACATCTATCATCCTTATCTCCCCTTCTTCTTTTTATGTTTATTACTTTCTTGTAACACATCTAATCTTCGGTGCTTATACGACCTTATTGTGCTGCAATTGCCGTAAAATTTTTTACTGAAACGAAACTTCTTGTCATCATACAGTCTACGTGATTTTCTTTGCGAGAAAATCAAAACTTCCCGCTCTATCCTTTTTCTATCAGTCTTATGTGACCTATTTATTTGCTTTTCACTCGCGGTGTACCACCTTGTCCTCCAGTCTTTTTGAAAATTGAATGTTAAATCTCATCCTAACCCCTTAAAACTGTGACTGTATTGTGATAAAAGGGCGAAAACGCCCATCATAATTGCCAGCTGAAGTACAAGTAAACGCCCCACTCCCCCCCCCCAACCAAAAAAAACCTCCCCACACACCAAAAAAAAAACAACTGACCAAGACGACAGAACTGATTGACAGCAGTAACTCAAGCTGTTCACAGTGCGGGAATACTGTGTGGGAAGATCTCGCCATCCATCTTCTTCAATATAGACCGTCATCATAGACACAACCACTTTCCATAATGTCGTCGTGTGAGCGTAAAAGCGTTTTATCTGCATTTTCAAGACACTTTCGGGGCATTTTTGAGACGTTTTCCAGGCATTTTCGAGACATTTTCGAGACGCTTTCGAGATATTTGACGTTTTTTAAATTTTAACCGAGGAAGCAGATAGAAATAGAACTATTTCATGTGTGTTTTTTTGTCGGTGCAGAAACGTCGTGATAGATCTAGTCTTCATATCAAAACGCATATCTCCATGTAGTGTGTTGAAAAAACCCAAAGTGAACCAAAACAACCCAATACAAAGCAAAACAAAACAAGGAAATCAAAACAGGTAGAATCTAGAACTATTTCCCTATTAAATAGTTTTGTCGGTGCAAAAAAGACATTGTTGTTTTCATATCGAAACGTGGATCACCATGTAATATGTTACGAAAAAAAACCCCCAACAAGAACAAACTAAAACAAACGAACACGTAAACATACAAATAAACAAATTATACTAACAAACAAGCAAAAAACCCCCAAAAACAAACAAACAAGAAAAAAAAAAACAACAACAAAAAAAACTCTCTCAAAACGTTTCCACAACAAGTTCACAACACGTAGATAGGACTCTTTTCATCTCACTCACTCACGAGACTGTGTACGCGTCTCTGTACTTTCCTTGTCCGCCGTCCAGACCTTCTGACAGCCTTGTCATGTCTCCTCACGTGGGGGCTCAGATGTTTTATGAGCGAGGCTTCCACTTCCAGGCTCCGTACCACCAGGCTGAGAGAGTAGAAAAGATATATTTTTTGTGAGGCAGCGTGGTGGAATCAGGCTCTCGTCAAAATAATCAAAGTGAAGAAACTTGCTTTTTTCTGCAGGTTTGTGAATTTTTATCAAATTTTTGTTTTTGGGCTCAACACCTTTCACGCCCATTAAAGAACTCATTTCTGTGTGGATTTTTCTGAAGAACGTTGATGAAAGGCACAAAAGATGTAAATTTTCAGTTACCACTGACTCTTAAGTTAAGGAAATAAGTAATTTTTGGCGGCCATTTTCTCATTAATTTTACCTCTGAAAACAGGTGACCCCCACCTCCTTCATTCTCAAATATCTCGACTTGTATTTAAGATAAACGGATATCATTTTCATCCAAATAAAGACATGTGAACAAGCTTTAAGATGATACCAATAACTCGATGTGTCCAACATTTGACGAGAGCCTGATTCCACCACAATGCCTCACTAATATTTCTACAGTCTACCTTGTCCATGATGGTCATAAATTGTCGATGAGAAAGGTGGTTGTCTGCTCTGGTGTGGTTTGCTTCTTCGTTCCTGTCAAACATCTATCGTCCTTATCTTCTCCCCTCCTTCTTTTTTGTATTCAGTTACTCTCTTGCTACGCCTCTAATCTTCGGCACTTATATGACCTTATTGTGTTGCAAGTGCCGTAAAACTCTTACTAAAACTAAAAGGTTGGCGGGTGCTCTGGTGTGGTATGCTCCTTCTTTCCTATCTAACATCTGTCGTCCTTTTTCTCCCCTCCTTCTATTTTGTGGTTGTTACTCTCTTAAACGAAAATGGAAAAAAATATTTCTACAATCCACCTTGTCCGTGATGGTCGTAAACATTGTCGATGAAATAGGTGATTGTTCTATACAAGCTGGCCTCTTGGATGTTGGCGTTATGATGATATATAGACCCAAAAAAGACAAGGAGAGAGGTGAGGGTGGGGAGGGTGGATGGAGAGTGGTCATTTGTACAGGTGATTGTCTTAAACAGTGAGGTTATGATATATGATGATGAAAAGCAAGGACGGTGTGTGTATGTGGAGGGGGGGGGGCGTCGTTTGTACTTGTGATTGTCTTGGACAGTGCTGTTATAATGTAGGAAAATGCAAGGGGGTTTGGGGGGAGGGGAAGTGCTCATTTGTGAAAGTGATTGTCGTTGACAGGGTCGTTTGTTTTGTTTTGTTTTTTTGTTTGGTTTGTTTGTTTGGTTTTGTTGTGGTTTGATTGTTTTACACTATAACGACACATTTTAAGCCATCCCCTTGGCTACAAGGGCCAATCTGCTCCTCGAACAATGGGTGGCTGTCTTAGAAAATTTTGACAGTCTGTCTGTCAACTGTTCCTCTCTTTGATTTGATCCTGGCAGTGTGAACCACACACCTCTCGAAGCCGGTGTCTTTGGAGTAGCGGTTAAGCGCTTCGCTCGCTGTCGCACGCAGGAGACCCGAGTTTGCCTCCCGAGAGGCGAGATATTTTTTAAATCGAGTATCTGTCGGTCTTTCTGCCAGGATTTTGTATCTCTCTCAGCTTGGGTTAGTCCTGACTGCCTCGGTCTGAATACCGCCTTCTAAATGATTTAAATTGTGTTGAAGGGGGGTGTAAAAACATCTACAGTAAATTTTTTTTAAATCTTAAGGGTGCTGACAAAATGAGTTTCTTCTCGGATTCGAGACCTATTGAAATAGAATGATACATCACGCTTATAGGTGAAGTTTTTACAATTTATATGAAATAATAAAATGGTTTTTATACTAAAAGAATATGGCATCAATATAAAAAAAATTTGTAATCTACAAATTTGACCCAAGTGTCGATTTTTGGCCAATATCTCCATGTGTAGATTGCGAGAAGTAACTTATTCTGTCAGCACGCCTCACAAATTATAACTATATAAAAATAACACACCTCTCAGAACAATGTTGTCAGCTTTGGTGACACCGCCCAGTTTCTCCTACAGGCAACTCTATCCTCTCGTCCTCAACCAAAGGAGCCTAACTGTGTCGAGCATCATTATCGATTTCTTCACTCCCCCCCCTCCCTCTCCTCTGACCTCTCCTCCTCTTCACACACCCCTCCCCACACACTCACTCACTCACGTGGACTTAATCGCATGTGTGTTCAGGCTCACAAATACACACACACAGAGTGCGACACTATCACTCATACACACGCACACATTCACACGCACCCACGCACGCATGTACACACACATACCACACACACGCACAGGAACACACATACCACACATACATACACACGCACACGCACGCACGAACCCACGCACGCGCACACGCACGTACACACATGCACACGCACGTACACACATGCACACATACCACACGTACGTGCACACGCATACACACTCACGCACACACACGTGCACACGCACACACACGTGCACACGCACACACACGTGCACACACA
>NW_004797347.1:976842-978103 GCF_000002075.1 Aplysia californica
CCATTCCCACAATGACCACCACAAACACACCATTCCCACAATGACCACCACCATCACAACCACACCATTCCCACAATGACCAACACCATCACAACCACACTATTCCCACAATCACCACCACAACCACAACCACACCAATCCCACAATCACCACCACAACAAGCACACCATTCCCACAATCACCACCACCACCACACAATTCCCACAATGACCATCACAACCACACCCTTCCCACAATCTCACCATTCCCACAATGACCACCACCACCACAACCACACCATTCCCACAATCTCACCATTCCCACAATGACCACCACCACCACAACCACACCATTCCGACAACCACCATCACAATCACACCATTCCCACAATCACTCACCACAAGCACACCATTCCCACAATCACTCACCACAACCACGCCATTCCCACAATCACTCACCACCACAAGCACAACAACAACTACCATCATTTCAAATCTCCGCACAAACCGAGCTCTCCCATCGTTTCTCTCCGTCCTTCTCTCCCGAGTTGTGTCGTCTTTATCCTCGGGGAGTCTACTCTCTCTTAAAATCGATGTCCCTTACCACAAGAGCGAGGCCTCAACTAGTACAACCCATCGATCTCCCGATGGTTCAAAGGAGAAAAGATCCCTGAACTTGGGCACTCCTTTCCTCCTCCCATCTTGCTTCTCCTGTGACCTTTCTGTCTCCTCCTGTCTCCTCTCCTCTCCTCTCCTCTCGGACAAATGTTACACCACAAAGTTATGTTTTTGACGAACTCTCGACGGGGGTAGCTTTTCTTTGTCCCTATTTCTTTTTGTATCCCATTTTTGTTGTTGTGTTTTTTTGTTCTTGTGGGGGAGGTTGTTTTTTCCGTTTCGTTTTTTTATTTATCTATTTATTTATTAATTTATTCTTTTATATATTTATTCTTTTATCTTTTAAATTCTTTTACTTTTTTATTCTTTTACTTATTTCCGTATTTTTTCTTCTCTATTTATTAACATATTTATTTATTTACTTTGTGGTGTCTTCTTTCTTTTCTCCAGCCCACTCGTATTTCTGTGGTCCTATATATCTATGCAAAAGACCGCAATTCTAGCTCTTGGACACCAGTTTCAACACCACCACCCCCCCCTTTCCCTCCTTTTTCCTCTGTCCCTAAACACATGTGCGCAGAAATACAAACGTACTTAGACACATACTCTTACTCTCTATCTCTCTCACTCTCTCTCTCTCTCTCTCTCTCTCTCTCTCTCTCTCA
>NW_004797347.1:978749-981105 GCF_000002075.1 Aplysia californica
TAGGTGATTTCAGCTTCCTTTTATCCACTTTTTCTTTTATTCCGTTGGGCTTGGGGTTTTTTTTCTCGTCTATTCCTTTTCTTCGGCGGGAGAGGAGTTTGATTCTCGGAGGATTCAGATTTTCCGTTGTCCCCATACAGCGGATGATTGAGCGTGCCTTACGTCATAGGGAATGACGGGAAGGCTTGGTATCTTGTCAGCAGATTGTGGAGAAAGTCGCCGCGACGAAAAGAAGAGTTTAGATACATGTACAGGGTTTTTCTGCAGATATTTTACTTTACTGGGTGTCCTGCCTGGGGTCCAGCTTTTAAAATCATTTTTATTTCTTTGATTTGTACTTTATAATAATAATATGTATGATGTGCGTATGTCGTATGTATAAATATATATTCCTAGATTTCTTGATAACTTGATTCCAGAGCCGGAGTCTTCAGAAACTGTTTCTATCCATAACTCTTGGCGCCTCTCCTCACCTCCTCAGCGCGGTGTATATACATAATTATACATAATTATACATAATTTATGATATGTATATTTAATGTATTATACATTCGAATTTCCTCTCACTGCCACCTGTACAAGGCGATAATCAGAATCTGTACTAACGGTCACTTCCTACACTCCGTTTGTCTTTGTCGTTTATTCTTTGTATTGGATGGACTACATTGTCCATCCTTCTTAGACTACCATTTTTGCGGGAGCTCTGGTGTGGTTTGCTCCGTCTTTCCTATCAAATATCTATCGTCCAGATCTCTCCTCCTCCTTTTTTAGTGTTTGTTACTCTCTTGTAAATCCTCTAATCTTCGACACTTATATGACCTTATTGTGTAGCAAGTGCCGTAAAACTTGTACTAAAACTAAAGACAAACTCTTTTCTTCTCGACAGTAGGTGGCTCTTTTGGAAAATCTTGACTGTACACCATTTCTTTCTATATTCCAGCCGCGCTATTTTGTTACAAGTTGAAACTGTTCTGTAATACAACCCCTTTTCTCCCCTCATTAAATAAAAACACACTCAAAAATATTAGTTCGGTTCTCGCGTGAGGTTGTCTGTCTTATCAAAATCTTCGGAATACCAATACGCCAATACAACAACAACAATAACTCCAATCAAAACGCCACCAAAAACAAAAAACAAACAAATTAGCATTGACACACCCACATATACATACACACCAAGGACTACTATACTCAATAGTAGTCCTTGATACACACATATAAACATACACACACATACACAAACTCATACTCACTCACAGAACAGTCACCTCCACCCCCACCCCACCCCCACCCCCCGTTCCGAGATAATTTCCCACCCAGCACTTATAATAACATGACCTATTTGTGTTGCAAGTGCCGTAAAACCCTTGCTCAAGCTACTTCCACCTCCTCTCGTCACGGCCTGAGCCTGGTATCTTCCCGCACTTTGCATGTCTTAGACCCGGTGCACTCTGCCTAACGAATTCATTGGACCGAGTTGGGGCCGGACAGATTTTCCGTGGGTGGTTGGCGGGTTCTCTGGTGTAGTTTGCTTCTTCTTTCTTATGAAACATCTATCGTTCTTATCCCCCCTTCTTTTTTATGTATGTTACTCTCTTGGGACACCTCTAATCTTCTGGCGCTCATATGACCTCATGCAGTTACGAGCGCCGTAAAACCTCTACTGAAACTAAAACTAAAACTACACAGATTTTCCCCCATCAAACTGAAGCATGCACAATACGACGGATTCAATTCACAACCTTGAAAAACAAACACGTTTGATTTTGAAGTCACCGTCGTTCTTTACTTTTCCCCCTGTTGTTTCTGTCTATCTGTCTTACTTTTTCTCAGCACGAAATGACCATTATCGTGTCAGTTTGCTGCTTTTTACTCGAACAAATAACAACATCAAACAGTCGCGAGACTTTAGTTGAATTCGGTCGGGTCGTGCCAAAATTGTGGCTTTTGCCACATTCATGAAGGAAACTCTCGCTAGCCTGAACTCAACCTTATGATGAATCCAATTGGCAGTACGCAGTGGGTATAATATCCTCAGCTCAGTCTGGAGATTGTGTTGGCGTGTGGAAGAGGAAATGGGGGTGGTAGGGGTAGGCCTGCGATGAGGTGATGGGTTAGGGTGGAGGGGGGCGGTATAGAAAGTGAAAGGCGAAAGGAAAGAGAATGGTTATTATGCTTGGATAGGGATGAGGTTGGTTGGGGAGTGTGGAGGTGAAAGGAGAAATGGAATGGTTGGGGTAAGACAGGGATATGATCGGGTCGGAAGGGGGGGGGGGGAGGTGAAAAGTTGAAGGAAATGGCTGGAGTGGGGTTGGAGGGGTTGTGGAGGTGGAAATGGAATAAGGATTTGTAGGAG
>NW_004797347.1:982807-984703 GCF_000002075.1 Aplysia californica
TAAAATCGATAAGAGTAGGCTTCGGCCGCCACCCGGGCAAAATTCAAAATTTCCTACCAACTGAAAATATTAGGTGTGTCCCGCGCGCTCATATGACCTTTGCAGTTGCGAGCGCCGTAAAACACTTTACAAAAACAAAAAAAAGTGTCCAGTCAAATTTATTCTAATCTACAGTCCTTGCAAACTTGATTAGAAATCAAGCCTATACCTCAGACAAACAATCGAGTGAGTGTACTTTTTTATCATTTGAGTCCTGGAAACAAAGACAGGGGAAAAAATTTGAAAAAAAAGTTAATACAATACCTGAAAATACAAAACCTGAAAATACAATACCTGAAAATACTGGCGGCTGTTTCTCTGGGGGTGATTAAACGACGCAGTGTGCTGTGAATGATCTCGAGGAAATTGGAGGCTGGAGCCGATTATGGAACGGGAAACCGTTACTCGAGGGTTCAGTGTCTGTAGGTCTTTGACTCCCGGCGACTCATTTCGTCAACAGGATGTGACGCCACAGATCAGGAAGAACAGACGGAATTTATTTGTGGGTTTTTAAAAAAGTTTTAGTAGAGGTTTGCGGCGCTCGCAACTGCATAAGGTCATAATATGAGCGCAAAGATTTATTTAATATGTTCTTTCCTTGTGTGATCGTTATGTTCTTGCTAGATCTGGTTTCTTTTAATTTTGCTTTGTTCTGTTTGTTGGGTTGGGTTTTTTTTAAATACTGGTTTGGCTGGGTGTCTGTCTGTCTGTTTGTCTGTTTGCATGACTGTCTGTTTGTCTGTCTGTCAGTCTGTTTGTCTGACTGACTGACTGACTGTCTGACTGTTTTAACTTTGTTTTGTTCTGTTTGTTTGATTGGTTTTTTAATATTGGTCTGTCTGTCTGTCTGTCTGCCTATCTGTCTGAGTGTCTCTGTCTGTCTGCCTGTCTGTCTGAGTCTCTGTCTGTCTGTGTTTGTCTGTCTGTCTGTCTGTCTGTCTGTCTGTCTGTCTGTCTGTCTGTCTGTCTGTCTGTCTGTCTGTCTGTCTGTCACACGAGTCGACAACGTATAGAGAGTTGGAGATGTCGAGGTGGGAGGAGACAAACAGAAAAGGCTGGAGTTAGAAAAATACAGAAAGAAAAGGAAAGAGGAAGTCGATTAGACAGAAACACAGCCAGAAGAATGGATAAATTAATGAGGTCAAACGTTCTCATCAAACTCAGTCATGTCCATATTTGTGTTCCTGTGTCTGTCAGAACCCGTCTATTAATCTTTCGGTGTCGGTCTCAATATAACGACTTTCCGTGTCTATAAAACATTATCTACACAGCAGCTAATCCCTTAGGGTCACTCGTCCTTATAGCACAGTAGGCACGTTTGTAATACAACTGTCCATGTCGGATCTGTGACGAGCAATCCGCCTAAGTCCGAATTTGGAGAATGTTCCATTTTTACACCTTGCCAAAGTTCAGTCAAAGATGCATCTTTCAACGTCTACAAATGCAGTTTAATGCTATGCTATGTTCAAGACGCACACTTTTTCTGCTTTTCATGATTCCTGAGCGGGTGGTTGGAGGGCGCCAGTGGTAGGTCCTACTTCTTTACTTTCCCATCTGTTGTTTCTGTCTGTCTGTCTGTCAGTCTGTCTGTCAGTCTGTCTGTCTGTCTGTCTGTCTGTCTGTCTGTCTGTCTGTCTGTCTGTCTGTCTGTCTTACTTTTCCCCTGTACTACAATGTTAATGTCCAGTTTTGTGTCGATTTTCTTCTCGTTACATAAAAAGAACATGATTCTTGAGAGGAACAACACAACAAAAAACATTTTTTGAGTGTTTTTTAATATATTTTTATTGTTTGTGGCTTGTTATTATTTTTGTTGTTGTTGTGTTGTTGTTGTTGTTGTTGTTGGTTTTTATTGGG
>NW_004797347.1:987034-989008 GCF_000002075.1 Aplysia californica
CCCCCCCCGGAATGCATCTCTACACGGAAGACGAACAAGACGATGATGATGATAATATAAGACCTGGGTACGGAATGTTCTCCATCGCTTCCTCAAACATGTGAGATAGTACTCCCTTCAACGCGCGTTTGTTGGCTCAGTTGGTATCAACTTGAACTCCGGAATGGATGGCCGTAGTTCAAATCCCAGGCTGGGCGTTCTTGAACTTGGTGTCGTTTAGTGGAGTTTTCAAGGGTCTCAACTCATAATTTCTTAGTTGTCTCGGTTCTATCGGAGACAGGCGTTAAATTCGGAGGTCCCACCTCTTGATAAACCTAATAGTGTTGATAGGGATGTTAAACAAATACACTAACTTACTTATTCTATACCCTTCAACACTCTCCTCCTTCCTTTCTTGTTCTTTTTCTACACGTATTATTCTCCAGTCGTGCTTCTAATCTTCGGCACGTATACGACCTAATTATGCCGTAAGTTCCGTAAAACTATTTTTACTAAAACGTGTAAGAAAGGTAAGAAAGACGCTTCAACTTCAGATACCCCTCTTTTGCAGCCTAATTATGTTGCAAGTGCCGTAAAACTATTCGTACTAAAACGCGTAAGAAAGACGCTTGGCTTCAACATCAGATACCGCTCTTTTGCAGGCAAACATCAGTCGTTCTGTTCGCCGCTCGCTCGCCCAAAAGGCATTAGGTACGTTTAGCAGTTTTAGCGCCCTCTGTTGACATACCCTTGTGTGAGGGGACGGTCGCTGTTGTAAGTTTAACCCTTTCAATTATCTTTTTAACCCTCTCAGTTTGACTTAGCGTACGACGTGCGTTGACCTTTCCGTTCCTGTGTCTATCCCCGCGCCTCATCCAGGCATCCGATCCAGGCAGGCAGGCAGGCAGGCGAGCACACGGCGCGAACCTGTGTGAGGGCGACTCGCCACTAATAATTAGTGGTTCTGAGGCTTCGGTGGCTAAGTGAGATAGTTAGTAGTGAGTTCAGACTGAAAACTAATGTCATTAAGCTGGTGTCGGTGACATGGGGTTTAGATGGGTGGTCACTAGGGTGTGTGCTTGAACAAGACACGATAACCCCAGCTTAAAAAAAACAAAAACAAAAAAAACAAACAACACAAAACAAAACAAAAAAAGAAAGAAAAAAAAAAACAGGGCGCGGCACAGTGGCGACCAGCAATGGCACGTTTGTCAAAATTGTTCTGTTTTTGTGTGATATTGTATTTTTTAATGTATTTATGAAAGTATTCACGTATGTATGTATTTCTAATTACGTATACTTTATGTTTTATACATTTGCCTCAAATATCCCCCACGGAGATCAATTAAGTATAATAATGTATTTATTTAATTCAATATAGCGGTTTCATCTCCACATCTGTTGCTGGCTGGTAACTTTGACTTAGCGAGTGGATGGTTGGCGGATGCTCTACTGTTTCTTGCTCCTTTTTTTCGATGAAACTTCTATCGCCCTTATCTCTCTCCTTTCTTTTCTTTGTATGTCACTTTCTTAGTAGTAATCTCGACACTTTTATGACCTATTGGTATTGCAAGTGCCGTAAAACTCTATCTAAAAACTAATATTTATAGAAGTACCTTGAAATATATAGGGACTGGTGGTAATGGGTACTAGTGGGTGTGGTTTGGGGCTATTAAAAAAAAAAAAATTAGGGGGGGGGGATTGTTGGTGCTTGTCATCAAATACCATTAGACCAGTGCGTACAAAACCAAGTTGGCCGAACGACGCCGGGACTCTGTACATCAAAGGATTCAGCAGTGTGCACACCTAGCAAATAAATAGACATAATATCTACTGAGAAAATAACCCCAAGCAAAATTTCGATCAATTTGCACAGCTTTTTATAGCCCTCTACATACGTCTAATGTGAAATAATTCCCTTCTCTCCGAACATACCCCTCCGCTCTCCCTAAAGAAAAAGGAAATACCCCGCACAAATAAGATCTCTGCTCCCCC
>NW_004797347.1:990112-991476 GCF_000002075.1 Aplysia californica
CTCCTTCTCCTTCTCCTTCTTCTTCTTCTTCTTCTTCTTCTTCTTCCTCTTCTTCTTCTTCTTCTTCTTTTTGTTATTGTTATTTTTTTTGTTGTTATTATTATCATTTTATAATCATAATTATTGCTATCATTATTATTTGACTCTTGCTGTTGTTATTCTTCCTGCTACTGTATTGCTGCGACTGTCTTTCCTTTGTTGTCATTTATATAGTTCAATAAGAAGGAGGGTGAGAAGAAGAAGAAGAAGAAGAAGAAGAAGAAGAAGAAGAAGAAGAAGAAGAAGAAGAAGAAGAAGAAGAAGAAGAAGACAGAGCGAGACGTTGCTTGCTAACGTTATCCCCGTACGTCCTCCTCCCCCCCCCTCCCCCTCAACCGAGCAGTTAGTAGCTAGCAGCTAGCAGCAGGTAACAACCAGACGATACAACCTCGCCGCCGCGTCATGTCCCTAGTGTGAGGGGATTAACCGACTTGTCATTAAGCGGACCTTGTGTTGCGGCGGCGGCGAAGGAGGGAGACCGGGGATGATGATGAGGCAAGAAGGAGAGGAAGATCGAGCGCGTTCTTGTTTTTCTCGCACACCCACAGTGCGAGAGATGATGATACACCTTGCCTAGTCCTAGCTTGCCCTGGCCTTAGTAGTCAGCCCTAACCTAAGCTCGCTCTCGTAGGGCCCCTACTCCCTACACTACCTCAGCGAAGAGTTTCCATTTCGTCCTTCCTTCCGATCTCAGGGATCGTTCATTCGACAAATCAGAGCTCTGTGGACGAAATCAACCAACCAAGCAATACTACTAGGCTACCACTACCACTATCGTATTCGTGAGGGCTCGACCGACAAGCACTGTGAGAGTCGTTAGGCTAGAGGTTGGGGTTTTTTTTTCGGTTTTTGTTTTTTATTTGTTTTTAAAAATCAGTGTGACACCCACGCGCTGGTCAATCTATTCGCTCACCGTGTGTGGTGCGTGTGTGTGAGTGTGTGCGTGTCGCCGAGCGTGGGAACTTCACTTCAGTGGGAGCGAGAAGAGGATGAGGATGAGGAGTAGATTTCTAGGAGAAGGAGAAGGAGGCCTTCTGGAGTGTTTTTTTATTCTTTGAATGAGGAGCTGCAGATTTCTTTAATCGTAATAATAGTATCGTCGTTGGAGGTGTTGGCGTGTCGTTCTGATACTGAGTGTGGACACGTTTATTGCTGCTGCTCTTGTCCATTGATAGATAGACGGACCGTTCACCTGTGTAGGTGTGTGGCTTTGTTTTTCACACTTGTTTTTCGCACGTTCTAGATCTAGATCTAGATCTAGATCTAGATCTACTTCTTCTTCTTCTTCTTCTTCTTCTTCTTCTTCTTCTTCTTCTTCTTCTTCT
>NW_004797347.1:991717-993060 GCF_000002075.1 Aplysia californica
CTCTCTCTCTCTCTCTCTCTCTCTCTCTCTCTCTCTCTCCCGCACGCGCGTGTGTATAGGCCTATGACGAGTGTTACTATAGTACTAGACCTAGATCTATATTAAGAGCTGGAGAGACAGAAGCAAACATGTTGTTTAGGCTCGAATATTTTGTGATTGTATAAGAAGGTTCCAAGTGAATGTGTTCTGTATAAGTAGGCTCATGAAAGAGGGTGTTTGTTAATAAATAATTTGAAGAAGTGTGTTTTTCAAAGGAGATTTCTGCTTTTCTACGACTCACAAGATTAGAATCTACTACTACTACTACTTCTACTACTTTTATTATTATTATTATTATCATTATTATTATTAATTTCAAGGTAAGAGTGGTGTGTTCTGCATGGATCGTAGGCTTCAGCTATTTTTTTTCTTTTTTTGTGTGCTGGATTAGCTCTAAATCTAACCCCGTCTGGACAAATACAAAGATTAGAGTGATTGAGACAGGGCTTGTGATCGGTTCCTTTTCTTCTGTGTTGGATTATCAAAGTCTGACTTCGCTGGAGATGAATGATACTACAGCTGTGTTTTAATTAATTCGTCGTGTAATTGTCTTGTAGATTAAGTTACTTTTCCATTTTATAAGTCTTTAGTAGGTCTATATTGTGAGTTAGTTCAGCTGACACTCAACTACATACATAGCTCAATCGTTTACAGTCAGTGGGTGGTTGGCGGGTGCCCTGATGTGGTTTGCTTCTTCTTTCCTATCAAACATCTATCGTCTTTACTTTATCTCCCCTCCTTTTTTGCGTTTGTTACTCTCTTGTAACACCTCTAATCTCCGGCACTTATATGACCTTATTGTGTTGCAAGTGCCGTAAAACACTTACGAAAACAAAGTTTACTGTCAGAACAAAAGTCTTCGAATCCCTAACTAATAGCATACATCTATTCTGTTATCAAACCGTGTGTGTATTGCATAAAATATTCATTGTGGGTGACTGGCGGGTGCTCTGGTGCGATTTGCTTCTTCTTTCCTATCACACATCTATCGTCGTGATCTCTCTTCCTTCTTTTTTGTGTTTGTTACTCTCTTGTAACTCCTCTAATCTTTGGCACTTATATGATATGACCTTATTGTGTTGCAAGTGCAGTAAAGCACTTAGACTACTAAAAACTAAAGCATTCGTTTCCTCTCGGTTTGGTGTTTATTTTGTGCTAATAATATGTTAAATAGTAGCGGAGTTATTGGGAAGTGTTCAATCATTCAATCAATCAATCAGTATTGGGAAGTGTTCAATCATTCAATCAATCAATCAGTATTGGGAAGTGTTCAATCATTCAATCAATCAATCAGTATTGGGAAG
>NW_004797347.1:993160-995416 GCF_000002075.1 Aplysia californica
TTGGGAAGTGTTCAATCATTCAATCAATCAATCATTATTGGGAAATGTTCAACCATTCAATCAATCAATCATTATTGGGAAATGTTCAACCATTCAATCAATCAATCATTATTGGGAAGTGTTCAATCATTCAATCAATCAATCATTATTGGGAAGTGTTCAACCATTCAAACAAGCAATCATTATTGGGAAGTGTGTGGTGTTGAAAATTTGGATGATAAAATGGGATGCGTTCAAACAAGACGATAATTGAAGAGGGGTTTTCCAAAACTCAGTAGTAGGCTTTGGTCAATTTGGACATGCGCCTTGACCTAAATTGAGTCGATAGTGCCGTACGACGCCTACTCAATAAATAAATAAATAAATAAATCAATCAATCAATCAATCAATCAATCAATGACATGCGCCTGGTTTCACCACGTTGCTACACACATAGTATTGTGTGGTTTGATAATGTAAGCGAGCAGTGGGGATCACCCAGGCACTGACAAGTAGGCCTATTATAGGAAGGATCTCAGTAACGAGCGACCACCCCAACAAACACAATAAACAAAAGACCTAGATCATCTAACACAAACCTTAAATTTAACCCTAACCCAAACCCTAACCCAAACCCTATTCTCTATTCCTTACCCTCACCCTAACCGTAGCCCTAACCCTTACCCTAATCCTAACCCTAACCATCACCCTAAACCTAACCCTAACCCTTACCCTAATCCTAACCCTAACCATCACCCTAAACCTAACCCTGCGGGTGGTTGGCGGGCCGCTCTGGTGTGGTTTGCTCCTTCTTTCCTAACAAACATCTATCGTCCTGATCTCCCCTCCTTCTTTTTTATGTTTGTTACTCTCTTGTAACACCTCTAATCTTCTGGCACTCATATGACCTTGTGCAGTTGCAAGCGCCGTAAAACCTCTACCAAAACAAACATAACCCTGACACCAGCCATAACCCTAGCCTCAACCCTAACCCCAAACCTCCCTTGTATCGTGATCGCTCGTTACGAAATTTTAATTTTCCCCCCATGTCAGTCGAAGTTCTTCTTAGAATAGAACAATACATTGTTACATTGAAGCAAGGTGAGCTGTGCGAGACGTTAAGATCAGCCTAGACTACACGTAAATTGTGGCAAAGGTGGGCGCTGACTATATCAAGTTTGACAAGCACTGTCATAGTACGTCGTGGACTACTATTGACTTGTCGGGAGGCTTACTGTTCGACCTAATTACTTCCTATAATACCCAGCATTTAACCTGATGTGATAAACGGTTTGTCAATACATGGATCGATTTTGTCATCTCTTCACTGTGGGAGGCAGGCGGGTAGTCCTACCTACTGGGGTGTGGTTGGACAATGACAATGACAATGACAATCTTTATTCATCTCGCGGGAGAGAGAAATGTGTCTTGGTCGTTTACAATGGCAGTAGATGTTACAAAGGTTAGGTGCACTCACGTATACGCCCAACAAGTCTGGACATCAGTAATTTTTCCCCTTTCTTTCCTATCAAATATGTCATCCTATCTGCCCCCCTCCTTTTTTATGTGTCCCTCTAAAGTAATAACTCTTAACTTGGGCTCGTGTAGTTGTCCTATTTTTGTTGAATGCGCCGTAAATATTTTTTTCTAAAACTGAAAGCAATTGACATATTATTACTGGTTTAACGCAAAGTCCCCGCTTGATATCAAACCTTAATTAAACAAAACATGAAAGTGTTTGATGTCAGTATAGTTGTTTAAAATTCTCTTAGCTTTTTCCTATGGCAGTGTGAAATTAAAATAATATAGATCTAGTTCGTCCACTATGCAATTGTGTACGAGTGGCGGTCCATCGATTTCCCCTTCATGTCTCCTGGCAAAAAGGGGGGGGGGGGTTGGTTGGGACGTGTGTATATCTGCACTCTGTCGTGTGAAACGTTCGATTGTCTAGGGATGGGGCACCGCCTTAGTTCATTTGCATGATATTATGGATTCAACAACATCGTCGGCCTCGTCACTATTACCGCTTTCTCATAATATTATAATTATTTGATTGCGACCCGATTGTACTCATGATATATTATATTATTTATTTGAACGTTCATTAGCCATTTTCGAATTTTAATGTCCTGTTTCGAAAAGACGAATAGACAGAGAGCACCTATTTGAGGGTGTGGCAAAGAACATTAATTGATAGTGGGTTTTTTGTAATTGTTGTTGTTTTTTGGGTTGTTGTTTGTTTGTTTGTTGTTGTTGTTTTTGTGGTTTTTTTGTTTT
>NW_004797347.1:996743-998309 GCF_000002075.1 Aplysia californica
TCTCTCTCTTTCTCTCTCGCTCTCTCTCTCTCTCTTTCTCTCTCTCTCTCTCTCTCTCTCTCTCTCTCTCTCTCTCTCTCTCTCTCGTCTTACCTACCACATTGAACTCGTTCAAGGTTTTCGAACTTCACCGAGGGTCTTGACATTTAAGCAGTGTATGTCGGTGCACCTTTCCTGCAATGAAGACAGATCTGTATACCTCAAGGATTTCAACTCTCCCTGTGGGTGGTTGGCGAGCACTCTGGTGTGGTTTGCACCTGCTTTTTTATATCTAACATCTATCTTCTTTATTTCTCCTTCTTCTTTTTTTCCTTCTTCTTTCTTATCTCCGTTACTCTCTAGTTACACCTTCAATCTTTGGAACTTATGACGTAGTATTTGTGTTGTTAGTGCCGTAAAACTCTACTGAACGTTAACTACTTCTCTGACTGGCTTTTGTTTCTCAATTAATGCGTGTACAGTTTTCTTCTTGTCTTTTTACCGTATTGTTTTAATTGCACTGTAAGCTTGGAAAAGGTTAGAAGGAAATGGGGAAGAGGAGGAAGTGGAGGAGGAGGAGAAGAAGAAGAAGAAGAAGAAGAAGAAGAAGAAGAAGAAGAAGAAGAAGAAGAAGAAGTAAAAGTAAAAATAAAATCAACACATGTACACACGCACGGAGAAAACGCCCGCTATAAACGAAAACAGAACAATAACTGCTACAACAACAACAAAATCATAATCAACAACCGCAGCAACAACAACAATATCATCATCATCATCAACAATAACGACAACAACAACAACAACAACAACAACAACTACAACAACAACTACAACAACAACAACAACAACAAAACAACAAAACAAAACAACGGCATGTATAATATTATTATGTCGACATTCTGACTTTTATGATTGTGCACACCTCCTAAAGAAGTGCCCACACCCTGGCCACAGCTTGCTTCTGGTGGTGATGGTAAGGGTGGTGGTACATAAAACACTCCTTCCTTCCTTACTTTCCTTCGATCCCCTCTTCTTTACCTTGTGTGGGAGACAAAGGTGACAAGGGGATTGTTAACCCTCTCCGTACGTCGTGTTTTACTATCGTATCCATACGACGTGGGGAACTCTATGCCACCCACCACTTTCCAAAGAGGAATTTACTCGTTAATTCGATCCGTACGCTTTGGCATAGCAGTCTGTCAACATGAATTTTTTTCAGAAATACTGAAAGTTTCATAGAGATCTTCGTACTAGAAGTATTCTAAACTGTGAAGAATACAACCAAGGGGGTACAAAATGACCCCAGGGCGTTCGGATTGGGTTAAGTAACCAGGGTGATGCACACTGGGCCCGGCGTGTGAACTCGTTCGCTGAATCATCACGCGCTGAGTGCACAACAAGGAGATAGATAGAGTGCTGAGGAGGACAATCATACTATTATTACATTGTATTTTTATTATATAAATCTGAAATACAATTGTGCATTGTTCATAGTATGTACATTGTTGAATCATCACTTGTCCAGTGGACGGGGAGATGGATGGGTTGTTGAGGGAACCATCCTGTCATTATCATTATTATTAT
>NW_004797347.1:998475-999896 GCF_000002075.1 Aplysia californica
ATAGATCTCAAATACTATTTCGCATTGTTCATAGTATGCACTTTGTTGAATCATCTCTCGTCGAGTGGACTGGGATATGGATAGGGTGCTGAGAGAGCCATCCATGTTATTATTCAGTCAGCTCCACTTGTGTTGAACTCACTTGAGTTAAGTTGATCTTTTTCCCGGATCCCAGCATCTCCTCTGGCCCCACGATTAAGTTGAAATTTGGATGAGTCGATTCTTCCCCCCCCCCCCACTTTCCCACCGCGACATTTACTCATAAGTTGTCGACTGTATAAATCAGAAAATTATTGCAAATTTGCTCTGTACATAGTATGCCATTTGTTGCCTGTCTTTTAAAATTCGCATAAAGAATCAAAAATAATTATTTTAAAAAAAAATCCTCATGACCAATAAGGTTTTGCTCTTCTTTGTAAGTTACCAAAACAGTGCTGGTTTTTTCTGCTGCCGACTGGAATTATTGTTATTGTCAAGGTGTTCAAATGTATTATGCCTTGAACATTTTTTTATAAGAGAGAAACTTGCTTCATTCTCTTAACAATTGTATTTACATTATGTATCTTTTCTGACTTTTAAAAGACAACATTCCGAATTTGAATTTCTTCAGTACTTGCCACCAACACCACAGATTTATCAAAACTATGGAATATTTTTAAAAAATTAAAGTTTTGGGAGTAGTAAAAGTGAACAGCTACGAGAAGCTGACGTTATGTAATCGCTACCTTAGTATCACAAAGTTCTACCTGGCATTTTTGGCTGTTTTGAGTAACTTGTAAGACCATGAGGTCAGAAACCAAAAATGTTCTATCTGCTCTATCAAAATCGTAAGATCATCCAGAGTAGTTGTCAAGCAGATATTCAAAGAAATGTGTACGAAAAAGCTTGACATTAATTATTGTGAAACTCAAACTTTTTTATGTCAAATCTGTCGAAACTATTATAAGTACTGAGGAGATATTGAAGCTTTGTAATTCTGTAGTAGCGATATTTCTTCAGCACATGCAGCAACATCATATTATATAATTAAATTTTTTTTTTTAAAACAAACAAAATATTTTTTTAAGATTTAGAAATAATCAGTTTTGGTCTAAGTACAGGCGAACACATAGCCCACGTAGTACATGAATGTTATCTGCCCGCTGCGACTTGTAAGAGTTAAGTAACCTGGGTGATGCATACTGGGGCCGACTTGTTCACTCGTTCGTTGAATCATCACTCATTGAGTGGACGGGGAAGATGGATGGAGTGCCGAAGTAGGGGAGAAAGAACCAGGAAGTTTTTGCGGGGAAAATTATGTCAGTACAGGCTTGCATTATTATGTACTGATGTACCGTGCTGTGTCTGTCGGCGATGGAAGGTGAGAAGTTGATGATTGGAAGTGGGGGTTGGGAGGGAGGGGGATGGGGTGTTGAAAGTGG
>NW_004797347.1:1003856-1005025 GCF_000002075.1 Aplysia californica
TATATATATTTTTAAAATCCATATCCATCCACTCACCCATCCACTCACCCATCCACCTATCCACCTATCTATCCTCACATATATCCACCCATCCATCCACTCACTCACCCATCTGTCCACCCACCTATCCATCCATCCATCCGCCTTCCCATCCACCCATCCTACCACCCATCAATCCACACAGATCTCAACCACCTGTCTCTCCTACGACATATTTCAAAAATCAATACCCGCTCCTCATCTTTCGGGTTCGCACCCAATTTTTTTGTTTGCCCCGCTCAGCCATTATCCCTGGCTATAATCCGTTTTCACATCGTTCGTCTCCAAATAACAAGCCCCTCATCTATAACGTCGGTAGTTAGCAGATCGTCGGTGTGAGCGCGCGTGTGTACCCCGGTAATGTTAGCTCATCTCATAGGAATGCTTGCTCTCCGTTTAGCATTAAATTCCGTTACGTTTTAAGTAAGTGGCTGTCCTTCTGTTTGGTATTCTATCTATAGATAGATCTAGATCTGAATGGTATGTCTGTTTAGCCTTGTCCTTCTCTGTCTGTCTGTCTGTCTTACATTTTGATTGTCTGTAGATCTGAATGAATGTCTGTTTAGTCGTGTCCCTTACAAGTTGAGTGTATATATAGATCTGAATGAATGTTTGTTTAGTCGTGTCTCTGTCTGTCTGTCTGTCTGTCTGTCTGTCTGTCTGTCTGTCTGTCTGTCTGTCTGTCTGTCTGTCTGTCTTACATGTTGAATGTCTATAGATCTGAATGATATGCCTGTTTATTCGTGTTTCCATCTGTCTTGCATTCTTCTGAGTATCTGTCTATCTATAGATCTGAATGATATGTCTGTTTATTTGTGTTTCCGTCTGTCTTGCATTCTTTTGAGTATCTGTCTATCTATAGATCTGAATATTATGCCTGTTTATTTGTGTCTCTGCCTGTCTTACTTTCTAACTCTCTATCCCTTTTGTTTAAGGTATTCTATCTATAGATCCGGATGTACGTCTATCTGTTTATGCCTGTCTCCATTTGTTTTTCAACCTGACAAACTGTTTTTCTATCTATATCCATCTATCTATCTATCTATGTTTGTTGTCCTGTTTGCCTGTCTGTCTGTCTATCTATCTATCTATCTATCTATCTATCTATCTATCTATCTATCTATCTATCT
>NW_004797347.1:1005689-1006696 GCF_000002075.1 Aplysia californica
TCTCTCTCTCTCTCTCTCATTGCGCACACAGATTAATACCTTCGTGGCAAACACCACACCCTTTCCCTCCTGTGGTTGAGTTATGAGTTAGCCCCCGCCTTCTGTAAAGCGTCATCATTAATTTACTCATAAGTAGAATTCATTCTACTTGTTCAACTTGGCGGGTGTGGGATGTGGGTTGTAGGCTGGTGCTTTGATTTAGTTTGCTCTTTCTTTCTTGTCAAAATTATCTGTCGTCCTTATCTCGGCTCCTTTTTTTTTTCGTTGCACGTCACTCTCTCGTAAGACTTCTAATTACCCCTGCCATTTATAAAACATACAATTTAATTATCATGTTGCAAGTGTCGTAAAACTCATTACTAAAAGATCTTAAAAATAACTGGCCCTACGAGGTTTTTCGTGTACATTTGGTTTTTATTAAAAGTTTACATGTAGGTGCGGGTTTTCTTTACGCTACCGTGGACACTATTTCGACATTTAGCTGGCTGGCTTCCGATCCTGTCTGTCAGAACCATACCGGAAAGAGAGGGATACAACACAATACCTGAGAGACCGAGAGATGCTCTATAAAAATGGCTCCCCAATCAGGATTCGAACTTGGATATTCTGTGTGCGACATGGAAACGTCTAGGAGCTACACCACAACAGTTGGTGGTTGGCGGGTGCTCTGGTGTGGTTAGCTTCTTCTTTCCTATCAAACATCAATCGTCCTTATCTCTCTTCCTTCTTTTTTATGTTTGTTACTCTCTTGTAACACCATTAATCTTCTGGCGCTCATATGACCTTATTATGCAGTTGAGAGCGCCGTACCTCTACTAAAACAAAAAACACTTTAACACGTTGTGCTGAAAAGTGCTGTAAAACTTTAAAAAACTCTGACTAAAACAGCCAAAGTGCTGTCACAGTGAGGTTTGGCAAAGCAAAGGGTTACCTTTGACCTTAAACTACTCAGTCATCGACATTCGCGTCTCTGAGCTAAAACAGTGCGTCCGTGCGAGAGAGAGAGA
>NW_004797347.1:1010066-1013343 GCF_000002075.1 Aplysia californica
TGGATACGATAGTAAAACATGACGTACAGATAGGGTTAAGTGGTGGCACAGAGTTCCCCACGTCGTATGGATACGATAGTAAAACACGACGTACAGATAGGGTTAAGATGGTGTGCCGAGCTCCAAGGTTGCCTCCAAGAGGGAGAAAATGATGACAGGGGAGCCCCGCACAACAAGAATTACATTCCTATTGGCCTTGAGTTTGACCGAGATTCAGGACACTTTGGTCGGGTGTAGATCTATCCCAGGCGCGTCTTAATTTGGCGGGGCGGGTGGTTGGAGGGTGTCACTGGTAGGTCTTACTTTTTTCTTTCCCTCTGCGTTTCTGTCTGTGTGGGTGGTTGGAGGGTGTCACTGGTAGGTCCTACTTCTTTTCTTTCCCCTCTGTCGTTTCTGTCTGTGTGGGTGGTTGGAGGGTGCCACTGGTAGGTCCTACTTCTTTTCTTTCCCTCTGTCGTTTCTGTCTGTGTGGGTGGTTGGAGGGTGTCACTGGTAGGTCCTACTTTTTTGTGAGTGTGTGTGTGTGTGTGTGTGTGTGTGTGTGTGTGTTTGTGTGTGTGTGTGTGTGTGTGTGTGTGTGTGTGTGTGTGTGTGAGTCAGTTCGTAGGAAAGTAGGGAGCAGTCGATGCTACAGAATAGTAAATGACAGGGGAAAAGTGAACTGAATGATTGACGAGAAACAAAAAAAAGAGGAGGGGGCGGCGGGGAGAGGCAGGGATAAGGAATGAGAGGGCGTGTTTCGGACTTCGGTCTCCTCATTACTGCAAAACTACTCACTGTTTCTTAGAATGTTTAGATATCTAGTTAAAAATTCCCTTTAACCGATGAGCCAGTGGAAGGATGCCAGCTGCTCTGGTATTGTTTGCTCTTTCTTTCCCGTCAAAGATCTGTCTCCCTTATCTAATCTCTTATTTGTAGTTATTCTCTAATAACACGCCTAATTGTCTACTCTTATGTGATCTAATTGTATTGCCAATGCCGTAAAACCCTTATTGAGACTAAAACTAATACCGTTGTGCTTATTACAAGCGTCCTTTCCCACCGTTTGATTGTTTGATATTAGTTTTTAGATTGCGACTTTGGTTCAAATCCACAGTGTGGAGTTTTAAAGGTTATGCTTTTTTCTTAAAGTATCCCAAAAGACAACTCGTCCTCAATCGCTGTCGAATCACCAGAATATGCATCCGCAATGAGTGAAATCTCCTGCGTTTGTTGAAACAAAAAAAGTCGAGCTAACTCGCCTCATACCAGGTGCCTCATTGTTCTCCTTTCGTTTTCCCGTTTGCTTTAAGATTAAACTACGACACCAATTATGTAAATGGTCTTTGCTTTGGGCTCTTCGGTCGCCGTAAGGAAGCTGGTGAGAGCATTTGACAGAGATCTTCAAACCATAATATGTCGTGGCCGTCCGGATGTACCCTCTTCCTATGTAAATTGAAGACTCTTCAAACGAGACCGCGCCGAAAACGCCAAGCGATTTACACAAACGGACTGAGTTCGCTGACGTCAGCCATCGGCAAATTCTGTATCCCTTCCACTGGCGCTTTTTGTTTTGCTTTGTTTTGTATTTTTTAATCTGTAGGTGGGCTTTTTTTTCCCACCCTCATCAACACTATGAATGTAGATTATTGAGGAGGTGGGCTTCCGACCCTGCCTGTCAAGGCCAACCCTGACAGAGGGGAATAGCAACATCCTAGAAGAAGAAAGACTGAGATACTCTATTTAAAAAACTCTCCCCCCCCCCCCCCCCCCCCCCCCCCCCCTCATTTCCCTCCTTCTTCTTTTTGGAAATTAAACTAAGGAGTTTTGGGTGGGACAGCGAAGCATCTAACCGCTACACAAAACAAACGATTATAGTCATAGGCTAGATTAAGCTATTCCGATTTTCTAGCAGGCCAAAGCAGGAGAAATTGGAAGAAATTGTTTCGGATTAAATCGGTTGAAATACCCAATCCCTCTAAAAGTGACGGTCCGATCTTGCGTGTGTCCTTGGGAAAGGCACTTTACACGAAATTCTCGTTTGGCTCGGTCCTTTCGGAGAAGGACGTTGAACTCGGGAGTCCTGCCTCTTAAATACACTAATAGTGTTAACAGGGGGCGTTAAACCTATACCATTTTGTTTTTTCACAAGTAAGACTATAGCTGACACTAGAGCATTCATTATTACGTCGCTCAAGGACACTTCAGGAGATAAAAATATAAAATCTATCGCTTCCAGCTGTGCCGGACGGAGTATTGATTTTAATCTTTTAATATTGTTCTTATTGTTATTAATCATCAACTGACCGCGGGCCACATTTATTATTAATTACTGAGTCCATTCGCGGCCTTGAATAAAATTCTTCGCGGGCGATCTAGTCCGCGGGCGGTAGTTTACCCATGCAAGGATCACGTAGCTAGATGACGTGATACCATATGTGAGGCAGCGTGGTGAAATCAGGCTCTCGACAAAATAATCAAAGTGAAGAAACTTGCTTTTTTCCGCAGGTTTGTGAACTTTTATCAAATTTTTGTTTTATGGCTCAACACCTTTCATGCCCACTAAAGTACTCATTTCTGGGTGAATTTTTATGAAAAACGTTGATTAAAGGTGCAAAAAAATGTAAATTTTCAGTTACCACGGACTCTTAAGCTAAGGAAATAACTAATTTTTGGCTGACATTTTCTCACTAATATTACCTCTGAAACCAAGTGACCTCCACATCCTTCATTCGCAAATATCTCGACTTGTATTCAAGACAAATTGATATTTTTTTCATCCAAATAAAGACAATTGTACAAGCTTTAAGATGATACCAATAACTCCACATGCCGAAAAATTGACGAGAGCCTGATTCCACCACGCTGCCTCACTAAATCATACTCATAGGTAGGTCGGACACTGTCATGGCGGGGCGTCGGTAGCCCAGTGGTTAGGCTACCGGACTCGTAATCGTGAGACTGCGGGTTTGGTGGTTCAAGCATCAGCTCAGTCCGACGTTGTGACCTTGGGAAAGGCACTTTACTACACGAATTTCCCACTTGACTCAGTCCTTTAGGAGATGGGCGTTAAACTCGGAGGTTCCGCCTCTTTAATAACCTAACAGTGTTGATAGAGACGATAAACCTATACCATTTCACCATTTTCACTGTCATAGCCGTCGGTTTTCGGTTTTCCCTGTGACTTGCGTGCACTACGATTGCACTGTTCCGCTCACATTGAGGACAGGACATGAATTTTGCAAAATAAAAATCGACTGTGCGTGGAAATTTCTTCCCTCCCTCCCTCCCTCCCTCC
>NW_004797347.1:1014325-1015920 GCF_000002075.1 Aplysia californica
TATATATATATATATGTACTCAATTACTCACAAACAACGTGTCCCTATTTTCGCAATACTGGGGAACACAAGCTAATCAGGCAACATAATTGAGTATTTCTAGATTTGACGGTAGATCGTAGTTCTATTGTTACTTTGACCTTTCCGTCTGCTAAATCAAGAACCTGCTCTACAAGTTGATGAAGAAAACAAACAAGCAAACTAGTATTCTCGTTACTGTTTTGACATTTCCTACATCCTGCCAGCCAGCCAGACAGACAGACAGACAGACAGACAGACAGACAGACAGACAGACAGACAGACGGAATGGCGGACGAACAAATTATGTGTTCTTTGGTTATGATAGAATAATCGAGGATTTCTAGTCCGAGAATGGAATCTCGTTTGTATATCATTTATCTTTACTTGCGTAAAGACCAAAAAAAATAATTAATTAACAAGCGACAAAATAGGAAAGACAGACTCATTTGGTCATCACACCTCACCTTTAGAATGATTACAGTCAATAAGTAAACTGAATACCCTTGCCCACTTGGGGATTGAAACCCAAAACCCTTTGTCGAAGGGCTAGCTAGCAAAAACTGCAACATTACCCGAACATATTGCGCCGGAGAGGAGAAAGTGAGCGTACGGGTTTAACGCCCCCACCTGCCCCCTTAACGTCCCCCACTTTAACTCCCCCAACCCCTAACGAAATCAGCACTGTTATGGTTATTAATTAGGTAGTAGGGCCTCCGAATTTATCCTCCATCTCTGATAGGTACTACTCACCAAATATGTTTGGTTATATTAGGTAGGGAGGGAGGTAGGTAGGTAGGTAGGTAGATTTTTTTTATTCAGTGTTTAATACCATTGACCCACATCTCATAAAATGTACACATTTTACTGAAGGGACCTCTGTACGTGAAAACAGCGCAGTGAATTATAAATAACATACATATCAGTAACATTTTAGAATCGTTGTTGTGTGCGGCTTGAAATTCGAGAAAGTTGGAAGTATGTGTCCTGCAAAGAAGATGGATCTGCGAATAAAACTGTGTTGTGCACGCATTGAAAAATTTCTGACGTGCTACATTCCACGCGAGAAAAATGGAGACAGACTGAGATAGCCTAGACACTTAAACATTGCGTCGGGAAGGAATTCCAAGAAGTGACGACGTCGTATGCTGATAGGGTCACGTGACACCGCTGACCAATGAACTGCTCGGACCAGCAGAAGCCGAACGGGCAGATTCGCGCCAGTGGAGGCAGACGACAAAGTCGCTCCTTCGCCATGTCTGCCTTCAACAAAGCCGTGACGCTCTTTTTGCAGAGTGCCAAGAAAAGGTGAAATATCATTATATCTCTGTCTCTCTTTCTCTCTCTTTCTCTCTCTCTCTTTCTCTCTCTCTCTTTCTCTCTCTCTTTCTCTCTCTCTTTCTCTCTCTCTCTCCATCTCTCTCTCCTTCTCTCTCTCCTTCTCTCTCCTTCTCTCTCCTTCTCTCTCTCTTTGTATCTCTCTCTCTCTTTCTAGCTCTCTCTCTCTCTTTTTGGTGTTGTTGCTGTTGTTGTTGTTGTTGTTGTTGTTGTTGTTGTTGTTGTTGTTGTTGTTGTTG
>NW_004797347.1:1016020-1018252 GCF_000002075.1 Aplysia californica
AGAAGAAGAAAAGAATGATGGGACAAGAGAGGTATGGGTTTAAGTAACGGAGTTGGGTGGGCGTGACAGGGTGGGGTTTGTTGGAGGGGGTAGGGGGAAGGAAGGGTGCGATTTGTGTCTATCAGAGGGGTGGGGAAACAAGTGAGCTGATGAATGGGTGTGGGTGGAAGTGGCTTGGTGAGCGTGTGAATAAATGAGTGAATGATTGAGGGAGTGGGGGAGGGAGGGAGGGAGTGAGTGAATGAATGAATGAATGAGAGAGTAAGCGAATGAATGAATGATTAAGGGAGTGGATGAATGAGTAAAGGAATGAATCAGTGAGGGAGTGGGTGAGGGAGGAAGTGAGTGAAGGAATGAATGATAGAGTAAGTGAATGAATGAATGATTGAAGGAGTGGGTGAGTGAGTGAAGGAATGAATCAGTGAGTAAGTGGGTAAGGGAGGGAGTGAGTGAAGGAAGGAATGAGAGAGTAAGTGAATGAATGATTGAGGGAGTGGATGAGTGAGTAAAGGAATGAATCAGTGAGTGAGTGAGTAAAGGAGGGAGTGTGGGAATGAATGAGAAAGTAAGTGAATGAGTTGAAGAAATGAGGAAGCGTCGGTGCAATGAGTTAGTGGGTGTAAGAGGAAAAGTGAAAGAAGAAGGTGTAAGTGAGGAAAGAAATGAATGCGTGGATGAGACGACAAGTGCCCGAGGGAGGGGAAGTCAGAGGACTAAAAAGCCAGTGCTGGTGTGAGTGAGTGCGCGGTTAATTGGTTGAGTAAATGGGTGAGTGTGAGCTTGCGTATGCGTGTGCTTAAAGGAAGTGTTATTGATGATGGGGGTTTTTTTCTTCTACTTTTGTTGGCGGATTGCTGGGGGGGAAACTTCCTTTTCCGTCTTTCTTTTCTACGTTGTCGTTCATTCATTCTTCTTCTTCTTCCGTCTGTCTTTTCTACGTTGTTCTTGAATTGTGTGGGCGGAGCACGGCCGGATAGGGCAGTGCAGAGATTGTGGGTGGGGTAGGAGTAAATAACTAAAATAAGGGAGCGATCTGAGTCTATCAGAGGGATAGGGCAGGTGGTTGGCGGGTGCTCTGGTGCGGTTAACTTCTTCTTTCCTATCAAACATCTATCGCCCTTATTTCCCCTTCTTCTTTGTTATGTTTGTTACTCTCTTGTGACACCTCTAATCTTCGGCACTTATGTGACCTTATTGTGTTGCAAGGGCTGTAATGGCACTTAAATTACCAAAATTGAGTCGATAGTGCCGTAAAACACCTACTGAATCAATCAAAAGTGTCGAAAAACTCTTATTAAAACCTAAAAGAGTAATAGGGAAAGTGGTTCGTCCTTTGTTCACGTCCGTCTGTACGCTGTCGTTTCTTCGTTGTTCCTCGCTCAGGTTTCTCTTGTGTCTTTGGAAGACACTTTTGTGCTGGCTTGTGGGTAGGTAAGCTCAACGAACGGAACACGAAAACCTTAATAATGTAAGCTTCTTTCTTATCAGACATCTGTCGTCCTGATCTCTCCTCCTTCTTCTTTGTTATGTTTGTTACTCTCTTGTGACACCTCTAGTCTTCGGCACTTATATGACCTTATGCAGTTGCGAGCGCCGTAAAACCTCTACTAAAACTAAAGAACGGAACACGAGAACTGTAACATTGTAAGCTTGTAACTATTGTTTTTATGCCCCGTTCGACACTACATAAATCATTCAGGAGACAGGCTTTTACTAGTTTTTAGATGCTCATGCGGAGTTGGGTACCAAATCCCAGAAGACACTATCAGATGAAGGACCAAAGAAAAAAAAGACAAAAACAAAATCTTCCTATCTGGGGAGTTGAACGCATCATATAATGTCTGGGGGCTCTCGTGGCCTAGAGGTTAAGGTGTTGGCCTCTCATTCAAAGGTCCCGGGTTCGAATCCGGGTGGCGACCGAAAAATTTTTTTCTCTTAATTTGTCTCCTTTCACACCATTTCCTGCTCTCTAGCAATGTTCTGTCGTCTGCTTTCGTCTCCTCTTTCTGCCCCCACCCCTCACCTCCTTTGCCACTTCCTCTGGGCTCCTGATTCTTTCTGCAGCCTTTCTACTGCTACTCCTTCGCTTCTTCTTACTGCTGTCTTTCTGCCACACACCTGATCTTCTGGTAGGAAAGATCTACACCTAGCCTTCTCTGACAAGGGCGAAAAATCTCGGAGGGCCCGTGTGCAAGTTGCGCACGTTAAAGATCCCTTGGTGGTCTAAAATCG
>NW_004797347.1:1021125-1022128 GCF_000002075.1 Aplysia californica
GGGAGAGGTGGGGGGGGGGAGTATTTTGTTATATGCCTTTGTAAATGATGCATACTTAATATGCCAAAGCTGTATCATCGATGCAGTGTAACTCAATGCACGTGCAAAGAGCAACCGATGAATGCTTTAATTGCCCCTTGTTGAGTCTCACATTACCCCAGGGCAGGGCGAAGTGCACAAGTATACTCAGGTTTCTCACTTCTCAGCTCACCGTAATATGTGAGGCAGCGTGGTGAAATCGGGCACTCGTCAAAATTCAGAAATCGAAGAAACAAGCATTTGTCCGCCAGTTTGGACATTTTTAAAAATCGAATTTGTGTTTTCGACTCAACTTCTTGTATTATATCGAAACCAAAAAAAAACCCATTTCTAATGTGAATTTTACTGAAAAACATTGATCAAAGGCACAAAATATGTCATTTTTCTCTCTTCAAGGACTCGTTAACTACTGGAGGTACCAAACTTCGGCGACCATTTTCTGGCTAATTCCACCTCTGAAAACAGGCAATGTCACATCCTTAATTCCCAAATATCTCGAGTTCTGTTTCAGATAGATGGACTTCATTGAAACCAAGTCAAATAAATCAGCTTACTTACTTACTTGGTTTGAGAATAGGCGTCATTGCCGGCGGCACAATGCCATAGCTGATCTTCCCTCCTCTCCAGGATCCATGAAAGGGTCTGCCTGCTGATAAATCAGCTTTCAAATTATGATATCAACAACTCCACAAGCCCCAAAATTGACGAGCACCTCATTCCACCGCGCCGTGACACATTTCTTTGCCAGTCAATCTCCAAGACCTGTTCCCTTCCGTTGCCACAACCTACAGAATACAGTTTTAGCTCATAGACATTTAAATATGTCCTAAATTTCCGCTGTAAGATTTCTATTTCTCCTTTTGTCTGTATCTGCCTCTGTGTCTCTGTTTGTCTGTCTGTGTGTCTGTTTGTGTATATCTCTCTCTCTTCCCCCCCCTCTCCCTCCCCCACCCTCTCTCTCTCT
>NW_004797347.1:1028272-1029344 GCF_000002075.1 Aplysia californica
AGGAGGAGGAGGAGGAGGAGGAGGAGGAGGAGGCAGCAGCGGGGAGGAGGAGGTACAGGAGGAGACAGAGGAGGCAGAGGAGGAGGATGAGAAAGTGAGGACGAATGATATATTGATTTCATCACAATCAACATTTTCATAGTAATTACTCTTATTATAATCATTATCGTTATAATCATATTCCCCTTCTCCATCCTCCTCCTCCTCCTCATCTTTATCACCATACATCATTGCATTTGACTATAAACATCTTTGAGATTGCAGTCATAGTTTTGACAATTTTGTGGAAGTTAAATATAAGGTACAGCGTTAAGCTTATATAGTTTCTTCAAGAACATCAATTTGTAACATAACTATGCCATTATATAACATCATCATCGTCGTCTTTGACATCATCTTCATCATCATTATCATCATCATCATCCCCAACTAACATTCCATGTGGGTGGTTGGCGTTTTGTTCTTTCTTTTCTATCAAACATCTATCGTCCTCATCTGTCCTCCTTTCTTTAATAGTATGTTACTCTCTTGTAATACCTCTAATCTCTGGCGCTTCTATGGCCTGATTGTGTTGAAAGTGCAGGAAAAACTTATTACGTGGGTGGTTGGCGGGTGCTCCGGTGTGGTTAGCTTCTTCTGTCGTATCATAACACCTATCGTCGTTATCTCACCTCCTTCTTTGTTATGTTTGTTACTCTTTTGTAACACCTCTAATCTTCTGCCGCTCATATGACCTTAAGCAGTTGCGAGCGCCGTAAAACCTCTAATAAAACAGAAATTGATTACAACACGTAGAACTAAAAAAAAGACACTCCCCTCTTTTTCAGCACTCTGACCTCTTCGAGATGCTGGAACGTCTGCAAGGTACACGCATCGACGACCAGCGATGCGACATGGCCTCGTTCTACAAGGTGAGCACACTACCTACCACGTCACTTGACGCTATCTATCGCATAATCTCTCACCCCCCTCTATCTACACCCAAGCTCGTCCCCCGTCCCAGTCTACAGGTCATTCATTCACCCTGTCTGGCATTGTTTTTGGATCGTGTTTACCTAACAATACCCACCTC
>NW_004797347.1:1032254-1033475 GCF_000002075.1 Aplysia californica
CCCCCTCTGCCAATTAGATCCCTATTGCGCATGCTCTCATTGCATGGTCGGTTCAAACTTTTCGTCTTCTTTTCTTTTAAAGGCGTCTGGAATTGATTTCCTTGCAAGCATGTTGCATAATTCGGACGCGTTATGAATGTCTTTTGGGTCAAGGCACGTTGGTGCGGTTTGGAATGTGTCTTAAAAGAAAGAAAACGTATCTTGCGTCTTTTCTGCATTCTTTTTCTCCTTGCAATTAAGACATTCCGTGTGTTTTAAGGCCTGAAAGGTTATGAAATCATTAAAGATTATATAGTAATATGAACTGTATAATAAATAGTATTCCTTAGTTGTCTGAACCGGCCGTATGGTTATTTATCGTTACATAATCATATCTTGACCTTCTCGGTGGCTACCTGCGGTTAAAAGTGGGGGCGACAGACACTTTAACCATAATAATATAGATGGTATTTCCTCTATATTTATTCCAGATACATGTACCTTAGCTTCTTGTTTAACCCTTTGAGGACACACTTTCTTGTTATGCGACAAGGCTTGAAGACGACGCGCTGTTTCGATGTAAAGCTTCTCCATTCCGATGCAGATTCTGAGTCGATAAAGCCGTAAAACACCAAGCCAATCAATCAATCAATCAATCGGATGCAGATTTGTCAAATTCTCAATAATTCCCTTTTTTCTTCTTTTTTTTTGGTAAGTGTTTTACGGCACTCGCAACTGCATATTAATAAGGTCATAATATGAGCGCACGGGACGCATTAAACATTTTCAGTTGGTAGGAAATTTTGAATTTTGCCTGGGTGGCTGCCGAAGTCTACTCTTATCGATTTTAGACCCCTTAGGGATTTTAACGTGTGCAACTTGCACACGGGACCTCCGATATTTTTCGCCCTTGTCCGAAAAGGCTAGGTGTAGATCTTACCTGACATAAGATCAGGTGTGTGGCTGAAAGATAGCAGTAAAAAGGAGCCAAGAAGTAGCAGTAGAAAGGCTGCAAAAAGAGTCAGGAGCTAAGAGTAGGGGGCAACGGAGGTGAGGGGGTAGGGGCAGAAGGTGGAGACGAAAACAGACGACAGCACATTGCGAGAGAGCAGGAAAGGATGGGAAGAAAGGAGACAATTTTAGAGAAGAAATATTTCCGTCGCTGTCCGTATTCTCCGTATTTGAACCCGAGGCCTATTCAATGAGAGGCGAACACCTTAACCTCTAGGCCACGAGACCACC
>NW_004797347.1:1033681-1034899 GCF_000002075.1 Aplysia californica
GGGAGGGGGTTGGAGGGTGCTCTGGTGTGGTCTGCTTCTTCTTTCCTATGAAACATCAATTGTCCTTATTTCCCCTTTTTATGTTTGTTACTTTCTTGTAACACCTCTAATTTTCTGGCGTTCATATGACCTTATGCAGTTGCGAACGCTGTAAAATCTCTACTAAAACTAACACTAAAACTTAAATATGTGAGTTCGTGTTTCTGGTTTGTGATTGACAGTTTGGAATGTCCCACAACGTTGCATAGTTTGGTCTGCTGCTGGGTGGATATATTATTATTATGATGTATGTGCCCGCTTCGTGTTGAAAGAGTTAAGCTATGAGCTTGAACTTTAGGCAGAAAGTTATTCTTTTTCTTTTTTGTTTTGTTTTGGGGGGTTTTCGTTGAGCGACCTGCTGTTTTGTTTATTTTTGTACGTACATACTTCCTGCCAATTTCCGATTTAAAAAATAAAACATATGTGAGGCAGCGTGGTGGAATCAGGCTCTCGTCAACATAATCAAAGTGAAGAAACTTGCTTTTTTCTGTTGGTTTGTGAATTTTTATTAAATTTTTGTTTTTTGGGTCAGATTCTTTTCATGCCTATTAAAGAACTCATTTCTGCGTAGATTTTTCTGAAAAATTTAATTTCAGTTACCACGGACTCTTAAGCTAAGGAAATAACTAATCTTTAGCGGCCATTTTCTCAATAATTTTACTCCTGAAAACAGGTGACACCCACCTCCTTCATTCGCAAATAATTCGACTTGTATTCAAGATAAATGGATATATTTTACATCCTAATAAACACAAGTGAACAAGCTTTACGAAGATACCAATAACTCTACATGCCCAAAAATTGACGAGAGCCTGATTCCACCACGCTGCCTCACATATTATGTATTCATGTAGTTGTCTTTTGGATGGAGGGAAGGGGGTGTGTGTTATTTAGTTAACTGGATTTCAAGTCCTTATTATTCATAAAATTTAGTTTTTATATTTAATTTAGAGTTTTAAAAAGAAGACAAATTGATTTCACTGTACGGGGGGTAGCGAGATGGAGGCCGGGGAAGGTTCGATCACTCGTGATCCACTTTCTCCAGGTAATGCTGGCAACCTGACCTTTTGGAGGAAATCTGGGAGTCTTGTGGGAGACACGTCGATGTGGTTGGAACGTCGCAGGAGATAACGGGCGAGAGGGGTTCTGCGTTCTTTGATAACGGGCTTTGAGAAACGG
>NW_004797347.1:1039034-1042382 GCF_000002075.1 Aplysia californica
AGAGAGAGAGAGAGAGAGTGAGAGAGAGAGAGAAAAGAGAGAGAGTGTGTGTGTGTGTGTGTGAAAGGGAGGGCGAGCGAGAGAGAGAACGAGAGAGATAGAGAGAGGGAGAGAAAGAGATACAAAGAAAGAGAGACAGAGAGACTTAGTGGGGGTTTTTGGGGTGAGGGAGGGGGGGGGTCTGAAAAAAGAGAACATGTAAGAGATCAGAAATATTCTTGAAAGTAAGTAAAGGACATAGACAGGTGCAGAATAAAATAGAACCTGGCTTGCTAAACAAATCGAATGATAGACAGAACAGGAAGTAACAGAACGAGGGAGGTAGAAAATGATGATGTAGAGCCGAACCATTGAGCTGTGGTGTCCTTCTTGTGAAGTCAATGGAAAATTGCCCCGAATGATAGCTGCAGATGGAAGTGTCTGGGATTCAGAACATACGTGGTGCAAGATAGAGGTGTGCGAAAACCGGATACCTATCCGGATAACTGAATATTTCTCCAGGAAACATTAGTCGAAGTGATTCCATCTAACTCGTTTGCCAAAGCGGTTCATAGCATATTATTTCCCGAAGAGGTGCACTAATATTATCCGAATTTTGCTGAAGCGACTCATTGCCCAGCCCTAGTGCTAGTGCTAGCTAGACACGTCACATTTCCTCCGTTCTCACAAGTTTTTCAAGTAGCGTAGACAAAGCCAAAGGTTATTTGTTTTGGGGGTGGGGGTTGTTTTGTTATGTTTTGTTTGTTTTGTTTTTTGTTTTTGTTTTTGGTTGCTGTTTTCCCCTTTTTCTTTTCAACTTTTCCGAAATCGAAAGGTGGTTTAAGTTTGAGGAAGTTCTTGGAGTTTTGATTTGCTGAAGCTTATGCAAGCCTCACATTTTGCAGAAAGTGGTCTTAACAAAAACTGCTGTCGAATTTCTAGGAAGCGGTCAAAACAAAATGTTGTCGAACATCGAGAAAGCGGTGATTATAATTAACAAGAAGAACTGGCTGTAGACAAAAGCGCGCGGAAACAACAGGAAGGCTGCTGATGTCACAGGCGTTTTGAAAGACTCGTGTTTTGTTTATTAAAGTGTGGGTGGTTGTGAAGGTGTCACTGGTTGGTCCTACTTCTCTTCTCCCCATCTGTTGTTTCTGTCCGTCTGTCTGTCTTCACCCCCCCCCCCTTCTTTTGTATGTTTGTCACACTCTTGGGACCCGCTATGTCCGGGGAGCCTTGATAAAGTCAAAACAGACTTTGTGCTGTTGAAGCTATAGATAGAGAGGTGAGCAGAGTAAGTCTGATTCCCGGTAAAGACTTCTCTGTTGACATCCACCTCTTGGCGCTCCTATAACCTTATGTAGTTGCGAGCGCCGTAGAACCTCTACTAAATAAAAATAAAAATAAATGTCTCGCTTCGCCCTTGCATAAAATGGCCGTTATTGTGTCGACGGCAAGGGATCTTTACTCTAACAAAGAATTTATTTCAATTGTGATTACAGAGAGAAACCATTGTTTGCTAGCCTGTAGGGTAAAGATTGTGTGTGTGAGGGGGGGGGGGGAGAAAAAAAAGGAAACGTGGATCAAAAACATGCTCAGTGATGACGTAAGAATTGTTGTCATAGGGTGTGGACAGTGAATGCAGAAGAAAAGTGTTTCCAAAAAACAAACAAAAACAACATCAACAACAAAAAACAAATAAGACACACAGTGTATAGTTTGAGGACACTAAATATTGTTGATCCTAGCTATGTACTCTTTATAAGCCCTCTTTTGTTTCTAACTTTCTATCTTTTTGAAGACGGTTAGCAGATGCCCTGGTGTGGTTTTCTCTTTCTTTCATATCAAACATATTATATTGTCATTATTCCTCCTGTTTCATCTCTGTATGTCACTTTCTAGTAACACTAGTCTTCGGCGTTTATAGAACCCACACTTTTGATGAAACTCATTCGTTTCCAAGTTTGTAGTGGTGACACAGAGTTCCCCACGTTGTATGGATACGATAGTAAAACACAACGTACGGATAGGGTTAAGTTTTTTATTCTCCACCTTCAAATTGGTGGTGTAGAGATAGTCCCTCTGAAATGTCAATTCAGCTTGTGTTGTTTAATATTTCTTCCTTTTAGTATGCAAATCAACGCAAATTACTTTGTAAAATTTCAACAATGACTGTTATTTCGTTAAAAACAATTGAAAAATAAAATTCAATTCATACAATCAACCAATCATTCATTTACCCTTTTTGAGAGTGTCAGTGATAAGTTCCACCATGCAGGGCACAGTCGAGGCGGGGAGGGCCTGTGACAAACTGGCACGCTTCCCTTTCAAAACATCAACCGTAGAATAAAGAACAATGTGTGAGTATAGCATCAAACTGGCAATGGTAAATTAAAGAACAATATGTGGGAATAGCATCAAAATGGCAACGGTAAACTAAAGAACAATATGTGGGAATAGCATCAAAATGGCAACGGTAAACTAAAGAACAATATGTGGGAATAGCATCAAAATGGCAACGGTAAACTAAAGAACAATATGTGGGAATAGCATCAAAATGGCAACGGTAAACTAAAGAACGGGAAATGGCAACAGTAAAAAAAAAAAAAGAACAATGTGTGGGTGTGGCATCAAATAATGACAACGGTAAACCAAAAAACAAGGAATATAACATCAAAACACCAACGGAAAAATAAAGAATAATGTGTGGGTGTACCGTCAAAACACCAACGGCGGTAAGATACAGAACAGGCAAGAGTTGTTTAAAGCCCTGGGAAAATAAAACGATACAAAACATTCTTTTCTAAACAAACAGACAGCCACCAGCAACATCCGGACACTCAGTTATACCCCGTATCTTCGATCAGCTCTCCTGTTGAAGAGAGGTGACGGTCGAACATCGAGGTATACAAATATGGAGTTGCGAAGATGCGTGGGGTTAGGTGGAAAAGAAAATAAAACACATCGCACTCACGAACTTCCTGTTTTGATATTTCGGTATTTTGATGTGTCTATGTTTTTACGTCGACTCGAGGAAGAATGTGAAATATATTAGGTCTAAAATTCTATATTACGTACGCACATCGTTTACGTTGTCTAAATACCGTGCGTAAATCTTTCTTCCGGTGACGCTACGGACTTACGAGCAAAAAAATCAACATAGCAGGCGATGTTTGTACGAATATATTATTGCTTTTATTTGGTATTTGTTCGACATGTCGTCGTACTACTACTGCTGTTGCTGATGCTGCTTATATTGCTGTTGTTGTTGTCGTTGCTGTTGTTGTTGTTGTTGTTGTTGTTGTTGTTGTTGTTGTTGTTGTCGTTGTTGTTGTTGTTGTTGTTGGTGGTGGTGGTGGTGGTGGTGGA
>NW_004797347.1:1045706-1048562 GCF_000002075.1 Aplysia californica
GTGTGTGTGTGTGAGAGAGAGTGTGAGTGTGAGTGTGTGTGTGGGGGTGTGTGTGTGGGGGTTTGTGTGTGGGGGGTGTTTGGGAAAGGGAGGACAGCCCGTGCCATCCCTCCTCCCCTCCATTCTTCCACTCAATTTATTCCTCCATCCGTTCATTCGCGCCCATATGACCCTGTGAAGTTGCCAGCGACGTAAAACTTACTAAACTAAAATCCAATCGCCCGTTCATCCATCCATCAATCCACACAACCACCCATCCATTCATCTATCTACCCAACCATCCACCCACCCACCTCTCCATCCACCCACCCACCCAAGCCACCCAACCATCCACCTACCCACCCATTCATCCATCCATCCACTCATCCATCCACCCGTCCCCCCACCCATCTATCCATCCATCTACCCATCCAAGCCACCCAACCCGTCCACCGACCCACCCATCCATCCATCCACTCATCCATCCACCCGTCCACCCATCCGTCCATCCATCCACCCTCTCCCGTCATTCACGCCTCACTCACTGTCAAGCTACGTTGTATACAATGTTGAAAACCATACGGAGACAGAGGTCGCCCATGCACGTGTAGCCTGGGAGCCCGTGAGCAACCGTGCGCGTGCTCCTGAGTGCTCACCCTGGTAATGACATTGGGTGTCAAGGCGGGAAAAACGATAACTCGGGAACCTTATATCTGAGAACTGGTGTAATATTGTGCGGCACTTCATTTTTAATGTTTTGGCTAATGGATCAGGACGACTGTGATTGACTCTTTCTCTAGCTGTTTGTATCTGTCTGTCTCTTGTCTTGTCTCTTTCTCTTTCTTTATCTCTCTTTCTTTTTCTTTCCGTTTTTCTGTCGTTCTTACTTTTTCTCTGTTTCCAGCCTTCTATCTTTGTCTTTGTTCCTCTACCTTAACCTTCACGTCTTTCTCCCTTCCCCCCTTTCCAACCCCCTGTCTCTCTATTTCTTTTTCTCTCCTTCTTTTTCTCTCTCATTCTCTTTCTCTCTCTCACTCTCTCTCTTTCTCTCTCTCTCTTTCTCTCTCTCTATCTCTCTCTCTTTCTTTTTCTCTTTTTAATACTCATAAGCCCATTCTCATTCTCGCTCCCAACGTCTTTGGCTACCCCCTATCGGAGATGGACATTACATTTCCACATGAACGAACCGCAGAACTGAAACAGGCCTTGAAACGTTGCCATACTAGACTTTCCTTTGGCCCTATATTATGTCTCGCTCTTCGTACATGGTGGTTGGTTGGAGGGTGTTCTGGTGTTTGTTTGCTCCTTTTTTTGTCTATCAAACACTCACCATCCTCATCTTTCCTGTTTCTTTTCTTTGTATGTTGTTCGGTAGCACCACCTTTAATCTCTGACGCCTATACGATCTATTTATGGTTGCAACTGCTAATGCCATAAAACTCCTATCGAAACTAAAACTTCTTAAACTGGATACAACAAGGTCCAAAATGTGACCGTCAATGTTCACACAGGATATACAAGATTAGTACTGACTTCAAACGCAAATTGCCCCAACTATTTCCGGTTTAAACTCTGAATTTGCCCGAATGGATAATACCTGTTTGACGTCAATTCGACTTAATACAATGTTCTTTTTTGGATTTTAGCTCAATTATTATATTTTTGAAAAAATATATTCGATTAAAGACTTTGCTTTTTTTTTAAAACGCAGCCTACAGTGTTACATTTAAAAAATAATCGACGTTGGCAGACCTTGACAATTAGATTTGTTGGTGGTGAAACGTAAAGCAATAAAAAAAAATGTCCATCTTTTTTTTTTTTACCTTTTTACTTAATCTCTTGACGTCGGTGCTTTGGTCTTTGTCTAGTTGGTGACGAATTTGAGGAAAAATTGTGCCAACAATAACTGGAGGGTTTTGGGGTTTGTTTGGGTTTTTTTGTGTTTAAATTACGTTTTACTGAAGATAATTGCAAGGCCTAGTGGGGTTCTTCAAGAGTCACAAGACCTCTTATTTGGGGTAAACTTCGGCTTCCGTTCCTCAATTGAGAACTTTTGGGTGGTTTGAGGGTGTTCTGGTGTAGTTTGCTCTTTCTTTCCTATAAAAAAAACTATCGTCTCTATCTCCCCTTCTTCTTTTTTATGTTTGTTACTCTTTTGTATCACCCCTATTCTTCGACATTTACATGACCTTATTGTGTTGCAAGTAAGTGCCAGTATTCTATTCAAGGATTAACAGTATCATGTTTTCTGAATCACTGTCAATAACGCGCTCCTAAATTAGCAAATGTGAGTGAAACCAGGCTATCTGAAAACCCATTTTCAAAAGCTTAAACCTCAAAGACTTGTAATGCTGTCAATGAAATAATTACACGAACAATACGTGTATTCAGTGCGCACAAGTCAGCCAAACGAATTCTGATTTAATTGAAATAATAAGAAATAATAGTTTTGTGACTTTTAGACATTTTTGGTGTGTTAGTGAATGGCGAAAATAGTTTTGATGTCAAAGATTTGTTCAAGCTTTGTTTTGGCTCACAAGGATTCATGTTATGGAGCCATCTCTTAGAAATAAGAAGTTGGTGGTACTTCCATTCTACTTAGCACACAGTTTTAAGGGAGTTTCTTGAAATCCCCCCAAGATACTGTCTGGCTCCAAAAATAGGTCCAAAGAGAAGCGAGTGGCTTTAAAAACATGTTGCGAGTTTACTATTGTGACCACTGAAATAAGATAGAAGTGAGAATTTCTTGGGTTTGTTTGGCACACGCATCTTTGACATGAATGAATGCTGGAATCAGGAGGAGAAGAAGAAGAAGAAGAAGAAGAAGAAGAAGAAGAAGAAGAAGAAAAAGAAGAAGAAGAAGAAGAAGAAGAAGAA
>NW_004797347.1:1049300-1050759 GCF_000002075.1 Aplysia californica
GGGGCTTAACCTCTCTTATGTCTATGCAAAGGCACATTTCCTTGTGAATGGTACTGGAAAAACATTGATTAAATGAACAAAATGTGTCATTTTTTCAGTTTTCAAAGACTCTTTAGCTATTACAGTTACCAAACTTAGGCGGCCGAAAAATTGACGAGCGGCTGATTCCACCGCGTCGTGACACATATTGTACATCTGATCACCAGCAGACAAAAGACAATGATGCTGTTCATTTTGAACTATCCTACACAAATCAGAACATAAATCTGGATAGTTTTGAACTATCACTATCATACACAAATTAGAACGTACTTTCGGATAGCTTTGAACTATCATACACAAATCAGAACATATACTCGGATAGTTCTGAACTATTACTATCATACACAAATCAGATCATAAATTCGAATAGTTTTGAACTATCACTATCTTACACAAATCAGAACGTACGTTCGGATAGCTTTGAACTATCATACACAAATCAGAACATACATTCGGATAGTTATGAACTATCATACACAAATCAGAACGTACATTCGGATAGTTCATAGTATGCATATTATTATTGTTGTCTGCCTTTTTTAAGTTCCAGGAAAAGGAAACGGAGCCTAAATAGAATAGAAACATGAAGAAATTTAATTAAGGAAGCTATGTTATATTTTTAAAGTTTCAGATAAGAATTAGAACTAAAATAGAATAAAAATGTGTATAAATGTAATTAAGGAAGCTATGTTATATTTTTTAAGTTGCAGATAAGAACTAGAATGGAAATAGAATAGAAATCTGTATTTAAGGAAGTTATGATTGATTTATATTTAAAGTTTCAGATGGGGCTCTCGTGGCCTAGAGGTTAAGGTGTTCGCCTCTCATTCAAAGGTGTCGGGTTCGAATCCGGGTCGCGACCGAAAGATTTTCTTCTCTAAAATTGTCTCCTTTCACCTCCTTTCCTGTTCTCTAGAAATGTTCTGTCATCTGCTTTCGTCTCCACTTTCTTACCCCACCCCTCACCTGCTTTGACCCCTCCTCTGGGCTCCTGACTCTGCAGCTTTTCTACTGCTTCTTCTTGGCTCTTTCTTACTGCTGTATTTCAGCCACATCCCTGAGGAAAGATCTACCCCTAGCCTTCTCGGACACGGGCGAAACATTTTGGAGGCCCCGTGTGCAAGTTGCGCACGTTTAAGATCCCTTGGTGGTCTTGAATCGATAAGAGTAGACTTCGGCCGCCACCGGGGCAAAATTCAAAATTTCCTACAAACTGAAAATGTTTAATGTGTCCCACGCGCTAATATGACACTATGCAGTTGCGAGCGCCGTAAAACACTTACCAAAAAAATAAAGAAAAGAAAAAAAGTTTCAGACAATAACTAGAAATGGAATAGAATAGAAATATGTATAAATTTAAGGAATTTCAGCTTTATTAATATAAAATATCTATTTTTTAAAAAATAAATAAATAAAT
>NW_004797347.1:1054435-1055479 GCF_000002075.1 Aplysia californica
CCCCACCCCCACCCCCACTCCCTTGCCCAACCCCCTGGGGCATCACTTAACTCCCCCAGGAAGTGGCCTCTCCTTTTTAGCTTTAGTAAGAGTTTTACGGCACTTGCAACGGATGCAATAGGGTCTTATATATAAGTGCCGACGATTAGAGGTGTTGCAAGAGAGTAAGAAACACAAAAAGAGGTGGTGAGAAAAGGACTATAGACATAATTTGGTTGGAAAGAAGGAACAAACCACAGCAGAGCACCCGCCAACCACCCACTCGGCCGCTCCGTTAATTCAGTTGGTATATTATTATGCTGGACGTAATTTTCATAAATGTCTGTCTGTCCTTTTAACATGATGATGATATGACCGTTTGCAGTTGCGAGCGCGAAAAACTCTGACTAAAACATGACATGATGATAGATTCGTTGAAGTAAAACCTGTTGGTACTTACATTACCAAAATTGAGTCGACAGTGCCGTAAACTCCTACTCAATCAATATTATGCTGGACGACAGGGCAGATGGCCATAGCTCAAATCCCACAGTGGCCATTCTAGAACTCGGCTCGTTTTATGAATTTTTTTTCAAGGCTATCAATCCAATTGGTTGGCTCTGTATTATCAGAGATGGACGTTAAATCTGGAAGTCTTGCCGCCTTTTAAGTAACCTAACTGTGCTGAAAGGTACCTTAAACCGTACATTCAATGAGAGTGGGAATTTTGCTACAATATTTGAAGACTTGCTGTTTTTGGGGGTAGTCTACTTCATTTTTTTTACAGATAAAGTATGACATCGTTTGGGTTTTTTTTCAGATTTTTCAAATCTATTTTCTTCATCTCAGATTTTGTATTATATAAAAGACAGAAAATGAAAGAGAGGCATTCTATTAAATGTGCAAATTCGTGTTGTCTGATTTGTGTGTGATGGTTTAATTGTACTGCAACATTGCCTTTTGTCAGCTGCTACGCTAATCTATCTATCCATCCATCCATCCATCCATCCATCCATCCATCCATCCATCCATCCATCCATCCATCCATCCATCCATCCATCCATC
>NW_004797347.1:1060487-1062226 GCF_000002075.1 Aplysia californica
GGTATGGTTTTCCCCCTTAATCTGCTCAGCTTTACTGAATTTCAGGATAATCTTTTTAATGTTGCTCAAAATAAACCATGGCTTTTTTTTCTGACGAACACTCACATTACTCACTGTAGATCTAGTACCTGGACACGTCTCATATCTCCATGGTTTACAAAACCAGGACTGAGAACCACTTTGCAAAATATCTCTGTGGGTGGTTGGCGGGTGCTCTTAGGAGGTGTGCTTCTTCTTTCATCATATTATCAAACATCTATCGTCTTTATCTCCCCTCCTTCTTTTTTGTGTTTATTACTCTCTTCTAACGCCTCTAATCTTCGGCACTCATATGACCTTATTGTGTTGGAAGTGCCGTAAAACTAAAATGTCTCGAAACAAAATCTACCCACTGGCGTCTGTCGTTAAGCTCTCGAACTCGCAACCGTAAGGTCGTGGGTTCGAATCCCGTCAGGGGCCCGACGTTGTGTCCTTGGGAAAGGCACTTTTTCTTAAATTTTCCTCACTTCACCCAGGTGGGAATGGGTACCCAGCTATAGACAGTGAAAGATCTTGTCAGTTTGATAGTGTTTGAGCGCGTGAAATCCGCAGCTTGCACTGTATGCTTCCGCGGAAGCTGAGAATGTTTCTGAGTGTTCTCAGAGGGTGTGCTGAGGTAATAATAGTTGTAAAGCGCATAGAGCAAGCTCTTGAATTGAGCATGGATATGCGCTATATAAAGGCAATTATTATTATTTTTATTATTATTAAGCGGTAGGGGTCTTTGCTGTCGTATATACCAGACACGAGTTTGGTTCCCGAGTGGGGGGCAATTTTTTGGGGGATAATTTATTGAGTATCTCAGTCTTACTTCTGGAATTTTGTATCCCTGCCATCCATCTGGGTGGTTGGTTGGTGGATGCCCTGATGTGGTTTGCTCCTTCTTTCCTATCAAACGCCTTTCGTCCTAGTCTTTCCTCTTTCTTTGTTATATTAATTGGTACTCTCTTGAAACACATCTAATCTTCGGCACTTATATGATCTTGAAGCGCTGCATGTGCCGTAAAACTCTTACTAAAAGTTGTTCCCGCTTCCGATTCGGACATTAGGGATTGTCTTGTGGTAGGGTGGCCAGTTCCTCCTTTCCACGCCGCCTTTACTTCTCCAACTCGAAGTCAGGTACCCATTTCTGCTTCGGAAACGACCGCACTAACCGCTCCGCCACTGCCCCCTCATAAAACTCTTACTAAAACTGTTTTAAAAATTCTCAACCCTGGTTAATTTACCGTGATAGAGTTGGGAATTTAAAAACTGCCTCGTAATAAGTGATTTAAATTGTATGTCGATGGTGGCGTTGTAAAACCATCCTACCTAAAAAGCCGCACCATTTTCTGCGATGCTCAAATATGACTCATGACTCCATGGCCCCAAAAACAAAACAAAACTAAACTAAACTAAACAAAACACCAAAAACCAGAGAAGAGAACTACTTTGCAAAATGGCTTGAGACGAAACCCATCCAAGTACCGGTAGAAATTTGAATCAGCGTTATTATTCTCCTTCGTGGGCTTCCAATATCGCTGCATTTCTTTTCGTGTGTGAGTGTTGGTTTGTTTTTTTGTTTGGTTCCTTGTTTTGTTTTGTTTAGGTGAACTGTTTAACCGGTGTGTTGAAGAGTTACAGTTAGACTAGAATTTGTGTGTGTGTGTGTGTGTGTGTGTGTGTGTGTGTGTGTGTGTGTGTGTGTGTGTGTGTGTGTG
>NW_004797347.1:1064518-1066489 GCF_000002075.1 Aplysia californica
CTTCCTCCTCCTCCTCCTCCTCCTCCTCCTACTACTACTACTACTACTACTACTACTACTACTACTACTACTACTACCAAATACTGCTACTACAACTACAAGTACCACTTGAATTGGGTCAGAAATCTATCTGATCTAAATCGTGTTGATAAGGGTGTGAAGTGATCTGAATTGCGTGAAAGAGGTGTAAAAAGCAACCCATATTTTAAAAGGAAAACAAAAGCTTCAGAAAATGTATTAGAAGCTCTTATGGTACATTCATGACGACTGTCGGGAAAGAATAATACTCGTAGTCCCCGCATTATTCAACACAGCGTTTCGAAGGTACCAGCCAACCTGTAGACGACTACTTGATCTTCTGGTGTTTTTCCCGCCGCCAAACCTCCTGCCTGCCGGCCTGGCGGTGGCGGGATAATATACAGATCAGCCTGCTGTGTGTCGCAGACGTGGACAGGTCATCCACCTGGGGGAGAGGTCTTTGATTGCTTCAGGTGTGAGTGAGTGCGGGGTCTGTCCGTTGTCGTGATTCGTGGCGGGTGCAAGTCCTGGAACTGTCGCGCGGAGACGTTTCCATTAACTCACTCTGTATAAATGATATTAAAGACCCTTTTCCACGGAGAATTGTATAAAAACTATGACATATGGTCGCTCTTAAGCTCACGAAGGCTATTCCGAAAAAAGCTGTTTTGAGAAAATGGAAGGTAAACCTTTTGCCCCTCGTTCAGTTTCTTTAAAAGATAAGTAAGGTTTTCTCTATAACCAAACAAATATAAAAACCAATGAAACCAAACTTCTCCTATAGCTAGGGCAATGCCCACTTTTGGTGTAGGTCAAGATTTCTGGAAACCCCCGAAATCTGGGTTAGTCTGCTTGTCCTTAAATGCGTCCATATTTTGCCTTTAAAATTTTCAATACACGGAAATAAAGGCTTGAATAAAATGTGTACCAAATGTTGGTAGGATATGTTAATACGACCTTATTGTGTTGCAAGGGCCATACAACTCTTACTAAAACTAAACTAAAACAAACAAACAAACAAACGAACAAGCGTATCCTGGTCATTCGACAGTGCAAGAAGGCGCGCTGTTTCGGACCATAACTTTATCATTCAGAAATATTTTTTTGGGTCCCCATGCATACTATGATATGTGCTAACTCGTGTTTTTATTTATGTGTGATGGTTCAAAATGTGCCGACACATTTTTTTAAATCGGGAAATATCTCGAGTTCTATTCAGATGGGCATTTCTTTCCCATCAAATGCGAGACAAATAAATAATCTTTAAGATGACACCATTAACACCACCTTCCCAAAAAGTGACGAGCATACTATTCCATCGCGTCGTGACACCTAATAATATGTCTAAACAGCAGTGAAGATATTTGTGAGGCATCGTGGTGGAATCAGGCTCTCGTCAATTTTTGGGCATGTAGAGTTATTGGTATCATCTTAAAGTTTGTTCACTTGTCTTTATTTGGATGCAAAAAATATCCATTTATCTTAAATATAAGTCGAGATATTTGCAAAAGAAGGAGGTGGGGGTCACCTTTTTTCAGAGGTAAAATTAGTGAGAAAATGGCCGCTAAAGATTAGTTATTTCCTTAGCTTAAGAGTCCGTGGTAACTGAAGATTTACATTTTTTTAATGCCTTTAATCAACGTTTTTCTGAAAAATCCACACAGAAATGAGTTCTTTAATGGTCATGAGAGGTGTTGTGCCAAAAAACAAAAATTTGATAAAAATCCACAAACCTGCGGAAAAATGCAAGTTTCTTCATTTTGATTATTTTGACGAGAGCCTCGCATTTGTTTAAAAAATCAACTCCTTATATCTGGAGCGCCTTTTCAGCTGGCTCGTCGCCATCGCTCTGTTCTTTGGGATCAATGGGGAAACCTTAAACCCCAGACAGTCCATCAGCTGTTCAATTTTCGAACTACGTGCATAGATCTATTCTTATTCTGTGCAGGGGGG
>NW_004797347.1:1066673-1068750 GCF_000002075.1 Aplysia californica
CCCCCTGTATTTAAAGCTTAAACCAGTTGTTGTTCTTTTAGTTAGATCTATGCTGTGGTCAACTGTTTTTACAAATAGTGTCGCAATTTGACATGTTTCAGACAAAACCAAGGAACAAAATTGACGTGTAAAGATGTCACTGGGGCTCTTGAGGCCTAGAGCATAAGGCGGTGGCCTCTTATTCAAAAGTCCCGGGTTCGAATCCGGGTAGCGACCGAAACATTTTTTTTCTCTAAAATTGTCTCCTTTCACCTCCTTTTCTGCTCTCTAGCAATGTTCTGTCGTCTGCTTTCATCTCCTTTTTCTGCCCCCAACCCCTCACCTCCTTCGCCCGCTCCTCTGGGCTCCTGAATCTTTCTGCAGCCTTTCTACTGCTACTCCTTTGCTACTTCTTACTGCTAGCCGTCTTTCCGCCACACCCCTGATCTTCTGGTAGGAAAGATCTACACCTAGCTTTCTCGGCAAGGGCGAAAAATCTCGGAGGGCCCAAGTGCAAGTTGCGCACATTAAAGATCCCTTGGTGGTCTAAAACCGATAAGAGTAGGCTTCGGCCGCCACCAGGACAAAAGTCAAAATTTCCTACCAACTGAAAGTGTTAGGTGTGTACCGCGCGCTCATATGACCTTATGCAGTTGCAGGCGCCGTAAAACACTTACACAAAAAATAAATGTCACTGTGCTTGTACAGGGTCGGGTCATTTTGGCCCACAGACATTTTTGTAACATAAAGAGGCACTAAGTTCCAGGCTCGTCGGTCACAGTAGATGAGAGACTAAGTGCCTTGAAGAGGCAGGTGTAGTTTCTTACAGTAGGCTACCTACCTTCCAAGCCTGACAAGTATGGTTTGATAATCTTCTGGGTCATAGACCCTGGCTCATTTATTCCAATGAATGCCGGGTCCCTATTTGGGAAAAGTTGGCCGCACTCCAACAATGAACCTTGGCAGGAATATTGCTTTACAATTCGTCTAGCCTTGTTGGCACATCACGTAGCAATAAAAGGTTCATCACATCCCAGTTTCAGGACTGGAAGCTTACAGGAAATGCACAACCCAAGTTTTGTTTTCGAGAAGATGGGCTGCTCGTAAGCTACACATCAGGAGCAAAGAAAAAGAATACGATCGTTATGTCAAGCATGCATTAAGACTCAACGACTGTTGTCAACAAGCACAGCAGAGAGTTGCCAGAAGTGATGGCTTATTACATTGTTGCAATGCCACAAAGGGTGGCGTGGACGCAATGGACTTGATGGCACACACTGTCAGCTCAAAACGACTGACAAAGCATTAGCCTATGGTCATATTCTTCAACATCCTAGATGTGGCATCCATCGCCACATCAGTGATTCACAGCACAAAGTTTCCAAAGCAAACACTTTCCAAAATTGACAATCGTCTTGAGTTTCAACTGGACATCTCCATCGAACTCATATTACCACAAATTGAGAGGCGTCGTATAACAAAAAAGATTTCCAAAGCAATTGGCCTTTGCCATGGATCTTGTTCTTTGCAACGACCCCTTCGAAGTATTAACACCATTCCAACCACCTGCTGTGAATGTCAAGCCCCCTTTTACTTCCAAAAGTAAGAGATGTGAATGATGCCCTGGAAAACTGGACAAAAAGACAAGTGTTTATTGCAGCAAATGCAACGTTTCAATTAGCATGAACGAACTGTTTTAATTCTTCAAGGACGTAGTGGTTGCATATTTAAGTCTGGCCAACAGCAGACTAAAGGCGCCAACAGCAGACTAAAGGCGCCAACAGCAGACTAAAGGCGCCAATGTTGCGGCACAATTCCAACTATAATATTATTATACAAATCAGAAACACGAATTCGCGTAATCCATAGTATGCGCATTGTTGCCTGCTCTTTTAAATTTCCGTTTAAGAAAACAGAACGGAAAAATATGTCTGGAAGACGACGGAAGAACTCTTCTGTTTTAAAAAGTGCGGGAAAAGAGCGCGTGTTCAGTCTTTGCAGCAGGAAGCACGTCGTGGATGAGGTTATTATGGTGAGCCAGATTTGTTGGTGTACTCTCTCTCTCTCTCTCTCTCTCTCTCTCTCTCTCTCTCTCTCT
>NW_004797347.1:1069561-1074707 GCF_000002075.1 Aplysia californica
GGGGGAGGAGTATATCTGAGAAAGTAATATTCATTATCCGAAATCTTTTTATATGTGCTAAACCGAGAAAGCTGAATTTTACTAGAATAATTTCATTCTTTGATCAGGTGTACCTATAATATATCCAGTACTTCTTCGGGCTTTTTTCAACATGTGCAGCTTGGATTTGGACAAAATGTTTCTTGGACATTTGCAGCCGATAACACAGATTAAGAAACGCAGTTTAGAAAAAGATAATAAATTCAAACTTTAAGACTAAGTACATCTAAACTACTGGCCGACATTAACATTACACGAGGTCATCTTACGAAATGTCTTCTTTCTTTCTCTCCTTAATTATAATTGAAGACTACAGGGAAAAACGGCTTTTGTCATAACCTGAAAATCGTGAGGGTACTAATTTTGAACGTTTGTTGACTCATAACTGCATTTATGTTCAACTGTTGGCTGATAATTGTTGTTAGATTTCCCATTCACCTACATTTAACAATAAACCACCAGTCAAACAAATATGAAGTTATGAGTCCTCCAGCTGTTAAAATTGGCACCCTCACAATTTCCAGTTTGTGACTACTGTCGTTTTTCCCCTGTGCTCTTCAATTGTTTCTTTTCATAGTAGTCCTTGCTTTGGTTTTTATGTAATCTCGTTTAAAGTTTGCCTTTAAGGCAAACAAGCAAGTAGGACTTTTACAATGAGAATGTACGACTGAATGTTCTCGTGGAAAAAAAATTGTAGTTATTTAATTAGACGTAAGGAAAAAAACGAATAGAGAACGCCGGCTCTTGACACTGTCCGTTTTACAATGTGACCGATTCTAATGGAGGCACTGATGTTGATGGCGTCACTGGCATCTATTTAGTACATTTGCAAGACAGGTTTATTTCTGGCTCCTGTCCTTTGGTTTTGCTTTGTTTCTGTTTTTAACCAGACCTACCGGCAATTCAATCTTGCCTGTGAGTCGACCCAGTAATTGTTCGTCATTAAGAATATGACCTGTGGTGAGTTGATAGTTAGTTTAGAAGTAAAAAATTGTCTTTCTAGAAAATTAACATAGTTTACTGCCCAGCTGGAAGCGATTGGTCTAATACTTTATTTTGTGGAATGCCCGTTTGTGACAGAAAGTACAACAGGATAAGTTTGTCTCACTTTTGAGAGCGTGGATATTTTACCCGATTTCGCGGACCATATTTGGTCGGTTTTATTAAGGACAAGCGGGCTAACCCAGATTTCGGGGGTTTCCAGAAATCTTACCTACACCAAAAGTGGGCATTGCCCTACCTATAGGAGAAGTTTGGTTTCAGTGGTGTGTATCTTTGTTTAGTTAAAGAGAAAACTCGCCTTGTCTTTTAAATAATGAAACTGGTTTGTTCCTAAATGGGAAAAGTTGTCACAGTAACTTACTAAGATCACAAAAATTTCACGATCTCTTGTTCTTTTATTCACTGAAGGAGAAATAAAACAGATTTGTTCCTACTAGTACAGGGGTATGAGGTTGAATGTGGTTGGGGGGGGGGGGTGACAAGCCCAGTATTCTGAAGCATAAGAGGACAAAAAGTCTCATGGGGCGCTTCAAACTAAAATGTTTTTGATTTTTGTTTTGTTCTGTTTTGTCAGCACAGATACATAGAGATTAGAGTTCCTTTGTTCTAATGTGGTGTAATGGCGTCGTGGAGACGGAAGCACACATAATGTTATTATTGTGTTTTGTACTTCACGACAGCCACCACAACAACAACAGTGCATTCCGAACGTACGGGCAACATCATGAGCGTCGTATCATATTATGTGTTACGACGCGACGGAATCAGGCGCTCGTCAAGTTTTGGGCATATTGAGTTATTGGTATAATCTTAAAGATTTTTCATGTGTGTTAATTTGGGTGGAAAAAATATCCATATATCTTGAATAGAGTTGAGAAAATTTTGATCGAAGGAGGTGGGGGTGGCTTAGTATCAGAGATAAGATTATGGCGCTCATATGACCTTATACAGTTGCGAGCGCCGTAAAACCCTCTACTAAAACTAAAAACAGATAAAATTAGAGAGAAAATTGCAGACAAAGTTTGGTGACTTCCAAAGATGATTAGTGTCCTTGATAGGTGCAAGTTCAAACTTTTGTGACTTTGATCAACATTTTTGAGTAAAATCTACAGAGAAATGTTTTAGAATAGACATTAATCATTAAAGGTGTTGAGCTTAAAATAGAAAATTCGCAACAACAAAAAATTACCCAATAGCCAGGAAAATGCCGGTTTCTTCGATTGAATTAGTTTGACGAGCGCCTGATTTCACCACGATGCCTGACATCTTATTATTGTTGTTGTGTGGCGTGAGGTTTCGCTTTCGCAGACGGTGTCCAGTTTACGCGGGAAAGGAAATCTTACCAGAGATCTGGACGGCCACTGGGAATTACGCAGGACAGATCGTACACTCGTACAGCGACCCGGGTAATTTCTACACAGGTGGCTGGACTCTTGGGCTTGTCAGCATCTCATGTTACGAACTTTACGGAGAAAAGTAATACTATTGCTATAATAATTTGGTGACGTGTTTGTGTTCTGATTTTTTTTTAATGCGGTCCCGAGGGATCGGGTTTGGAGAATGTAAACGGTTTTTGACTCGGAAAAGTGCGTCAGCTTAAATAGTGCAAGGAGGAAGTAGTGGGAATAAAGGGGGATGTGGAGAGAGAGAGAGAGAGAGAGAGAGAGAGAGAGAGAGAGAGAGAGAGAGAGAGAGGGAGAGCGAGAGCGAGAGAGATATGTAGAGAGAGAAGAGAACGAGAGAGATATGTGGAGAGAGAACGAGAGAGAGACGACAGAAAGACAGACAGACAGACACACACACAGACACAGACACAGACAGACACACAGAGAGACAGAGACAAAGAGATCTAGAGCGGGAAAGTACCTAATAAGCTCAGACCAGACGCGAATGGGATTGGCCGTCACCTAGTATATAATATGGTGATCATACATGTGTTTTAACGGACACTGAACTAAAGATGTAGCAATCCAACGAGTACACTGCCCTCAAAGTGTTCTTTCACGTAATTGCTTTTCATTAAGTAAAGCGCCTTCTAAAAGCAAACAAGCAAACAAGCAAACAAACACACAAACAGCAACAAAAAAACCCAGTCAAACAAACAGGAAAAAACGGTTGGAAATACGATAAGGTAAGGTAAGGTAGGGTAAGATAAGGTAAGGTAAGGTAAGGTAGGGTAGGGTAAGATAAGGTAAGGTAAGGTAAGGTAAGGTAAGGTAGGGTAAGATAAGGTAAGGTAAGGTAAGGTAAGGTACGGTAAGGTAGGGTAGGCTAGGGTAGGGTAAGGAAAGGTAAGATAAGATAATATAAGGAAAGATAAGGTAAGGTAGGGTAGGGTCAGGTGAGGTAAGGTAAGATAAGATAGGATAAGATAAGGTAAGATATAGTAAGATAAAGTAGAATGAGGTAAGATAAGATAGAATAAGATATAACAAAGTAAGGTAAGATAAGGTAAGGGAAGAGAAGGGAAGATGAGTTATTGTCCCTGCGGGAAATAGTTTGTAGCTGGTAAAAGCACATACTATGTAGATATACAAAGAATATAACTTGTATTTTATTTTCAGAAAAGAATTTTAAATGAGGAGCACCCAGGTGAATGAGAGGGAGTTGGGGCTGATAGCGGTAAGGGTTTGTGGGAGAGGGGTTAGCCCAGATAATATGCATCATCATCATCATCATCATCATCATCATCATCATCATCATCATCATCATCATCATCATCATCATCATCATCATCATCATCATCATCATCTTCAGACTTTCTCAAACCGTAATGGAGTACAGGCCACGAAACAGGAGCTCTCCTTCTACTTCTGCCCTGAGCTATAGTCTCCTTCTCTGTACCGCTGTATCCCTTCTCCGTTAGGTCGGAATCTAATTCCCTCTTCCAAATGAAGACTACAGGCGAAAAACGACGGTAGTCACAAACTTATAATCGTGAGTGGACCAATTTTGAACGCTTGTTGACTCACAACTGCATTTCTATTCAACTGTTGGTTGATTATTGTTGTTAGATTTACCATTCAACAACACTTAGTCATTTTCCCCCTGTGCTCTTCAAATACTTTCAGGCCCTCCTATGTTTCTCTTTCCTTGTGGATTCCATTTTTAAGACTTGGTGGGTAATATTTATTGTTTTCTGTTTTCTCAAAGTGCACTTCCATTTCCTCGCTCCTCGTGGATCCCATCGCAATACTTGGAGGGTATAATGATTGTTTTCGGTTAAGTCAGTACTTGCATGCCTTGTGAAAGTATAACAGAACTGGCAATCAGCACTTACTTGTGAGCACTCAGGGAAATTAAGTTTGAGCGAGGGTCAATGTCAGGAGCGGCTGTCACGTGGGACGTGAGGTCACGTGATGCCAGAGTACATGCTGTCGTCGATTGCCGTGCGTCTGTGTATCGCCCAGTAATTGGCGTCTGTCCATGTAGCACCAACATTGGCGTCAAGGGCTATTGTTTCACTTGATTGATTGCCAAAGAAAAAGGTCAGCTTTTGGTTTTTCTGTCGTTTCGTGTGTTCCTATGTGTGTACCGATCCATCCATCAAATAATTCCATTAATTCCATCTATCTATCTATCTATCTATCTATCTATGTATCTATCTATCTATCTATCTATCTATCTATCTATGTATCTATCTATCTATCTATGTATCCGTCTATCTATCTATCTATCTATCTATCTATCTATCTATCTATCTATCTATCCCCCCCCCACACACACACACACACACATACGCACTCTCTCCTCCCTCTGAATCCCATCTCAATTTTTTGTCCTTGCTATTGTTTTTTTTTTCTTTCTTTTTATTCTTTTGTTTTGTATTGCTGTTGTTGGTGATGTTAACTGGGATCTGAACCAGCATCTGTGGTGTAGCAGTTTGGCGATTCGCTAATGTTGTCGTCATTATTGCTTCATGTTTGTCAGTTAGGACTGGGTTTTTTATATATTTTGGAGGACTTTGTCCACTGCTCAGGAAGTATCAATGTGAAAAACTCGACATAGGCATACACAGCCAGTCAAAGGTTGATGTCGAAAGGTGTGTGCATTTGTGTTCAGTATAATCTTTTAATTAAACGGGCCGACAAAACATCCCAACCTC
>NW_004797347.1:1076374-1077895 GCF_000002075.1 Aplysia californica
TTATAGATAGATAGATAGATAGATAGATAGATAGATAGATAGATAGATAGATAGATAGATAGATAGATAGATAGATAGATAGATAGATGGGAGGATGGGTGGATGGACAGATGGATGATAGGATGGACTGATGGATGGATGGATGGGTGGATGGATGGATGGATGGGTTGAGTCACCTCCTACATTAAAAAAGCATCTCTACATGTGGGAAGTTGTTATTTCTATTTCTGAGGTCGCGAGAAGCAGATGTTGCAGTTACTTGTTTTAATTTGGTCCTGGTCTGTGGTCGAAAATACTGGCGCGTTTAACAGGAGATTGAACCTAAGCAAGATTGAATACGGCGGATTATAAGATGATGATGATGATGGTGATGACGATGATGATGATGATGATGATGTTGATGATGATGATATGATAATGATGATGATGATGATGATGATGATGATGATGATGATGATGATGATGATGATGATGATGATGATGATGATGATGATGATTTTGTTAATTTCTATAATGGGCCTGGTGGGTTCCACGAAGAAATCCTCGAGCGAGAGCGAGGCTCTTTTTTTGGCTTCATTGTCAATATATTCGTTGGCGAGTAGAGGTGCCTCTTTGCTGTGACTATGATGATGATGATGATGATGATGATGATGATGATGATGATGATGGTGATGATGGTGATGATGGTGATGATGATGATGATGATGATGATGATGATGATGATGATGATGATGATGACCCTAGCTTTATTATTTTAGTTTTTTCGGGTTTTAGAAGTTAATTTTTTGTCGTTTTCATTTCATGTATTTTTGTTTCAGTTTGTTGTTGTTGTTGTTGTTGTTTTGTTTGGGGGGGGGGGGTATTATATGTTCAGTTTTTGTTTTGTTTTGTTGTTTTGTTTTGTTTGCATTTTTTAAATAGGTTTTTCTCGTATCATTTGAAATTGAACTGCTCGTTCTTGTGTGCTATTTCTTCAAAAACAATTTATTGTTACTCCATCTGGCGTTGCGATGTAAACAACTTTTGCAATGATGTTTTTCAAGTGTCATCCCAGCAAAAATACGTATGTATATGAAGAATTGTTTTCTATTTTGGGAACTGTTTCCATACATGCTTACAGGAGAATCGACGATTTCAATGTAAACTCCACGAGATATTTTTACTCTTAAAATAGTCGTTAGCCACCGGGTCGTTATTTACGCTTGCCTGTAAACTGCGATAGTGTTACAGTCCGTTAAAAACATATGTTTCGCCACAACAATCTTTAGAAATGTTGTAACTTGTCTAAGAATAACCGAGAAGGAACCTCGGGGTCAAGTTGTGTTCGATCTAGGGGCTGTGGTGACATCAAAGCTCTACAGTCTACGCCACTTCTTGTCTGAACGACCTGTGCGCATGCGCTGAGGGAAGTAATTTATTTCGTCTGTGATGGATTGTTACGCGTTTCTCACGGGGACAGAGCGGGGCGGTGTGTTCGTCGTTACTTTCTCTCTCTCTCTCTCTCTCTCTCTCTCTCTCTCT
>NW_004797347.1:1078313-1080777 GCF_000002075.1 Aplysia californica
CTCCCTCCTCCTCTCTCCCCCCTCCCCTCTCTCTCTCTCTCACTCGCCTGACAAATAATTGTCTCCCGCTCCCAGTAGCGAACAGAACCCGCCTTTCTTCGCCGCCCGACGAGCAGCATTGAAAAAAAAACCCAACTAGAACCAACTCACGCAAAACAACAAAACCAAACAAACCCAAACTCCCAGCGCTATGACCCAATTCCGGAGCATGAAGTGTATTTCACGTGCGATCGTGAGCAGTCAACGACAGTCGTAGCCCTGGTATTGGTGTGAGCATGTCGCGCGCTGGAACTTTAGCCATAGAATTTCAAGATCGTCTATGGACGTTGTGTCTATAAAAGACATTCATTCAAACTGGTTCTCTTCATTACTTGCCCGGCAGTTACTGTAGTTTACTCGTGTGCCTTTTAAGAGCAGTTTTTCTTGTTTCAAGAAACTTTACTGCTTTTGGAGACTTTAATACTGGACAAAGACACTTGTGTTAAAAGAAACTCTTTACTTAATTTTATAAACGTTTTCTGGACTTCTTCGCCTTTTTCTTTGTAACCATAAACCAACACCGGAGATTGCCTTGTTTTCTCAACGCCTTCCACTGCTTCGAAGCGAAATAATTCGGTACCCATAAGACCTATTTGTGTTGCAAGTGCCGTAAAACTTTTACCTAAACCAAAACGAAGCGAAACAATCGACGTGACAGACAGACACTATCTAGTTGATAGACAGTCACAGAAACAACCGACAGAAAGATGCGAATCACGGCAGACTTGCTCGGTTTTGGACTGAACCTCAACGCGGTCACCTGCCGCACGCCCACCTTCAAACGGATTTTCATCTGTTCGTCGGGCAACAGTGACCTTGACGACACCGACGACGATGTGGAAGATAACGAGTTCGATGATGACAGTGCCTTTTCCTCTTCCCCGCCCAGGGTAAATATCATCACCATCACCATCATCATCCCGTACACAACTGTGTCCTATTGTGTCGATTTAATGTACAGTTTTCTTCCCGAATTGCCGGGAATGTTTCTGGGTGTTTTAGGGTCTGCTGGGGTAATAATAGTTGTAGAGCGCTTGGATAATATGCTCTACATGATTGCAATAATTATTATTTATTACTTTCTAATCTTTTTTTTTTAATCTTCGTTTACTCTTTTTTTTTTTCGATGGCTTAGACGTTGATGGTTAGTGGGTTCTCTGGGGTGATTTGCTCCTTCCTCCTTTCAAACACCTATCGTTCTTATCTCTCCTTTTTTACTGTATTGTTACTACTCTGTAGTAATACCTCTAATCTGTGTCGCTTGTATGGTTTACTTCTGTGGCAAGTACTGTAAACTCATACGAACGCAAAAAATAAAAAGAGAAGTTTTTAAACGAAAGGTCCCGCCTCAAATTTGGGGTAGGTAGCGCCTATACGTCGTTGTACGACACCACCACCAACACCACCAACACCACCACCTATAACAACAACAGCAACAACAAGAATACCAACATCAGCAACACCAACAGCAACGTCAGTTTATCGTGTCTACTGCTCGGCTCGCAGATTCTCTTGCCCATTGTTGCACAAAGCGACATCCATCTCTTGTCTAACGCGCGGAAATCACACTCCTCATTCACAACAAAGGTGGTTGTGTTTTCCTAGGTCAGTGCAGGAAGCGGACAGAAAGGGCAGGGAGATTTGTCGAGACTCAGCCGGGATATCTATATATGTATATAAATATAACATTGATATTTATAATAATACATGTTTTAAAAATATTTGCTACGTACATGTCTTATGACATATGATTACACATAGTATATCTACAAAGCGACAGACAGACAGACAGACAGACAGACAGACAGACAGACAGACAGACAGACAGACAACTAGATCGACAGACAGGTAAACGGACAGGTAGATAGCCAGACAAAGAAACACGAAGAGACGAAGGAAATGACGTTTAATATCCTCATTAAGCAGAGGATAAAGATAATAATTACCCTTCTGCTAGCGTAGTTGGTGAATGTCTTACAGCCATTTTGAGAGAGGGGAAGACAAAACGAGGACTTAATAAAACAAACACAAAGATAAAACAAAGACAAAACAAAGACATAATAAAACAAAGACAAAACAAAGACATAATAAAAACAAAGACAAAACAAAGACAGAGAGAAAGACAGAGACAGACACAAAGACATAAACAAAGACAAAAACAAAGACAAAGAAAAAACGAAGAAAAACGAAGAAAAAAGCAAAGAAAATCTAAAACAAAGACAAAGACAAAGCAAAGACAAACAACATAAAATCTAAGAAAAAAAAGGGAAAAAAAAAAAAAGGAAAAAGAGAGAAGCCGACGATGGGAAATGACTGCATGGGCGTGTCAGTGCAACAGGTTGAGTTGGCTCGCAGGTAATGCACTTTTGGCGGGAGTAAACGACTGCGCCTTAGCTCAAGGCCAAGGGCGAATTTTTCTTTTCTT
>NW_004797347.1:1083170-1085785 GCF_000002075.1 Aplysia californica
AGGCACAGAGAGACAGAGAACATTAAAGACAAAGAGAAAGAAGGAATTAGCGTGTGTCTGTATGTTTGTGTGCATGTTTAAGAAGGGAAGGTCCCCTTTGTGTGCGCTTTAAGATGATTGATTTGACTCAAACATGATCTCAAATATCGGTTTTGGTTTTTTTATTTTTGTTCATCACATCGCAATAACAGCAACGACCATGTAGAATCTGCTCTGTACGTTTGTAATGTGGGGGAATTAACATTTTACAGCCTCATCGACTCCTTCTTATCGCGCTGTCTGGGTTTGTGCTGGCGATTTGTTCTCTGTGTGGCGAATACCGCGGGTGACTAATTAGTGTTGTGTTGTGCGATTTGGAGGAAATAAAACTTCATTGACGCTTCGAAGATTTTAAGTCATTATTCGAGGTATTCGAATACCGTGTGCGGGTGTGTGTGTGCGTGTGTAAGTGAGTATATATATAGTGTGTGTGCGTGTGTGTGTGTGTGTTTGTGAGTTTGGTTGTAAACGAGAAGTGGCCTACACTATTCAACAGTGGCCAACTATTCAGTCATTTTTAAAAAAATCACACAACATTCGAATGGTTCTACCACACTTCGAATAGTAGTAAATATCGCAAAATTATTTGTGATTGTTGAATAGTAAATTCGAATGGACACATCACAGCGTTCCCGGTAACCATGGTCCCCGCTGGTGAGCTGTGTTCATTTATTTTCTTCTGTTTTATTATTCGATTATCCTGAGCTGATCTTTGGTGAACTGTGGCCTCGTTACTCTCGATTTAACGCGAATCATTCCTCTCTTTGCATTGCTGTTGTTGTTTGGGGGGGGGGGGGGTTACGTTTACATTACGTAATACAGCTTACAATTCCCTTAAATAAGAAGAGGGTGGTTGGAGGGCGCAACTACTAGGTCCTACTTCTTTACTTTCCCTCTATTCTTTCTGTTTGTCTTTCTGACTTTTTCCCAGCACTAAATGACTACTACTGTTGCGTTGATGTGCTTCTGTTTACTGAAGCAATCATAAAACAAACAATTTAAATATGAAAAGGAACGCTTAATGATTCTTTCTTCGTTGCGTCTGACCCTTCTGTATGTCGTTCGCTTCATGATTATTCAATTATCAGAGTATTGATGATCAACTCTGCGGATTGTACCCATCTTTTCAAGAATGACCAGCAGCTTTCTTACACTTTTAGCTGATAATTATCCTCTCATCAGCTTTATTCTTTTCTTATAAAATCTTATAGATCTTAACGACAACGGTAATAACATTATTATCTTTAAACTTCTGTCTAGCTCATTAAATGTTCTAAGACTGTCTCTCGCAATCTTAAACTTACCTTGTACCTGTGACGTACCATCAACCTTGACCATGGACGGGTGGTTGGCGGGTGCTGTGGTGTGGTTTGCTCCCTCTTTCTTGTCAACAATCTATCGCTGTCATTTCTCCTCCTTCTTTTCTTTGTATGCTACTCTCTAGTTAATAGTAACAGCTCGAACCTCCAGGACTTAAAATATGACCTACCTGTGTTGCAAGTGCCGCAAAACTCTCACTAACACTAAACAACTCTGACCCCGTAACCTCTACTAGTAGCCCTCATTGTGACCTTGACCCCCTTGTCCTGGTTCGAGCCTCAGCTCGGCCCAACGATGTGTCCTTGGCAAAATCACTTTTCACAAATTTCCCACTTGGCTCGGTCCTTTCGGAGCAGATTGACATGAAACTCGGAGGTACCGCCTCTTAAATAACTGAATAGTGTTGATAGGGGCGTTAAACCTATACCATTTCACCATTTTTTCACCCTTTGTCCTCTTGACATCTTATCCATTTGTCCTCTGTTCTGTTGACCCCTTGACCTGTTGACCCCTTGATCTGTTGACCTCTGGGATGTCGCAGGGTCCGGACTTCATGGACTCCCTTCTCCTGCTGCAGTCGAGACGTTATGAGGACCAGCGTTGTAGCCTCCCGTCTCCGACACTGCCATTTCAGGTGGCCACTGTTGTCATGGCAACTAGAGCAGTCGTCGTTTTTTTTTCTTTCTTTCTTTCTTTCCTGATTTGTTTTTCTTTCTTTTCTGGTTTGTTTGTTTTGTTTTGGTTATTTTCTCGGTTTTTTTTAAATAGTATCTTTATAGATAACACAATGGCCTGACGTGACCGCAAAACTATACGGGTTTGTCTTCTCACGGTTTATAAAGGAGAAACAGCCCCTGTAGTTTCTTGATCACTACGGATATTATTTCGGTTTGTTCTTTTTTGTGTTCGTTCCTTTTCTTAAAATACAATTCTGTGTTTAGATAATAACCCTTGATATAATATTATTATTTCAAAGCGTTGTAAATGTCGTCTCAAAAGTTCGTTTTTCTTGAGTAGATGTTCTTAGTCAACCACTAACCCCCCCTCCCCGTCTTGTGAAATGTGAAGTAATATACGAGATTGCCTTGGTGTTAATGGGTTCGTCTGCTCTGCATACTTTAGACTTAGAGTACATCTTCTGATAAACATTTTCCCCTTTCTAATGCGCAATACTTGATTGAGAAACGAAAATAGAAATCCATAATAACGAACTGGTTTGTCTTGGGTGGTGGTGTTGAAAAAAGGGAGGGGGGATG
>NW_004797347.1:1086489-1089273 GCF_000002075.1 Aplysia californica
CTGTCTGTCTGTCTGTCTGTCTGTCTGTCTGTCTGTCTGTCTGTCTGTCTGTCTGCTCTTGCGTCTTGGAGTCTGTCTAGAGGTCATTTTATTTTACCCCAATTTTGTTTAAATCTCTCGGTTTTTTGTAGAGGATTTGTAGCTCACGTTAATGTATGCCTAGTATGCTGATGAGGTTTGCATAAATTACTGAAAGGGCGTTTTTCGCCATTTGCTTTCTCCATCTTGATTCCCTTGAAAGTCATAGTATGACTAATGATTTTTCCGTAATTACCCACGACTTTCGGTATTTAATCTTCTATTAAGGTATCACACAAATTGTCGTCGCTGAGATTTAATCTGTTAACACTGACCTTCATTAAGCACGGGTATATCTACGTTCTATTAACACGATCTATCTCTGAATTCAGTTACAAGTTAGCTAGTCTAGGAGAATTTTAAGCTATTCAAAGTGGGGTTTTTTGGTGTTAATCTTTGCTTTTTACCCACAACTGTGCGTATTCTGGTAATTAAAAAAGCTCATGCTCGTTAAAAAAAGAGAAGGAAAAGAGAAGAAGAAAAAAACAAAACAATAATTACTTGGGTTGACGTATGTTTGTCAGTGTGTGGGTGTACGTGTCTATCGAATATTTGCGTCTTCCTGATGAAGTCAGGCGTTCATCAAAAAAAATAATGAAAACAAAGAATTCGACATTTTTCCGCCTGTAGGGCAGTTTTTCTCGATTTCTGTCTTTTTATTTTTTGCTTTTGCTTTGGGTCACTCGAGGAGGGGAGGGGGTATTGCTCCGCTTCTTTTATGCCCACTTAAAAACACATAAATCTGTTTTGTCTGTATGGACTTTTACTGACAACGTTGATTAAAAAAAAAAAACACGAAAAAAATATCTGTAAATTTGCATTTTTCCAAGGACACTCAAGCTGTAGAAGTCACGAAATGTTGGCGGCCATAATTTTCTCGCTCGTTTTACTTCTGGCACCAGGCCACCAACACTTCCTTCTGTAGCAAATATCTCCACTTTTATTCAAAATGCATGCTTTTTAACTTTTTAAACTTTTTTTTTTTTTTTTTTTGGGGGGGGGGGGGTTCTTTAAAACTTAAGCAAATGTACAAGCATTAAGGCGATACCAATAACTTCGATATGTTCAAAGACTGACCAGTTTTACAACGCCAGGTCATGGCGCACTAGAAAATCGCTACCCCAGAATTACAAAATTCTATCCGCTCAGTACCACGTTTTGAGAAATTGGACGTAAAAACGTTTGAGTTTTGCAGCATATCAACCTTTTTTTTAAAGCAATTCTTTGAATATCTTGATAATTGCTCCGAATAATCTTTCGATTTTGATAGCAAAGATAAACCATTAAATTGGTTTCTGACCTCATGGTCTTAGTAACTCAGCACGTCCAAAAATGTCAGATATAACTTTGTAATTCTCAGATAACCGTTATTATTTTGGTTGGCGTGCATTGCCAGTGCATTGGATGGACGGCTTACGTTTGTACTGAATAAGATCACAACGGCAAATGCAGAAACGCTTTGGATTAGTTAGAATGGATTGGTGGACGGTTATATTACTTTGTTTTGATAGGATTATATATCAAGGTTGCCCTCTCTTTGCCCTGGCATTGGCAGCGACATAAGACTTGAAATACAGTCATTATAACGGATGAGTGATATTATGTTAAGCGGCTCCGACGATGTTAAGAGGACTGGTTAGTAATTAGTTATTAATTGAGTTGATACCTATTTATAAGGGTAATTTATTATTCTCTTTACATCGTAGAATGACCGCCCACCCCCGGCGTCTGTGGTGTAGTGGTTAGACGCTTCGCTGTCACATGCAGGAGACCGGAGTTCGATTCCCGTGGGTGGGGAAAACAATGATTTTTATTTTTTTTAAAGAGTATCGTGATCTTTGGTCTGGGATGTTATATATCCCTCTCAGACCAGGTTGGCCCCAACAGGCAACGTCGGAAGCCCGCCTCCTAAATATTTAAATTCTGTCCATTGGGTGGGGGGAAAAATTGTACATTTAAAAAAAAAATTGCTCACCCTTTTATATTATAGTACCGATACATAGATCTGGCTCTTTTTCATAGAGAATTTTAGTCTTACTTCTTATTGTCACAATGTCATGTCAAAAATGTATGTATCCTCAAAGATAGTTTGTTTTAGTTTTAGTAGAGGTTTTACGGCGCTCGCAACTGCATAAGATCATAATTATGAGCGCCAGCAGATTAGAGGTGTTACAAGAGAGTAACAAACATAAAAGAAAAGAAGAAGGGGAGATAAGGACGATAGATGTTCGATAGGAAAGAAGAAGCAAACCACACCAGAGCACCCGCCAACCTCCCACCCACATCCTCAAAGAGTGAACCCCGAGATTGCGGAATTATGATGGTATTATTTTAGTGTCCTCCAAAGTATCATTTATTCGATCGCTGCAGGCAGGGCAGAGAGAGAGAGGAGGAACCCTCAGTGGGTTGATGGGCGTCCTTACGTAAGCGTCTCTCCAGCTATATTTGGCGTGCGTAAACTTTGGATTGCTCTTTATGCTCACGAGATTGATACATCAAGACAGAAATACTTCATTATTTCATTGCCTCGCGCCATGTACCGTCTCCATCGGGTTTGGAGGAATGTTTTGTTTGTTTCTTGGGGTTTTTTTTTCTTCTTTTTTCTTTCTTTCTGTCTTTCTTTTTGCTTTTTGTCTGGATTATTAAATGCATTCTTTACGGCTTTATTTTAGACTCTTGCTTCCTGCTCTCGAAACAGCAGGGAGG
>NW_004797347.1:1089373-1090479 GCF_000002075.1 Aplysia californica
TTTGTTTTGTTTTTGTTGTTGCTTTTTCGGGGGGGGGGAGGTTGTTTGCTTTTTGTTTTTGTTTTCACTTTGGGTGACTTCATCAAAGCCCACGCAGACTACCATGTGCTGAGTCTGTCTTGGTGCTATCACCACGCGCTCGTGCAGGTGTCTGGTTGTAGGCTATAATAATAATATTATAGAGTCATGCCATTATTGAATGACCTGAAATAACTGTAAATTTGTAGAGCGTCATATTTTGGTTCAGCTTATTATGGTACATCCTGTTCCACTTCGTGCTACTATTTCAACATTGGCTGCGCGACGGTTGGGTATTTCCTAGTGGAGTGAGCAAAATGCCAACACCATTATCTCCTTCGTCTCACGTGTAGCATCGACTCGACTCTACTTGGCTCGGCACCACATAATATAAATTATTATGCGTCTCTTCCTTGTAGATAATATTTCTCAATACTGGCGTCTTAGTTCGAATCCCGACCAGGAAGTTCTGGCTTTTTGAGTGTCCTTACGTTGTAAACAAGTGTTGTTATACCAGAATACGATATTATGTAATGCAAAGTATTCAAAAATAGTCGAATATATGCCTTGTTTCATTTGAGGTATTGAGTCTGACAGGACTGTTTTTTAAAGTAATAACCTGAGGGGTGAGGGGTTTTTTGTTTTCTTCTTTTTTTTCCTTCTTATTTTGTTTTTTGTTTGGTGGAGAGAGTGGGAGACGGTATTTGACTCAAGGAGGGTACTTTGGTTGGGGGGAGAGGATTGGGGGGGGGGGGTATTTGACACTATAATGATACGTATGCGATGGGGAAGGAGAGGGAGAAAGCGGAGGAGGGTTGAGGTGGGAGAAAGAGGAGGATGTTTGAGGAGGGAGAAAGAAGGAGGAGGAGGGTTGAGGAGGGAAAAAGAGGAGGAGGAGAGTTGAGGAGGGAGAAACAAGGAATTCTGTGGACCTACAGCCAGCAGCTGATGAGACATTTCCCCTTCCCCCTCGGGCGGGTCAGGAGGACAGGACGGACGACAACTGTGCCAGGGGCGACCACTGTGCCGCGCTGTGAGAGATTATTTCTGTCTGCCCCCGTCTAGTCGGGGAACATGTCGTTCCCCCC
>NW_004797347.1:1093461-1129379 GCF_000002075.1 Aplysia californica
GTAATAATAGTAATAATAATAATGATAATGATAATAGTAAGAAGAAGAAGAAAATAATTTCTATAGCGCCTTATACACCCTAAGAATACAGCTCTATGCGCTTTTCTTTACAATACGTTCATCTCAGCATAGAACTCAAGGGAATGAACATTTTGCACACAGACTTCGCTCTTTCGATTTCCGCTAACTCGTAATATAAGCCTTCGTACTATCATAGCACAATGGAAGCGAGGGATGATGAATGGATATTGTGTTTTTCATTTTGTTATGTTTGTTGTTGTTGCTGTTGTTGTTGTTGTTGTTGTTGTTGTTGTTGTTGTTGTGTGGGTTTTGGGGTTGTGTTTTTGCTGTGTGGTTTGTTTTTGTTTTTTATTGTTGGTTTTTGTTTTGTTTTGTTTTGGGTTTTTTTGTCTGACCCCTTTAAATGATGCATTCGGGTTTTTCATTGGTCTCTCAGATTCTCCAGTCCGAGGGCCCCTACCCGATGGTGGTGCTGCCACAAACGGGAGGCTACTGGATGGAGAGCAGTGACGGGTTCATAACTCTGGAGGATGATGTCAATGAGTCAGTTACCTCCCTTCACCCCAGTGCCAGCGAACTCAGCATCGATACCGACTTCACTGCTCAGTGCTACCGTTGCGAGTTCTATGGAAAGGTAAGAGGAAGAGGAAGAAGAATTGCCGGCTGATCAAGGACTTTATTAGCCCCTTGTGGTACATGGAAAAGTATTAACTACTCAATATGCAGCCTACGATTATTAAACTTTCAAGTAGCCTTCTTAGTATTATGACTATGAAAGTTGTATCCTTCTTAGCCCAGGTTGGCCCTGACAGGCAGGATCTGAAGCAGCCCACCTCCTTAATGATCTAAATTGTGTCTATGGATGTGTAAAATAATCCTTACGGGCCTACATTTGAAACAAAAAATAAAAATAAAAGATAAATGAAATAAAATAAGATAAATAAAGCTGTAAAAATCAAATAAAATAAAATAAGAAAAAATGAAATTAAAAAATAAATTAAGTTAAATTAAATTTAATTTAATTTAATTTAATTTAATTAAATGAAAGAGAAACACGGTCACTAAATCGAACACTTACTTCCCAGGAACACTTCAACTACTACGCCATGGACGACAACTTGGGTCCCGTGGTGATGTCAGTGAAGGCCGAGTCGTCTCCCCCTGACTCCATCAACGCCGTGGTCCGCACACGCTTCTGCACCAGGCAGGAGATTATTCCCGCCAACGCCATACAGGTGCCAAACCCAGCCAAAATCGCCAAGGTAAGTTCTAACTAACTAGCATAGCAGGGCGGGTGCTCTGGTGCGGTTTGCGCCTTCTCTCATGTCAAACTTCTCTCATCCTTATCTCCCCTCCTTCTTTTTTGTGTTTGTTACTCTCTTATCACATGTAATCTAGTTTTTGGCACTTATAATATCTTATATGTTGCAAGTGCGATAAAACTTTTTTTTTTTTTATAGCTTTTAGTTTCACTTTTTGGTTATGTCGTGTTATATTTAGGGGAGTTTTTTCTCCTAACTTAGAAAAAAAAGTTTTATTCTGAAGTTCTGTTTTGCTTTTTTTGTTCCTTAGTTATGTTTTGTTTTGTTTCTTAGTTATCTTTTGGTTTCAACACTGAGTTGTCTATTGGTTCTGTTTCTTTGTTATATTGTGTTATCTTGTATTTTTATTAATAACTCATCTTTTAGTTTTGTTCTATTTGCTCTTAATTATATTATTTCCCTCTCCCCTCCCTCCCTCCCTCCCTCCATCCATCTATCCTTCCATCCATTCTTCCTTCCTTCCTTCCTTCCTTCCTTCCTTCCTTCCTTCCTTCCTTCCATCCTTCCTTCCTTCCTTCGTCCATCTCACTTTCCGTACGCGCGAGTTCCTTTCCTCACAAATTCTTCCGCCCAATATGTTTTATTATATAGGCCTGGGGCCTATATACAAATATATATAATAATATAATATAGATATATATATGATGGCCATTTCCTGTCAAATGTTATACCCGAGACACCGATCAACAAGACGTTGCGTCACACAACAATAACAGCCTGTGTAGATAGTATTACAACAGATTGCTGTGACCTTTAGGTCTGCTAGCCTCACTTTCTTTGTGGGGTGTGTCACGACACGGTGAAATCAGGCGCTCGTCAACGTTTGTTGGATTATATTATGGAGTTATTGGAATTGTCTTAAAGCTTGTTCGTTTGTCTTGCTTAGGATTTAAGTGAAATTTTTATATCGATCTACTTTGGATAAAAGTCGAGCGAGATGTTCGCGATTGACGGAGGTGGGGTGGTGAATTAGCGAGAAAATGTTTGGTGACAAAGTTTGGTGATTTCCAAAGCTTGAACATCCTTTTAGACTTCAGATGCGTTTTTCAGTAAAGTCCATTCAGAAATATGTTTTTGAATGTACGTAAGAGATGTTGAAAGAAAGAACCTAACACTTGCGCAATTTCGATTTCGTCGATTTCATTATTTTGACGAGCGCCTGATTTCACCACGATGCAGCTCACTCGTCTTCTGCGCAGCGCTTCCTCTGTCAGCTGATTATGTCCTGTCGTCTGTTAACCCTTTCATTACTGAAACGTTTCCAACTACGTTTGTGCAGACAATATGAAATGTCAGTTCAACATAAGAGCAATAAGCAGAACCGTAATATCTTCCACGAGGTGCCAGTTGGGGGGAATCGGGTCGGGTCGGGTCATGTCGGTTTGCTAGCCAGATTGAGTGCGCAAAGCGGTTGTCGTGGCACAAGCCGATCGCGCCCGACTCGTCGCCTCAAAAACAAACGCGTTTGTTTTCAGGCGACGAAAGGGGCGATCGCCCCCGACCCGACCCGACCCGACCCGCAAGGGACACCCCGTTAAAGAGTAAGAAACTGCAGATCGGCGTCTGTGATGTAGTGGTACTTCGCTGTCGCAGGCAAAAGACCTGAGTTCGATTCCCGAGTGGTGGTAAATTTTATCGAGTACATGTATCTCAGAGCATCTCAGTCTTTCTGCAGGGATGTTGCATCCCTCTCAGCCCGGGTTGACCCTGACAGGCAATGTCGAAATGGGAACGTAACAACACCTATATTATTATTTTTTAAAAGACAAAACAAAACATAAGCAAACAAATAAACGAACAAACAAACAAACAAACAAACGAACAAATAAGCTACAAGTTGTAGTAATCCGCATATGTCCTCAAACTCAAACTCCCCTCTATATAAACATAGTACAACAGCTCGGATGCCACCACTGACTTCAAGCCAGTTTAGGATTTTTTTTTTTTAGTAGAGGTTTTACGCCGCTCGCAACTGCATAAGGTCATATGAGCGCCAGGAGATTAGAGGCGTTACAAGAGAGTAACAAACATTGAAAAAGAGGAAGGGGAGATAAGGACGATAGATGTTTCATAGGACAGAAGAAGAAGCAAACCACACCAGAGCACCAGAGAGTTTAGGATTAATTCTATTCTAAAACAAACAAGTACACGACGGCCCAGTGATGTTCAGGTTAATCAAGACCACTCTGCTCTCAACGCGACGAAAAAAAAAAAAAAAGAAAAGAAAAGAAAAAAAAAAGAAGAAAGAAAGAAAAACATAATTATAATTATCTTTTGAAAAACAACACATATAATGATCTTTTTGTTGAGGGCCGGATTTTTATTTTTTAAATTTGATTTTCTTCCTGCTTTTCATTATATATTATTACTATTATTATTTTTTTCCCCCATTTTAACTGGGGGGGGGGGGGGGGGGGGGGGCTTTGTGGGGTCCTTTTTTATAAAAAAAATCGAGTTTCTGGGTCAAAGTCTCAGGTTTTATTTTAATGTGTTTTGTTTTATTTTGTTTGTGCTGCTTTAGTTCCATTCGTCACTTTTGCAAAGGAACTTCCTGGTCGTATGGTGTCAAAGGCCAATGACCGCCTTTATTTTGTCTTCCAATCGGAATGTTCGACCGAGATCTGGGCTGATGGGACTCGGTAGAAAATGTCAGGGCAGAAAATAAGGACGGTGATGGGGACATTTTCCTCACGCCGCTTGATGGATGTGCAGAAGAAGTGGGTTTTCCCGTTGGGTTGAGAGATTTGGTGTCGTAACAATAAGTAGACCTAGCTGTAGTGTAAGTTGTGCATCATTGTTGTTTAGGTTTTTGGATTGATGATGTTTTTCGGGAAGGGCAGGGGGAGCAGAGAGAGAGAGAGAGAGACGGACAGAGAGAGAGAGAGAAAGAGAGAGAGAGAGAGAGAGAGAGAAGGGGGGGGCACATAGAGAGGGAAAGAGAGAAAGAAAGAGAGATGGGGGAGGGGAGAATAACAACAAGTAAGAGAAGGAAAGAGTAAAGAACAGAGAGTGAAAATTACGAGTCGTATAATCAATAACATGTTTCGAAGTTCAGAATTCAGACAGACAATAAAAAGGCTGTTGTAAAATAGAAGCTTATCCACGGGAGAATGCGTCAAAATATTTGTTTCTTGTGTTAACCTAAACATTTTGTTTGAAAAAATAATAATATGCTCTGGTGTGGTTTAATTGCTCTTTCTCCCATATCAAATTATAACTGTCGTCCTTGTCTCTCCTCCTTCTGTTCTTTGTATGTAAAGTCTCTTAATGTATGTAACACCTCTAATCTTCGGTTCTAACTTATATCACCCGTGACCTAATTTGTGTCGCAAGTGTTGTAAAACTCTTACATAAACTAAACTACATGTAGATCCAAGTATTAACCTCAACCTTTTGCACAAATATTACCAGTAAGTGCTTTTCCCTCACGTGGAAAACCCCAGCTCAATAATAATATGTCTTCATTAAAGTTAACCGGGTCTGTCACGCGACTTCATTATGAGAAGAACCCCCCCCCCCCCCGTAATAATCAAAAGTCAACTTGCAAACACAAGATTTAACTGATACAATGCTGCTGGGTTGAATCTTTGTGCAAATTACGAAATTAATGTTTCATAAGCGCGCCCGTTGCAAGACAGATCAATAAAGTTACACTTACTTAGACTAGGCCTACAATCCTTTTTTCCCCCCAGAATTGTTCGTTGTGTGTTTATTATTATATTTATCTATTTTTTATTTGTTCTGTTTATTTTTATATTCTTTTTTTTTCTTCAAATCTGGCTTGTGACGTTAGCTAGCTTGAGTTTCATTCATAATAATGTGAATGGGTATTACGTTTCCTCCGGTGTTAACGTCATTGTTTGTCGAGTCAAGAAATCTTTTTTTTCTTCTGTAGTTTAATCGCTTGTTCTTACGTGTGTGTCTGGGCCGAGTGGTGTCTCTTTCAGTTGCGTTTCATTTTTTATTCATAGGCTTATTTTGTTGCGTGTGAAACATTGCTCGGCTTGGAATTGTTGTTTTGTTGTCAACTAAAGTGTTCTTGTTTTTAGATGGGCTTTTTTTCCCATTGACCCACTAGTTGCCTCGTGAACAAAACAATTATTTATCCATTTATTCCCCCCCCCCCTAAAAAAAGGGGGGGGGGGGTTTGTCAGATGACAAATAATAAGACAATATAATAACGAGTGTAATTGTTTCTCGATTGTCATGGCAACTGTTTGTATTTGTCTTCCTCCAGTATATATGTGACGACGTCACAGTGTCTGCAGACAGGTTCCAGCCAGTCCTCTCACTCAAGGTATGTCATCGGTGGTTGTTTTTTTTGGGACTTAGGGCCTATTGGGAGGTCTCAGACCAATCTTTCGGTCGTTTTTGTCCTTGTTGTTGGTTTTGTTGTTTGGTTTGTTTTGTTTTGTTTTGTTTTGGGGGATTGGTTTTGTTTTTGTTTTTTGTTTTTTTTAAATCAGGCACTGGATCAATCCCCATTTCAGAAATACTTTTAATTTAAGTGTGCGTGCGTGTGTATGCGTGTGTTTGTGTGTATATTTGTGTGTATGTTATATGTGTGTAATATAGGTTATATCATATATGTAATGTAAGCTTTTATGTTTGCACCCATAAATATAGACAAAAAGGAAAATAGGAAATTCCATAATAAATTGTTTTTCAATTAAAAAACTTTTCAAATCTTTGTGTTTGTTTACTTGACAATATTTTTGACATTTTGTTTGGCATTATTTTGACCGTCTGTTTGTTCATTTGTCTGCTCTCCAGGGCTCTGAGCTGGTTATGTCATATGACGAGCACGTTCTCACTCACAACTTCAAGTTTGGCGTCATTTATCAGAAGAAAGGACAGGTGAGAACTTTTTACTTTTGTGAGAGTTTTATGGCTATTGCAACTCTAAATAGGTCATAGAAGTTCTGCGAAGAATTGTGTGACTTGGGTGCAGTTGTTGTTGCAATACAGTAGTAGTTGTAGTAGTGGTAGTGGCAGTAGCAGTAGTGCAATAGCAGCAGTGTCATCATCATCATCATCATCGTCATCATCATCATCGTCATCATCATCGTCATCGTCATCGTCATCGTCATCATCATCATCATCATCATCATCATTCTCAGTAACAAGATGATGATCTTAATCATCATTAATATCAACATCATCATCATCATCATCATCTCGTTTTTCTCCCCCAGACAAGCGAGGAAGAGCTGTTTGCCAACAAGACCCACAGTCCTGCCATGGACACCTTCTTGGAAACCCTCGGCACACGAGTGCAGCTCAAAGACTTCAAGGGGTGCGTACACTTTAAAAAAAAACTTTAAGTGTTAAGAGAGAAAGAGGGACAGTGGGGAAAGAGAGAAGGAGAGAGAGAGAGAGAGAGAAAGAGAGGGAGAGAGAGAGAGAGAGAGAGAGAGAGAGAGAGAGAGAGAGAGAGAGAGAGATTCAGACGGACAAACAGACAGACAGACAGACAGAAAGAGAGAGAAAAATAGAAAGAGAGATTGATAGAAAGAGATAGAGAGATAAAAATTAAGCACGAGAGAGAGCAAACAAAGGAGAAAAGGCGGAGTATAGAGGGGAGTGGGAGAGGGGGGGGGAGGGAGGGGCAGAAAGACAGTGATAGAAAGAAAGATATATAGAGACAGAAAGGGAGAGAGAGAGAGAGAGAGAGAGAGAGAGAGAGAGAGAGAGAGAGAGAGAGAAAGATATTAATTTAAAAGTTAGAGAAGCACTCTAAGCAACCAAAATCTACATTCTGTCCCGTTGTTAAAATTCACTGTTGAACATGTTTTTCCCATGTAGGTTCCGCGGAGGGCTGGACACAACTCACTGTCAGACAGGAGCAGAGTCGGTGTACACAACCTACAATGGAAAAGAAATCATGTTCCATGTGTCAACGATGCTACCATACACAGAGGGAGATCCTCAACAGGTTTGTGTGAACGGTGTCTCGATTCTAAATGTCTGTCCATCCTCATCATCATAAAGTGCCAGATGTGGAAGACGCTATAGTGAGCATGGTTCTCCTTTAGTTTTAGTTTTAGTAAGTGTTTTACGGCACTTGCAATACATTAAGGTCATATCATGTAAGTGCTGAGGATTAGATGTGTTCTAGAGAGTAACAAACATAAAAAAGAAGGAGGAGAGATAAGGATGATAGATGTTTGATAGGAAAGAAGAATTAAACCACACCAGAGCACCCGCTAACCATCTACATGGTTATCCATTTAATGATTTCATTCTAAATGTCTGTGTGTTATATATTGTCTCATCATCATTAAGTGCCACATCTGAAACTGACATCAACGATCATTTGTTCTCCATTTATTTCTCCGCTTGGGTGCTGTAAAAAATTCCATATTATCCTTGCATTTCCCTATCACCCATGTCACATTTCAAAATAGCATACATAAAGAGGAGTCTAGCACTAAGCGGTCGGAATGACGATGAAGTTAATGATTATGTTAAGGGATTAAATGAAGATAATGATGATGATTGTATTTTTCTCCTCCCCTTCCCTCAGTTACAACGGAAACGTCACATCGGCAACGATATCGTGGCCATCGTATTTCAAGAGGAGAACACTCCATTTGTTCCGGACATGATCGCCTCTCACTTCCTGCACTGCTTCATCGTGGTGCAGCCTGTGCATAAACGCGGGGAGTCGCCGAGATACAAGGTATGTCACAGTCATGGAAGGGACAGAGGGGGGATAGAGAAAATGAATGAATGAATGAAAGATTGAAAGAAATAATGGATGAATAAAACAATGAATGAGTCAGTGAAAGAATTAAAAGGACAAATGAAAGAAAAGAAGAATGAAAGTATGTGTAAAAGAATAAAGATGCATGGAAAGAACAAATGGAATTATGAAAAGGTCCACGGATGAATGAAGAAATGGATGTTAACAGGAGTCGGAGTTGAAATAAATATTTATATATATGTTTATTTATTAGATATTTATATATATTTTTTTTACTTTCTTTCCACCCCAGATCTCTGTTGCAGCGAGAAAAGACGTGCCTCGGTTCTATCCCTTGCTGCCCCAGGGTGCTGAATTTGTCAGTGTAAGTTCGCTATTTGCTTTTTTTTTTCTTATTGTGGGTGATTGAAGGATGCTCCGGTGTGGTTTGCTCCTTCTTTCTTATCAAACATCCATCACCCTTGTCTATACTCCTTCTTTTCTTTGTATATTAATCTAGTAATACCTCTAAATTTTCGGCACTTTTATGACCTATTTGTGTTACAAGTGCCGTAAAACTAAAATAAACATTTTGAACATAAACACTGTCTTTTCTTTGTATGTCATTCTCTAGTAATATCTCTAATCTTTGGCACTTACATAACCAATTTGTCTTGCAAATGTAAACGTTTTACTAAATTTAGACTAAAATGAACAACTTGAGCATAACCAATGTCTACCATTTCCCTCCACAGGGAGAAGAGTTTCGGGAATTTCTTCTCACCAAACTGATCAACGCTGAGTTTGCCTGTTACAAAGCTGACCAGTTCGCCAAATTAGGGGTGAGTTTGAGGCACTGACCCTTGTCCGTTTGTTGATTTGTGTAGTTAGGTTTACCTTATTGACTCATGGTGAGCTAAGATATATGGACTGATTAGGGAGTTGGGGATGTTGCATTAGAAATGTGTTAAGTGAAGTGTTGTGCAACGATTGATTTTGTCATGTACACATGTGAAAAAAGAATCTACTTGAAAAAAAACTTGGAGCAGGATCTATTTTTCTTTGGTAATTATGTCAGATAATGCAAATATGCCTCCCCATAAAAGAAACGAGTCTAATATATAATATTATTTGAAATAATATTTTTCTTATTTTGCTATGTCGGCTGCCTATGTGTTTTAGATATAGGCTACCCGGTAATGGAAATGCATGTTTTAAAAAAAATTCAAGACTTAGAAATCTGTAATCAATTCACTATGTATTATGCATTTTGCAATGTACATGATAGCTGAGTGCCTACTAGACTATGTATATTAATTATCATTATCTACATCTCATCTCCTCAGCACCGGACGCAATGTTAGCTGTGTGCCTGCTAGACTATATAGGCCTATTAATTATCATTTCCTTCCTCTCATGTCCCCAGCACCGGACGCGAGCCTCTCTCCTGGAGTCTCTGTACCACGACCTCCAAAAGAGGAACCTGGAGCTGTTTGGCCTGAGCTCTGTGGCCAGCAGCAAGCAAGAAGGGAGTCGCCTCATCGACTCAGTCAAGAGGGCCTTCAGTGGGAAGGGGCGCAGTCCCAGCTTAGAGTGCAACAGTTTACAGGTCAGTGGTGGTGGCATTTTGTAGCCTATCTCATCCGGGAAGGGGCATAGTCCCAGCTTAGAGTGCAACAGTTTACAGGTCAGTGGTGGTGGCATCTTGTAGCCTATCTCATTCGGAAAGGGGCATAGTCCCAGCTTAGAGTGCAACAGTTTACAGGTCAGTGGTGGTAGCATCTTGGATCTCATCTGTTTTGTTTTTGTTACAGCTTTACAATCCATATTTTTATCCCAGCATACCATTGAGTCGATAGTGCCGTAAAACATCTACTCAATCAATCTATCCATCAAAAACCCAGCAGACCCGAGAACACTGAGAAATATTCTCGGATGATATTTTCATCATCATATCTCTCCTTTTGTCTCTTTTGTCTTATTCCTGCTTTCTGTTTCCATCGTACTACTGTCTTTGTTTCTGTTCTTAAAACTTGATCGGTTTAGACTAAAAAAAACTATATCAAATAAGCTAAATATATCTTCCTCATAGAATTTTTTTCTCTTTTTTAAGGTCTAACAGTGAGTATAAGAGTTGAAAGAAATTATTGGATACTTCTTGTGAACATGATGACCATAGACAATTTCTTTCTTTGGAAAACAGAAATGTAGTCAGGTTATTTAAGCCTGAAAAGTAAATCACCAGTCTTTGTTTTAACACCTGTATTTTCCAATGTTTCAGGTTTCGAAAAAGAACGGTATCCAGGGGTCTCTGGCGACAGTCGGAGAGGATGAGAAGGGAGTGAACTCCCCCGTCAGAAAGTCTCCCTCTACGCCACGGAATCTTGTGCGGCAAATGTCTTCCAGTGTGGAAAAAACCAGCAAGTCAAATCGTGATAGCAAGGGGTGAGCTTTTTTCTTAGATGTCGGTTTCCGTTAATTTTAAATTGTTTTTTAAGTAAATTTAATTATGATGATAATAATGATAATAGTAAAATTAATAATAACAATAGTAAAAATAATGATAAGAAGAAGAACAAGAACAAGAACAAGAACAAGAAGAAGAAGAGGAAGAAGAAGAAGAAGAAGAAGAAGAAGAAGAAGAAGAAGAAGAAGAAGAAGAATTCTGTACAACTACTACTAATAATTATTATAATAATTATAATAATTACATTTATGTGGTGTATGATCTATGCTCTTTGACAAACTCTATGACCTTCACATTTATTTTATTGCCGGTACCCTTTTGTGTTGCAAATACCATAGAACTCTTACCAAAACAGACCTACCAAGTGCATTTTTCTAATCTTCTACCAAGTTTATCTCTCTCTAATCTTCTACCAAGTTTATCTCTCTAATTTCCACCAAGTTTATCTCTCTAATTTCCACCAAGTTTATCTCTCTAATCTTCCACCAAGTTTATCTCTCTAATCTTCCTGTTTTTCTCTCCCCGGTTTACAGCAACCTGCGCATAGAGAGCAGCCACAGCATGCTGGGGTACCCAACCTGTGCCAGTCCTCCGCCCAGCCCGCAGTCCAGCCCTAGCAGCGTCTCCTCCACAACCAGGTACTTGAAAAACATTTATTTTAGGCTTATTATAGATATTTTTACACCCTCATCGACACAATTTAGATAATTTTATGAGACCGTGATCTCCTCTACAACCAGGTACTTCAAACAAATATATATTATTGTAGGTATTTTTTTACGTCCCCATCGACGTAAATTAGATTACTTTTGGAGACAGTGGGCTTTGACCCTGTGTGTCAAGGGCCAACCTGAGTTTAAAGGGATGCAACATCCTCTCGGAAAGACTGAGATTATTTATAATGTAAAAAAACTCCCCCTTTTGTAATCGAACTCAGGTCTCCTGCATGCAACGACAAAGTGGCTAACTAACCGCTACACTATAGATGCTGGTCAACTCGGTACTTTTATTCACTACTTCGCTTCTGATTTCTGTTATTATACAAGTGGTAGACATGGAAAAAGTAGATTGCCTAAATCTCCCTTCATTCCTCGAATACCTTGATACGACGCTCCAACAGAGAGACATAGTCAATAATATTATGTTTAAAATCAAGGAAGGAGGGTAGAAATAAATAAAACTTACCCGAATACGCAGTAAAACTGATGACCTTTTTCAACTTTTTCGTTCGACAGAATGAACCAGCTCATCCACATATCCCGGTCGAACTCGGAGAGCAGTTTCAACAGCATGGAGGAATATCCTCCCAACATGGCTTCCGGAAACAACAACATCAACAACAACAACAACAGCGGCAACAACAACAACAACAACAATTTTAACTCCAGCAATGTGACGGCGGGTGTGGGCAGCAATACTCTCAAGTTGACCAACCAAGATGATTCAGATACTGGCATGGTAAGTCAAGATTACATTATTATTATTTTTTTTTTTTTCTTAATTATTTTTAGCATTTAAATTGTTATTATTATTATTATTTATGAATATTATTATCATCATCTTTATCATACGAGATCTATCATTCTCATGATTTTATTATTACTAATTACTATTAATGTGGTCCTTCTTCTCCTCCTCCTCCTCCTTCTTCTTGTTCTTCTTCTACTTCTTCTTCTTCTTCTTCTTCTTCTTGATAATTATTATTATTAGCCTATCATCATCATCTTTATTATAACTAAACAAGTAGAAAATTAAAATTATTACAGTAACTCATGAACCCGTTATTTGTTCCTCAGGAGAGCATATCGTCGACGGGCACCCCAGGCACCACCACCAACCCCCCCTCCCAGTATAACGGCCAGTACGTCTTCTCTCTGGAAACCGATGGTAAGTTGGAGAACGTTTGCCACTCCTTTGACTTTTTGCTATCATTTCATTCATCTGAGACTTTCTGTCATTACTCTTAAATAACTCCTCGTCATTTCTTTGGCACAAATGAATATCACCTCACATTTCACTTTGACGATAATCTGATAACTTTCATCTTATTTTCTGATCCGTTTCATACTTTTCTTTTTTCACTTTCACACCTTTATTTTCTGGTCAACATCATAGCCTACCTTCATTATATGTTTCTGAACAGATATGATCAACTTTTTCACTCATTCTTATATTCTGTCTTGACCATTGAAAAAAAATTTGTCTCAAATTCCAATATTATTGTACTTTTGGAAATAGAAAGGAAACATAAATCAAATTACAGACTCCAGTATTATTATACGCTTTTTCATGATACAGACATCTTGTAAATGAAGAAGAAATAAAATCTATAAAGAGTAAGTAATTTTACAAATATGGAAAACTTCAGTCCCAATTTTCTCAAAATAATAGTAGTAGCACTAAAGACACTTTGGATTTCATAGGTCAATCTGTAGTAGGCCTACTATACTGTATCGCATGCTCACATGACCTTAAAAGCAGCTGCGAATGCTGTAAAACACCCACCAAACCAACCAATCTGTTGTACCTGTTGACCTCCAACTCCGCGCACCTGTCATGAATGTCACCCTTTGTTTCTTTCAGTGCATGATGCTCTCCTTAGGCAGATAGACCAGCTCCGAGGAGAAATTCACAAACTGAAAAGTGAAAAACACGATCTTCTCCGACAGCATGCGGTAAGACACTGATTAAGACATCGATAGCATTAGTTTAGCTGTCCTCATCGTTTTATGCAAGAAAAATTCTGAAATTAAGCAAACTGAGCCCAAAAATGTGAAATTATGCGATTCTGTTAATTTTAACAAAGAACGATAAAGGAAAATTATCACAAATTACGCAAAAAAATGATCAAATTTTGCTAAATTATGCGGGATGCATAAAACCACAGGGACAGATTTGGTTCGTAATTCAGTCATTCAGGCAGAGGAGAATCTGTATTGTGTGCTTACTTTTTTTATATGATAGTTTTTTGGATGTAAGAATAATGTCATATAAAAAGGATTCCTTTTATTTTTCTTTCACTTCTGTCCATATACACACATAATTGTACCACACCTACAGACATCATACACATGCACTCACATTATAACTCGTGTGCTATCACTCGCACACAGACACACACATACACACACACACATAACACCACCTTCTTTCAGTTCCTAAATAAAGACTAGTCAGGTTAATTCTTGTTATCCACTCTTTATTTATTCATTCACTTGATTTAAAAAAAACAACTTTTTTTAGACATAAATTTCCTTACTCTCTCCTGTCTTTTCTGTCCTTTTCCTGACCTATATTTTTCAATTTTATCTTTTCCTGACTTGTAATATTCCTTTTTTCTCTATTTGTAACCTATGCTATATTACTTTTTTACAGTCGTAAATCTCTTTTTATGAGTATCGGTATCATATTATCCCCTTTTTTAAAATCACTTACATTTTTTTTTAACACCGTTTTATGTCATTGATTTTTGTTTGCTGTAAATAATTATGTTATCTGATCCTGTCTTATACCAAGTTATTTTCCATCTCGTCACCAGGGCCAGCAAAAGGAGATCAAGAGTATGCGAGAGAACGAATCTCATCTCACCTCTGAGCTTGGCACGTTGCAGAGAGAGTTACAGGCTTATAGGCAGATGTTGCCTCGAGATTCCAGCTCTTTAGAAACTTCAGCTTGAGAGAGAGAGAGAGAGAGATAGAGAGAGAGAGAGAGAGATAGAGAGAGAGAGAGAGAGAGAGAGAGAGCAAGATAAAGAAAGAAGGGATGCCTGAATTGTGAAAAGCAACAGGAAACTAGTTTTATGAACAAAGTATTGTCCACTCATAGATAGAGAGAGTGTGTGTGTGTATGTGTGAGAGAGAGAGAGATATCGAGACACTCGGAGATTGAAAAAAAGAGACTAATATTAGAAATTGACTAATGGAAAAATAAAGAACAGAAGACAGAAAGGGTGTATGAAATGCAAAAAAAAAGAGAAAGCAAGTTTGAAATTTGATAATTTGTATATTTTTATTGTACGCTAGTATGCAATATTTGAGAGGTGGGAATGTCTTTTCAATTTTGACATCTTGACAATTTGCACAGCAGTAGCTTCAACTTCTTTACCAGAAGCCATTTACTTTTTCAAGTAATGATAGTATGTAAATGTAAATGACATTTACAGAAAGTGAATATCAATTATTTTTTTCCCGCTTTGTTTCTTTTAAAAGCGAAGCAAAAGAGGAGATTTTGTATATTCGCTTGAGCATTTGTTTTAGTTTTACAGCGATATCGATACAGTTTGGTCATGTTAGTGCAACAACAAACACGAAGAGTATGCTATTTGTGGCATGGACGTTTATGTCGTGTATGCTTCAACAATAAGTTTGATTTTCAGCAAGCCTGAAAGTGTAAAGTGTACTATGTGTGGACCAAACTGTGTGACAAAAAATGTATCTCTAATGAACTCAGTATAGGATAGGCTTTCTAATGCCAGAAGTGTGTCATGATGGTTTTATGTTTGTTTTTTGGGGGGATTTTTTATATATTTTGGAATGACTGGTTATATTTTCTCGGAGAAGAAAAAATGTCTTGATTTACTACCCTGCATGTTGAGAAAATAGTGAGTAGAAGTACATTCAATGTATATTTTGTAAAAGTTGAAACTAGAAGGTTTGTTTGTTGTTGTTTTTTATTTACAGAAAGGTTTGGACAGAGGCCTTTTTGTAGAAAGACAAATCTGGTTTGGAAATGTACATACATGTATATTTTCTTTTCTTTTCTTCTCCTCCTCTCTCTTCTTTTCGGCTCTCTACAGTAGATACAGAGAGAGAGAGAGAGAGAGAGAGAGAATACAGAAAAAGAATACAGAGAGAGAGAGAGAGAGAGAGAGAGAGAGAGAGAATGATGAGAGACAAAGAGATAGTCTGAAATAGAATAGAATAACGAATGGAGAGAAAGAAATAAGAATGCATGAGTGTAAAATAACTGTGGCAAACTGACATATATATGGACTTCCTGTACCTCCACTGCCTAGCTCCCTTTGATGGTGTTCAAATTCTGAGACTTTCATACAACATACCAAAGTACGTATATATATTTATATATATGTACGTATATATATATATATATATATATATATATATATATATATATATATATATATATATATATATATATATATATATATAATGTCAACTGTTCAGAGGCACTGTACAAAAGAGTGGAATAACGAATGAGATTCCAATTTATTCTCACTGAGAGATGCGCAAGATTTACTCAATCATGGAATTTTTATTCTTGTTTTTTTACTTGTTGTTATAATTTGCTTGTGAGAGAAATGCCGCCTCTGTTGATTCGTAGTTCTTCTAGAGGTTACTAACTCATTCCATGCCGATCCATGGAGTAGCGTCGACGTACCATTCATCATGTGTTTCACGTCTCACTTCAGTTGTACATAGGTTTTTTATTCTGTCCGTTTTTTCAGTTGAATTTACTTTTTCATAATTCTCGTTCCCGTTCCTTTATTTTGGTATAAATATTTTCCATTATATTGGTACCTATAAATAACCACGTTTAATAAATTATAAGCAAAATAGAAGCCCTCAAAATGAGCACACCAACAGAACTATGGAAAAGACAAAACTTTTTCCTGCGTGATGTGGAATTAATTTAATTACATGTACGGCACTCACAACTGCATAAGGTCATGCGTGTGTGTTGGACTCCATTTGGTTGTTTTCAGGTTAGTTCATTGCACTAGATATGGCATAGTTTTACTACTTTATGGTTGAAGTTAGAAAATTCGTGGGTGTGGAATTAATTGAGCTTGGTGATTCTGGCATGGAATGAGTTAAGTTTTAAATGAGATGTGTGTGTGTGTGAGTAATTCTGTACAGACAATCTGACTATGTACATACATAATTAGGCATTTGGAGTGCTTATTTTTATTGTGAGAGTGTCTGTGTGAATGAATGGAGACTGCAGAGAAAAACTAATGTTTATATCCTCGTCGCTCAAACTCTGCAGTGCTGTTGCAAGTGACTACACAAAAGTGAATGCATATATATATATGTATTATTTTTTTTTTAATTCTTGAATGTGTCTGAATGAGGCGCTGTACTGTTGCTCACTCAATGTAGAATTCTTACGGTACTTCATTTCGGTATTGTTAAATTGATGATATTTCAGAGATTTAAAAAAAATAGTGAATTAGCCACTATTTGACATTCATTAATTTGAAATTCAGAAGTAATTTCAAGCAAGTCCTTTGACACTGACTGCAGACTTGAACATTTTTATAAATCTTCTTTTAAATTTATGTAAGGATATTTGATCATTTATGTACAGGAATTTATTAATCTTCACACACTTTGTTACCATTTTTATAACTTTTTGGACAGAGATTTTTTTTCATAGAAGTTATCACTAAAGGGGCGATCCAACCTCTAAAATATTACAGCTTTTCTTGGAGGGGGGGGAGAGGCGTTAAAACTCCTACAATAGTACGATACCAGACATATTATAAAGAAAGTCTCAAAGTGTTCTGATGTCAATATGTTGAATTACATTATAGAGTTGGGAGATAAATTTTCCCTGTACCACGCCTTGAATATGTGATTGTTTTATATATATATATATGAGCCCTCAACCCTTCCGAGTCACAAGTCTTCTTCCAAACACAACACGCTGGCTGTGCATTCACTAACCCTCAGCGGACAGCAATGATGTCGACGCTGTCTGTCTGTGTGACACCGTGGCTCAGCCCTTGATGTTGCTGATAATAACGGTGGAGTCGGCTCCAACTGAAATCTGCGGGGCCGCCAGATTTTCTTCTGTCTACAGAGTTTGCTCAAATAGAAGGAAGAGAAAAAAATCTGGGATTTGCTTTGTCTTTTTTTTTTTTTTTGATTTACCGCTGTTTTTAGATTAGATCAACCCGTGTTCAGTTTGAGTGGGCTCCACTGTATTAGACCTGATATGTATATAGTTATTAGTACGGTATTTCCCCCGCAGGTTTTATTATTTGTTCAGTTTATTGTTCTTTTGTCTTGTTTTGTTTTGTAAGCCCTGAAAAGAGCAAGACATTTCACATCCCGAGAATCACAGGGTTGTAACTCCACTTTTTGTGAGAACTGAGTAACAAATGACACAGAATTATAACTGACACAGTTGCCATGCACAGTGTGTTAACAGCTCAAGACAATTAGACTTGATTTTTTTTTCAGTTTGGCAATTTGCAAAAAAAGATGTATAAACATTATAGCTGTAAGAGTGCAAATCTTGGAATCCTATTTTATCAAAACTATGCGTCATGGAGTTAGAGTTGGAGCCCTGTCATTCTTAGGTCGTGATTTGGGTCCTGTGACTGCCTTCACCAATGGCCTACAGTCTCTTAGTCTGGTAGACAAACTGAGTAAACTGTGACAAGTGTACAACAGTGTAAATGTTTCTCTAGCCATTTGGAATTGCCTGTGATGTGGCCTACGCTTCCTGTTCATAGAGTTTCATCCATGTAAGGAAGAGAATTGTCGTAAATGTGATATAATTTCTTCAAGCAAACTTAATGCCACGGAAGTGACTGTGTATATAGCATGGATGAGTTGAGAATAGTGGCAGGTTTTTTCCCCCTAGTTTTTTGTTTGTTTTTTTTACTTCATTTATCAACTGTCTTCTAAATGCATTTGAAAACTCCAGGGGAAAAAACCCAGAGCAGTCACATTTTTAAAAGGTGGAGAAAATGGAGATTCAAATTTTGAAAATCCATATTTCAGTGAAATTTTCAGTGAGCACACCACTTCTTTTACTCAGCCCATGGATTAGCTGGGTTATCTGTTTATCATTTGCGGAGAAGGTAGAGTTCTCAATAAATGAATGATTTCAACAAGGGGAAGAAAAATTCTTTTTTTTTAAAAAGAGACATCTGGTATTTCCCCCCTGGACTTTTCATTTACATTTCTGATGTGAGTTGTCCAGCTTCTGAAAACTTATTATGATGACAATATGATAATATTGTCTGCATTAGAAAGTAGAGGGAGTGAGTGAGAGAGAAACTATTTTGTCAGGAAGAAAAAATGGCTAAAAACTTGAAATGAATGATAAGGAGAGATTCAGACATGAAAGGAGAGAGAAAGAAAGAAACATTTGGAGAAAGAAAGAAAGAAAGAAAGAAAGAAAGAAAGATGGGGCTGAAAGAACTACTCTGCTGTAAATTTTTGGAATTCGAATGAATATATGGGAATCAGTCCACAAGAAGGCTCCGTTATTTTGTATAGTTGTACAGACATCTAATTTTTATAAGAATGCCATGCTGTGGATAACGATGACTATTTTATTACTGTACCGACCTACAGCACATCCTTTGACTAACCTGTGTGTGTTCAGATTTTTTTTTACAATCTCACAGTGCAGTGGAATCTCAGAGGTACCTTGTTCCTCGGTTGACATACAATTCATGGTCTAGCACGCTCTTGGAAATTAGTGGGATGAGGAAATTTTTTCTTATCGTTTGAATTTCAGGTAATTTAATAATAATATAAATATGAATGTACATGTGTAACCATATCTATTTTTGGTCATCGTATTTCAAAACTCCTCAACACCTAATATTGAGTAATGATACAGGCAAAATTTTTACATGCAAGGATTTCCTGTAGAGTTGCCAGAATGTAGCTGAAGTACACTTGAGTTATTTAGTGCAAGCTTACACTCAAAGACCTGAACTTGAGACTACAAATAATAATGTATAATAATTTGAAATAGCACACTGCGAATAATTAAGCGACGGTTGCAAGACTTTGCTCTCCTTTTAGAAAAAATTATTATGTATCTATTTCTAGGCGGAAAGGTCGAGTTTCATAGATTGCACTGAAATATGAACCATCGAGGCCAACTATTTACAGATCTCATTATGTTAACTTGATGTTCCAAATATGGCACATATAGTGCTTGAGAGTTATAGAACCTGACAGAAGTGTTTGTCAGGTTTCCTGAATGATGCAGCAATACTTGACTTAAAATTTGATAGTACGAAGGCTTTCTCATTAACTTCTTTTGAAAGAACAGAATTTCCTCATAAAGAAAATGAACAGATTTAAATTGCGAAACAAATTGATCATTGATGTGAAATACTAAAAAGGGACGATTATGATAAATTCCACAAGGACATATATTTATTTTAAGCTGTTTTGAAAAGCATGTTAATTTTTTTTTTGTCTGCTAGTTCAAATCAGAGTAATAATTTGAAAAAATCACATATTTTGGGTAAAGACAAGTTCTTGTGAAGGCCAAATTTGTGTTCACACTACTGTTCTCGTAGTTTGCATGAGTGAACAAGCACCACTTGCATTTGCTCCTGAAGATATGAGCGATTTTATTCATTTGGGCAACAAACAATTTACATTTTCAATGGATTCGATTTGTTACTTTACAAAATCCTTTGTGTATTCCATTTCCGTTCCATCTGCTACTGCTATTGTTAGTACTCCTCTGTTTCCCTTTTTTATGTGCTCATGTGTGCGTCCTTTGGATGTTGTTTGTTTGTTCAACTGTTGCTTTGGCGAGGAGAGCCCTAGCCACTAGTCATTGAGGTTCTCATGTGATAAGATATTATGATTGTTATGTTGACCCCAATATCCCCCCACACTCTGGCGTTACCAGGTTGACCAGATGAATGAATCTATATAATTAAATAAAACCCCTTATCCTCAACACTGACTTTTGTCTTTATCATTTGTCGAGTCTTTATTTCATGAAAATATATTTTTTTTGGTGTATTTTTTTAATGTAGGTGGCTTTTTTGTACCTCCATTGACACAATTTAAATCATTTAGGAGGAGGCGGGTTTCTGACCCTGAGTCTCCCTTTCTGTCAGGGCCAACTGGGACTGAGACACTGAGAGGGAAACAACCTCACAGCAGAAAGAAACAGGTGCTCGAAAAAATTTCTACCCGCTCGGGAATCGCACATAGGTCTTTTGCATGTGTCAGCGAAGCTTGCAACCATTACACTACAAACACTGGTGAAAAGAGATGGATAATGATGATAAAGTAATAATTCACAGTAATAATAGTTGTATTTATATTATTATATAGCACATTTCCAAGCTTCACAGCATGCTCTATGCACTGCCATTTTACAACTATTTCATTAAGATAGCAAGTGCCTATACCTCCATCCATAAAGTTTTGATAATTTAGGAGGCTGAGTGGCGTCAGTAGTCTAGTAATTAGGTTACCTGACTTATAATTGTGAGAATGCCGATTTGGGGGTTCGAGCCTCAGCTCAGTCCGATAGTCCTTGGGAAAAGCACTTTACAAGAATTTCCCACTTGGCTCGGTCCTTTCGGAGATGGACGTTAAACTCCGAGGTTCCACCTATTAAATAACTAATAGTGTTGATGGGGTGTTAAACCAATACGATTTTCACCTTTTAGGAGGCTGACTGCTTCAACCCTGGCTGAGTGGGATACAGGATCAGAGCTGAGAGATGAAGATACTTGATAAAAAAAATTCCTCATGTGAGAATCAAACTCTGCAACAGTGAAGAACCTAACCTATTACACGACAGATGCAAGTTTAAAGTTAAGTCAGTTGTTGCTGACAAGTAATATGATTTCTTTCATTTGATCAGAGAGAACCGATACAATTCACACAATGATGGTATCCAACTCTAATTGTGTATCCCCCAACTAAGTCAAACACTTCTTTTGTCTGAATTCTTGTTATTCTTCACAAGTGCAATAACAACTGGCGATATTAATATTAGTAAAAAAAAAACACTGTGCAAAACTTGATAAATTCTGGGAGACAAGTAGAAAGAAATCACATTTTAAACAAATGTAATTTACTTTGATGCAAACATATTTGGAGTAAAAAAAATTAGAGGTGTCAGTAGGCTACTTGAGAATTACAATTACAAAGTTCCGACATTTTTTGGCAGTCTTGAGTTACTGAGACCGTGAGGTTAGAAACTAAATGTTCTTTTGGCTTTATCAAAGCCGTAAGATTATTTGGAGTCATTATCAAAATATCTTTAAAATTTCAACAAATCTTGACATGTGAAGCTCAAAGTTTAATCGTCGAATTTCTGAAAACTAAGAACTGAGCAGATAGAACTTTGTTCTTCTAGGGTAGCGAGTTGTCTAGTTTTTAGGCTACTAGACTCGTAACCCTGAAATAGCTGGTTCCCGGGTTCAAGGCTCAATTCGATCCGACGTTGTCCCTAACTTGGGAAAGACACTTTACACAGAATTTCCCAACAGTCAAGGTCCTTTGGGAGAGGGAAGTTGAATTTGGAGGTCTCAGATCTTAAATAACCAAACAGAGTTGCGGTGATCAACCTGTTCAGTTAAGCCCAAACTTTTAACAGATTAAATGAACGAACACCAGTGAAAACACCAAGAGTCAACAAAGTAACAATACATTGTAACTTTTGTTATGTTTAATTGTTAGAAGTGGAATTTGGGAGGGGAGGGGGGACAGGGTGCAAAACACCAAATTATTTCTTAACCAAAAAGATGAACATAATAAAGGATCCTGGAACATGAAAACTGTAAGTTAATACACAATACATGTACCAGAAACAGAGCTTGTAGTTGAAGTAGGAATAAATTATTGTCAACAAGCTGTTCAAATGTGCTAACCCCAGAAAGCAATTTTTTTCAGGAAAGAGAAAAAAGTTTCATTCTTTTAACAATTGTACCAACTTTAAGTATCTTTTCTTGCCTTTTTTCAACGTGTAGAATTTTAATTTAGATAAAATATTTCTTGAGCATATGTAATTGATACTACGGGTAGTATAACTGTGATTTAAAAATAAAACAACTAAAATTTTGGGCTTCGTAAAAGTGAACATCCGGTTGACAAAATGCTCATCTTAAAAGAAAATTTAATTATCTCTAGTGATTATCTTCATAAATAACTATTACTGGGACAATCACTATAAACAAAAGTGACTATATTTTACCAACCCTCAAATTATGTCACAGTTCCTAACTATGTCTAAGATATCACAAAAAAATGACAGTTTAATTAATTATGATTTACAATCCATGCCTTGATCACTTTTCTCCATGATAAAAAACTGAATTTGAAGTAAACCCAAAATCAACTAACCTTTAACGTATTTGCTGCTTGTTTAAAGAAATTTAGGTACACTATGGAAACATTTTGTGAAGCGTGCTGACAACATGAGTTACTTCCTGGATTCAAGTCCTATGGAAATAGATACATCACGCTTTTACGTGAAGTTTTTACCATTTATAAGTATGACAATGGTAAAAGCCATCTTATACTTAAGGAATGGCATCTATAGAAAATCTACAAATTTGACTGCAGTGTTGATTTTTGGCCAATATCTCCATTTCTGGATAGCGAAAAGTAACTTTTTGTCAACACATCTCACATTTGACAAATTTTACCATCCAATTTTCAAAATGGTACTTTTTACTAACTTTTAATAATAGGCCTACGCTTTCGATTTTAAAAACCCAATCTGCACCAGATTTTTACAAGAGATTCTATTCAACAAGGTAGACATTACGACCAAAAGGGTAAAATATTAAGACGCTCGAAAATTTCTATGGACTAAAAATGATTTATCTGTTTCTCTCACTGTCTACTGTTCAACTATCTACCAAGAGCAACAACAGTAAATTTTTTAACTAAAAATTTTATACTTATCAAAAGAGAAAAAATATTATCAGTGATATACTGGCAACGAAACATTTCTGAAAAAAAGTATCTGCACAATTGCGCCAAAGCATTTTGAACGAGCAAAGGTTTAGTTCTTTCAAAATCAAACTTTGATCACCATTTCCTGAAATCAAACAAGCCAATACTGCAATACATGTTAAACATTAACATTTAATTTTAAGAGTTAAAAAAAAACGAAAAAAAACAACACAATCTTAAATCACATGCAAAACTTCAGCAGAGATTGTCAATGAGCAAATCAGCCTTGTGACTGATCGTAACAAAGTCACCAATCTCAAAATTAAAAGATCACTTTCGTAACAAAAACATTTCAGTTCATTTTAACTCTGATGCTCTGATTATTCCAACTCCAACATGATCTCAACAGACAACAGAGAGCGAAATTGAGCATAGGTACAGAGCTATTCACAGTGCTATTAATAGCAATAATAAAACAAAACAGCAGGAAGGATCTGGAGAGGCATAAAGCACAGAGGAGTCTGCTTAAACCAAAATCTGCAGGACCGCCGGATTTTCTTTGTTTTCGCCCCCAATTTACTTTAGACAGATTGCTCAAATACAAAAGGTAAAAATTGTATTTTCTTTTGGTCTACTGCTGCTGTTTTCACTTTAAGCGGCCCCCACAGTAATAAAGATGTACATCAGAGAGGTGGTGGCGCACTGAGTGGCATCCCAGCAGCTAAGATGGTGTGACTTCTGACAATTATACAATAGGACAGTGGATCTCTTAGGTCTATTGACCAACTTAACGTCCTACACCTTGCCATTTTGTTAATCATGAAAAGAAAAAAACAACAACAAAAAAACAGCATGCAAGTGGAAAGAAGAAGATGAAATGTTACAATTTTGAACGGAACATGCTCACCTCCAGACCCACAAAAAAAATGTGAGTAACAGTGTTAAAAAGAAATTTTTTTGCTAACATATTAATATTCAAATCCAATGATAAGTGATACAATTTTGAAAACAAGAGTTGGCATGGTATTAGTTAAGAAACCCTTTCAATACTGAAAGGTTATCTAAGGAAAAGGATTTCATTTACCAAACAGCAGCCTTGAAGACTGGAAGGACACATGAATCTAATGGCAGGGTGCAAGATCAACCGACACATGCTATCAAATTACATTATAATTTATAAATAACATTTATATATTTTAGTTAGCTCACACAGACATGCCCTACAGTATCCATGTGCTTTGCAACTATTATTACCCCGCTAGACTCCAGAAACATTCTCAACTTCCCAGAAAGCATACAGTGCAAGCAGCCGATTTAGTGCTCAAACACTAACAAACTGACAAAATATTTCACTGTCTACGGCCGGGTACCCTTTCCTTCTTGTGTGAAGAGAGGTAAATTTGTGTTAAGTGCCTTTCCCAAGGACATAATGTCAGGTCCCCAATGGACGTCAAACCCATAACACCCCTATTAATTGAGATTCTGAGAGCGTAACAACTAGACTAATTTTGCCATATAAGCAAAAATTTGAACTTTAAAAAAAAAGGTAGCCTATTTGTCAGAGTCTTGCAATCAACCATTGATTTTTATATCCTCATAACGAAATGATAATGGGCCAAGTCATTTATCTTAGGACTCAAAGTGAACAAAAAGACACTCATTAATTTCATGTCCTTTCTTTACTCAGACCAAAATCAATACGTCGTATCACGACGAGGTGGAATCAGGCTCTCGTCAATTTTAAGGCATGTAGAATGATTGACATCATCTTAAAGCTTGTTCATTTGTCTTGCTTTGGATGAAAATATATCTATTTATCTTGAATAGAAGTCGAGATATTTTGAAATGCAGGAAGTGGGGTGGGGGGCTCACCTGGTTTCAGAGGTAAAATTAGTGGGAAAATGGCTGCCAAAGATGAGTAGTTTCCTTAGCTTGAGAGTCCGTGTTACAGAAAATTTACAGTTTTTGAGCCTTTAATCAACATTTTTCAGTAGCATCCACGCAGAAATGTGTTCTTTAATGGGCATGAAAGGTTTTGAACCAAAAAACGAAAACTTGATAAAAAAAAATAATTGGTCACAAGCCTGCGGAAAAACGCCAGTTTCTTCACTTTGATTATTTTGACGAGCGCCTGATTTCACCACACTCCCTCACATATATTTTCCATAATTGGAAATTTGTTGGCACATTTACTACAGCATTTTATGGCAATGTAAACATTATCACCAAAACGGTCAAATGTTATGGCAGTCCAAATATTCTTTGAACAAATTCTAAACATAATTTGTCTCATACCTTCTCTCTCTACAGTTCAATTATTCACCCCCAGTAATAGCAGAAAGTCTTTCACATCGTCATATTGAACTAATCAATAACAAAAAAAACAACATTACCAATAATTTACCTCAATGGCCTCTGTAAGATTATATTATAGATCAAATGTGTTGACCACAAACATTTTTAAAACAAAGGCATACTATGGACAGGCCAGAGGGCTGGTGTGTGATTTTTAGGGGCTAAAAGTATATTTTTAGGTCCCCATCAACACAATTTAGATCATTTAGGAGGCCCGCTTCAAATCCTTCTTGCCAGAGCCAACCCAGGCTGAGAGGGATACAGCATGCCAGCAGAAAGACAGAGACTCAATAAAGATTTCTCCCGACTCAAGAATCAAACTTAGAAGTCCTGCATGTGACGAACTGCTACACTACAGATGCCGGGGTGTGATCTCTGCCGGCGCTCTTGTTTCTGTGAGCCCTCAAACTGACGCTGCGAGCGGTGCTGGGGCTCTCTGGCCCGCCACTCTGGAAGATTCCGTGCTTCCTCATGTGCCATAAGAGGGCGGTGCGCTGGCGACAGCGGTAGTCACAGATCTGACAGGCCACCGGTTTCTCCCCGGTGTGAGTCAGGTTGTGCACCTGGAGGTGAGTCTGGGCGTAAAAACTTTTGCTGCAGCCCGGCCAGCTGCACAGATACTTGCGCGTCTTGCCCTTGTGTTCTGTGGTGACGTGCTGGCGGAGGTCGCGACGGCTGGCAAACTTCTCTCGGCAGCCACTGACGGTACACGACAGGACACCGCTGTGAACTTTGTTGATGTGCATGTCCATCGACCATTTCCGAGAGAAAGTGGCCGAGCAGTTGAGTACAGGGCACGCATACCTGCCGGTACGTTGACTTGACTGACTGACTACACACTCAGAGCCGTCCTTTCCAGAAAACTCTGTGCTTTCCTCGACCAACCCATAATCCCCTGGGGAAAAAATTGTTGAAACCAACTGTAGAGCTGTTACTTTCATATTCATCATCATCATCAATGCCTTTCTCACCCTGGATCAGTGTATAGGCGTATAGCTAGTCTCTTGATATTAGTCCACGTCTTCCTACTTTTCTGCACATCATTTTCTGTGTCTGTCATATGTGGGGCGACGAGGAGAAATCAGAAGCTCGTCAAAATAATGAAAATGAAGAATCTTTATCTAATTTGTGTTTTTTGGCTTAACACCATTTGTTGTCCAATTGAGGACACATTTCTATTTGGATTTTACTGAAAAATGTTGATTAAAGGCACAAAAAATGTAAGTTTTCAGTTTCCACGGATTATCAAGCTATGGAAATAACCAAACTTTGGCGGCCATTCTTTCACTAATTCTACCTTTGACACCAGGCAACCCAACCTTCTTAAATCTCAAATATCTTGATTTCTATTCAAGATAGAAGGCATTTTTTTTTACCGATAGCAAGACAAACAAACAAGCTTTAAGATGATACCAATAAATCCGCATGCCCAAAAACAGACGAGCGCCTGATCCCACCATGTCATGACACATATTCATAATCTTCGCCAAATAGTGCTAGTGCATGTTACTCACCCTCATTAGTCCTGGGGTAAGCCGTCACTTGTTGGGCTGAGTCGGAAGACGTTGAGCTTTTCCTGCCGTGTGATCGTAACTCTTTACCCGAGCACTTTCTCTGCCCCTCTGCCGTAGCCTGGGACCTGGCTGACCTTCCAGTGGAGGACTTGTGCACTGTACCTCTTTCCATATCAGGAAAACTTTTGTCATCTGTCACAAGTGTTGGATTCACTGCATCAGCAGCATTAGGCACCATTTCTTCATTTTTAGCATGACCCCTCGGTGATTTCCTAAAGTTTCTTTTCTTCGGAGGCAGGGAGCTCATTCTGTGGCGTTCACGCAACGACAAAACTTTCCCTGCTACTCCTAGGTCATTGCAGGAGCTGCCGTCTAGGGCTACGTGAGAGACGTTCACGTTACTGCTTCTGGGGTTCTCTTCTGTCTCAGAAACATCACGCCTAAGACTATCAAACTCAGCAAAGCTCTCTACACCATGCCGGCATAATGCCGAGTCCATTGTTGCGTCTAGGAGCACACAGTTTCCCTCATCATCAACTTCTGGGTTATCTATGTCCACAGCTGTTGTATCAACTAGACTTTCACTCACTACTCTCGTTTTCCTCCTCCTCTTTCTCTTTCTCTTCTTTCTCGGTGCCTCTTCAGGAGGACTTCCGACAGCCGACCGCTTCAGGCTGATTTTCATGACAAGCTTTTTCTTAGCGTCAATGCCCGGCGCAGATTCACAAACACCATATCTGTTAGTAGAAACGTCTTCCCGAAAAGGGTATGTAGCTTGAGAATACTCACTAGTTTGCATGAAGCTCTGTACCGGAGCACTAGTGTTGACAACAGAACCACTGTCAGGAGGGCAAACATAACTGACGCCCTGATCCAACATGCTCAGATCTAGAGGTGGCTGGTCCACTGAGAGAAGAGAAGAAAAAGCTTTCCAGTCCTCTGAAGTATTGTCTTTGGGGCTGTTTGAGGAATTCTTCCCGTCCCCCGCTGCCATTGTGTGCTGACGGTTGTGGACCACAAGGCACAGCGGCTGATCCTGGTGCCAACTTGCTGCAGCCTCCTGCTCCGAACGTCCTTGACCTACATCAGCCTGCCGACAAGTGTTGTTGAAGAAGTTCTCTTCTCTCCCACTCGGCTGTTCTCCGGTGTCAATGACAAGTTGTGGAGGCTCGTCACACTCAGACAACTGTTCTCGTTGCTCATTCATCTCCAATGAGAACTGCTCCTGTTCCTGCTGTTGCTGTTGCTGTGTCTGTTGTTGTTGTTGTTGCTGCTGCTGTGTCTGTTGTTGTTGTTGTTGTTGTGTCTGTTGTTGTTGTTGTTGCTGCTGCTGTGTTTGTTGTTGTTGTTGCTGTTGCTGTTGAAGTGGTTGGGAGTCCACCATGTGTGTCTGCTGTAGTTCTCGTGGCTCTGACAAGTCCAGGAGTAGGGATACTTGTGATTTAGGTGAGCGCTCATGTTTCGGGTCAGAAAAGTCTTGTAGCTGAGACTGCGGGTCAGAAATGTGTAGAAATGACGGGGGAGCATCGAGGAGGCAATGCTGCATCACCTGACTGTACATAGAGCTCACCGGGTCACACGCCGCAGACCTCGGGGACAAACGAGCCGCCGGTTGGTGGGAGAAGGACGGGAACACAGGGCCGGGGCACGGCTGACCTTGGTTAGGGAGGAGGCCATCTTTGCTCACCAGCGACTGACCAGAAGCATTACCGCTCGAGCAGTTTTTTCCCCATTCTGCAAAGTCACCCATATTGTCTTCTTTCAACTTTCTCTTTGTACCTTCCTTGCCCCGAAGACTACTTCCATTGTCCTGTGGTCTACTTCCATTACCATAATCTTGAGCAGCATCTCTAGAAACAGTATGCGGTCTAAACGGTTCATCTGTCAACTTATCACCTCCTGATCTACACTCGTTCACATTTCCAGTGCCAACAGACCTTCCTTCAACCGTCAGGGGGCCTTCACATTTCTCAGACACGCCATCTGTGTTAGCTTTTTGACTGTCATTTTCTCCCTGCCCTGTCGTTCGTTCACAGGATGACTCTGTTTGTGCCGGGTTCTCATCACTCCTCTCTTTACTCTTCTTTTCTTCCGTTTCCGGTGCGAGGTCGTGAACATCCCTGTTCAAATGAAGAGAAAGTAAAAGAAATATGTGAATGAATATTTCATGATCCAAATGAAAGGGAAAATAAAAGAAATAAGTGATGGAATATTTCATAATCCAAATGAATAGAAAGTAAAAGAAATAAGTGAAGGAATATTTCATAATCCGAAGGAAGAGAAGAGTAAAAAAAATAAGTGATGGAATATTTCATAATCCAGATGAAAAGAAAGTAAAATAAGTAAAGGAAAATTTCAGGATCCAAATGAAGGGAAAATAAAAAGAAATAAGTGATCGAACATTTCTGGATCCAAATGAAGAGAAAGTTTTTTGTTGTTTTTTTATAGTAGAGGGTTTTACAGCGCTCGCAACTGCATAAGGTCATGTGAGCGCCAAGAGGTGGGTGTCAACAGAGAAGTCTTTACAGGGAATCAGACTTAGACAGCTCACCTCTCTAGCTTCAACAGCACAAGGTCTGCTTCCACTATCAAGGCATCCCAAAATAGCAGGTCACAAGAGAGTGACAAACATACTGAAGAAGTAGAGGAAAATGACAATAGTAAGGATCAGGAACGAAAAAGCAGCAGTTCCTTGTTGTAGATCAGGCACAGTTATGAGCATGACATGATGAATCAGCCCATTTACAATTCTACTGTGCTAGAACCAGAAATGTCCCCCCTTTGGGAATGGCCTAAAGACACTTCAGTCAGTGGCACCGCCCCGGGGGAGAGCAAAAGGAACAAGTGAGTAAGTGATGGAATATTTCATGATCCACATGAAGAGAAAGTACAAGAAATAACTGATGGAATATTTCATGATCCACACAAAGAGAAAGTACAAGAAATAACTGATGGAATATTTCATGATCCACACGAAGAGAAAGTACAAGAAATAACTGATGGAATATTTCATGATCCACACGAAGAGAAAGTACAAGAAATAACTGATGGAATATTTCATGATCCACACGAAGAGAAAGTACAAGAAATAACTGATGGAATATTTCATGATCCACACGAAGAGGAAGTACAAGAAATAACTGATGGAATATTTCATGATCCACACGAAGAGAAAGTACAAGAAATAACTGATGGAATATTTCATGATCCACACGAAGAGAAAGTACAAGAAATAACTGATGGAATATTTCATAATAAATAAATGACATTTATATAGCGCTCAACCCCAAATAAAGTACACAGGCTCTGAGCGCTTTACAATACAGAACAACATACATTAGTAACATGAAATGTTGTGTTCTGACTAAAGAAAATTATTCCAAATATTCATCTTATTAATTTAAAAACAGAAAAAACTTCAGCTGATATTTGAATGAAACCATAATATCATAGAGAAAAGCAACCCCAGTGATTGTTTTTATGTAAATTTGTTCTTTTGTTGAAACTTAGTACCATGGGTGTGTATGTATTTTAAAAGGATTGTTGTACAATGAATTGACTGGGGTATGCACAAATCGAGTCATTGTGGAAGTGCAAGCTGTTGAAAAATTTTAATTTTATTGTGAAGCACTTGAGCCACCAAGGAGTGGGTGCTATAGAAGTGATCTTCATAATTATTTATTATAACACCATCATCAATGGGGTTTCACCACTAGTTGACAGGCAGTGGTTCAATTCACTACCCCCCATCCAATTTGGAGGGGGGGAGGGGGGTGTTGTCCTGGTTCTTGTCCTCGACTCACGGGAGTCAAATTCAAGGTCTGCAGGCCAAAGCTGACCTGTCAAACAATGGCATCTGGCCCAAGACAGAAAGAACAGGCAGTCTTTCTTGAAATCTCCAGAATACAGAACATCTCTGCTACAAACAATTGAACTTGTTACCAAGAAAAAATACCAAACATCCAGTACTAAAACATTCACGATGAGAGCAAAAAATCCCAAGATTTGTTATCATTTCAACTTTTGTCAATTTTTTTTTATATCATAGGGTGAAAAAGGTATAGTATTGAACAGCTCAGCGAGTGTTTATAGTTTGGCCCACAACTTCAAGTGTGATGTGAGTTTTGGCCCCTTGCCTGATTGAGTCCTGCACCTTTATGTTTATGTTTTAGTATGAGTTTTACAGCACTCTCAATACAAACAAGTATTATATAAGTGCCGAAAATCAGAGGGTTACTAAAGAGTATTATATACAAATAAAAGGAGGAGAGGCAGGGATGCTAGATATTTGACAGGAGAGAGAAAGCAAACCGAACCAGAGCACCCGCCAACCACCTACTTTAACACCCTGCCTGGGCACTTGTTTTCAAACTTCAAGAAACAAATCACATTTTACAGCAAGCTTGTCAACTTGTTCAACACCCATCAAAGTACAAAACAACAAATAAAATTACATCAAGCGGGATGGATATTCATGTGGTGTAGCCTAAATGATAAGGCTTTCAAATTCCTAATTGCTGAATCTGGGACTGTCCCTGAAAATTTGGGATGGTTGACAAACCTGCAGTAAAAAGTTGTTCCTGCATCCAATCCGGACACTGGGGATTGCCTTGTTAATGAGACAACTTCCTGGGCCTATGGCATATTGTGGTAGGGTTGCCAGTTTCTTTCCACGCCACCTTTACTTCCCCAACTCGAAGTCAGGTACAGTAGTCTCCGCCTAAACGCACGCCACGCAAGAGCACGCTCCGCTCAAACGCACGCTTTTGTCACCTGACGGGTTTTTTACTATATAATTTAGACGTACAAACACACGGTCACTCCCTCTAAACGCACGCTCCGATCTGCGAAACACGCCGACAAGTTAAGCTTGGCAAGGTGAAATTTTCAAGACAACCTGCCCAGCCTGCATAAGACGAGCCTAGAATTTACTAGAAAATCGGATGTCTGGTGAGAGTGCCCCTCACGCCGTACAAAGAGAGTGATGGACAGCGTTTACACACCCTACTTTCCACTGACGCTTAGGTCTCGGTCTTGGGCTGGACGGTTAAATGTTGGGGGTGGGGGGACTGAAATGTTTTTTGATTGGTTACTGGAAATGTATCTTTGAGAGGTTTCTGACTGGTGTTTGAGTTTGAGTGATAGCGTGTAATGTTTAGTTAGATCTAAGCCTGATGCGCGACATGCGTAAATGCCGTAAAACACTTAGACAGGCTTCTATAGGATTAAAGAGTAGCCAAGTAAGTCTAATAAGCTGCGCTCGAAGAACTTATAACGGACTTGTTCAACGAATCACATGAGAAAATATTTCTCGAGGATGATCCTGCATGAATTTCCAGTCGGGGGTGGGCGCTTGGAAAACCACGTGGCTGGTCCGTCATCTCTATGACTATCACCAACAGTTTCTATTTAGGCTATCTGTTCCCGACGTTTATAGTGCAAATTCATTACATTGAGTTTGCACCCCCCCTCCCCTCCCCCCAATTCAATGCCTTTGTACTCTTAATCCCTGTCGTCACATTATCGGCCAAAATGACCCCCTCCCTCCAAGGGAGGTCACTAGAGTAGTAAGGAATTGATATGACTGCGTCCCTTCCTCCCCTTGCAAAGGTTCTTGTAAACGCACGCTCCGTATAAACACACGCTAAGGAGCCCTCCCGAGCACCGTGCGTTTAGGCGAAGACTACTGTACCCATTACTGCTGGGTGTGCAGGAGGGGGCGAAAAAAATCTGTGTCCGAACCTAGGCTCGAACCCAGACTTTCTATTTCAGAGACGAGCGCACTAACCGCTCCACCATCGCACCCTGCAGTACTGAAAAAAAAAGAAAGAAAAAAAAACCTGTTGGTCTAGCTTACCGTAAATGGTCGTCCATGACGGATTTGGAGAAGGTGTGGAAGCGACAGCGCTGGCACAGGATGATCTCCGGGTGGTCGGCCGCCTTGTGCTGCTCCAGCCGGGCCCGGGAGAGGAAGCGGCCGTCACACTCTCCACACACGTGGCTGTGCTGCTCGTAGCGGTGAACAAGGAGGTCCGTGCCAGAGAAGAAGATGAGCTGGCAGGAGCTACACGCTAGCCGGCGCCAGTGAGGAGTCTTCGTGTTGGACGATGAAGAATTCAGCTTGCTTCTCACCACGTTCTTGGAGTCACTACAACCTTTCTCCTGAGAGGAGAAGGATGATCCTGTGATCTTCTGTGTTTCTTCTCCCTTGAGGGAAGTTGCTGTGTTTTTCGTTTTCTCAAGGAAAGCACTTTTTAGCGACTCTAAGGCCTGGGAATGGGGTAATTGGGAAAGAACTTTGCTGTTTAGAACATTCCCGTGCTTACAGCCTGGTCTGCCTTCTGTAGCTATAGCATTACCTGGTCCCGGGCCAGTGTTTTTCTCATCGGTTCTACGCTGGCTCAGTGTCGGGTGACTCTCATCTGATGAGAGAGAGTCAAATTCCAGTTTCTTCCCACTCAGCCCATGACATTCAGAGTAGTCTGGACACGCATCCCCAGAGCTGAGTAACTTGTTGCACTGAACTTCCTCAAAACCTTTCATATAATCCGCACTCAAAAAATCCTCCTCCGCACACGAACGAACATCAGTAATTTTCAGCTCATCAGCTCCGCAAAGGTTAATAACTTGAGACATACTGGTAGCCTCCATCTTGACTTCACTACCATCCAAAGTTTGAACCAGAGGAACCGTAGTCGGTTGAACCAACTTGAGGGCAGACGGCTGCGTTAGAACCGACTTCATACCAGGTTTTGCTAAACTGAGAGCCCCAACGCCTGCTGGACTGATGTACAACGGGAGCAAAGTTGGTTTGTAGGAAGAGTTGCTGATGTGGGTGGAGAATATCGGCACAGAAGTGACCGTCTTGGTGGAGTTGTTGTCTTGAGACAGAGACAGCTGGGAGACCACAGCTTGGGAGGCCACAGAGGAAGACATGGTCATTCCAGGAACCACAGACAGAGACTTGAACACTGTGCTATGCGAGTTGTACACTATGTTCTGGACCAGGCTGGACAGCGAGGCGAGGGACGAGTCCCTGGAGTTGAGGCTCTGGGCGGGGTAGAAAAAGACCGGTGTCCCCAGCGAGGTGGTCAGTGACGGTGCTGACAACCCCTGAGGACATAAGGCAGGTTGTATAGGCAGAAGGTGCTCAGAGGAGGCCATTTTATGACTCGTGTTACCACCTCTCACTTCAGCTTTACTAGATTTTTCAGAAGATAATTCTGACTCAATTCTAGAATCCCGGGCAGAAGCTTGAGAATCCATCTTGACTTCATTACTATAAGCAGTATTCGTACTTTTAGAATATTTCTCGACTTTCACATTCGAACGACACGTCGACTCCTTATCGGTCGTTAACTTGCTCAACTTCTGGACTGCTGACTCCAGCTTTTTTCCATATTGTGCCGAGCTGTGCACATCTTCTGTCAGAACAACACGGTGCCCCGATGAACGAAGACTCTCTTGCTTCCCCTTCATCTGATCTGCGTCTCCAGCTGCCTGATTATTCTCATGACATTTCCTCTGAGAGTACGAATTCAAATTGACTGGTTTTTTCAGCAAAGACTTCAATGACCCTTCCAAAATATCGGATGTGGATGGTGGTTGTTGTTGCTGACCTGATTGTACCTCTTCTCTCCATGTATTCTCTGAGATTTCATTAGCAGGGCCACACATTGGGAGAGATTTTTGACTGGGGAAATCAGAAGCATGGTAAGACGAAGAGTCTGGTTCCTCAAAACATGGGGGTAGAGGAGGACTACACACATCTCCTGTACAAACTGACTTCTCTGATCCTGTAAAAACCAGCTCTGACTTAACCTGGGGAAGATCGGCAAAATTTGCATCTTTCCTTTTGCTCGAAGACCTGATTTGCCGCTGCCAGGATTGCTCCTCTCCATCAAACTCCTGCTCTGTTAAGCAGCTTGGGAACGAATTTCCTACACAATTTTCTTTAGAGTAGCCAACAGGATTCGCACCTGGAATCAGATTATACAGTGTATTGTCGATGTGTCTGCCCGAGTGTGTGATGGCACAGCTCTGCATATTGTTACAGTCTCTCAAAGCTTGGATCTCTTTCTCAGCCTGCTCTTTGGTCCCGTCTACAGAGGACCCTGAGGTAGGCGTGAAGGCGTAAGAGCCAGAATTGGGAACATATGCGAGTCTGCCGTGAAGCCAAGGCTGTTGGTGAGGCTTGGAGAAGACAGCAGAACTCGTGGGTACAAACTGGACGGCTGGGTTAGACAACTGAATGTTTCCAGCGGCCATCGATTGTCCACCCACAAAAGAAGGCCCCTGGGAGGAGCTGGAAGGGGTGGGAAACAGTTCACGCTCTTTGGCTCCACTGTTGCTGGAGCTGGACTGTTTGAATCGTTTTTTCCTAAAGAAAGAGAGAATTTAAAAAACATACAGTCTAGCAGAGTAAAAACACCAATAGCTGAAACACATACATTACGAACAGATTTTCAGGTCATGGATTTGTTCTTTTACCTGTACGTATATTCATTGTATTCAAAACACATACAGCCAAATTCGCAACTTAACATAACTTCCACATCCTGCCGATTTTGCTATGAGTGTGTGCCAGAAAGTATGTTACAAAGAAGGAGTATTAATGTTTTCTTTTCTAACCTTTAGAACGACTGAACTAGAGTCCATTAGAAAAACACTGACACAACAAAGGTCTAGAAACGCTGATGAAAAACCAAGACAAAAGAAGCACTGACAACAAAGACAGACTAGAAATAATAATATGACAAAAAGAAGAAGAAGAAGAAGAAGAATCATCATCATAATCATCATAATAACGGTAATAATAATATAATATATAACACATATCCACGCTTTACTGAACAGCATGCTTGCCTTGCGTTAATGAAAAATTTAATTTGTAGCACCCCCCCC
>NW_004797347.1:1129665-1139279 GCF_000002075.1 Aplysia californica
CCCCCCCCCTCCTCCCAACCCCAACAGCAAGCTCTATACCGTCAAGCTGCACTTTTTGGCCTAAGTCATTTTTCACACTTCAAAGATAATTGAGAAAAAAAAAACGGTTTCAGTAAGTGAAAAATGCACTTTGATAGCCCAAAATTTCCAATTTTAATTTACCTTCCCTCATTAGTACTAAGTGTCACTCTTGACCTAGGAGAAATGCATTTTTTTATTTTCTTTGAAATGGTTTGGAGTATAATTTTAATGTTAAGTCACTATATTGAGCAGATGTCAAGAGTCCAGTGGTTCAGCGTTGCATTTTGGCCAAATTAACTAGGCCAAAAAGGTAGCAGCTTGACGATACGCTTCACAAAGCTTTTACCCCAGCTTTCCAATAATGAATAGCAGCCGGAGGCCTATGAGAGGCAACAGACACTTACCTGTGTACAAAGCAGCAGGTTAATTTTGTACTTTTTTTTATCTCTAAAAAGAATAAAATAAGATATCAGATAAGATGACACTTTACTGTCCCAGAGGAAAATTTTCTATCTGGAAAAAAGTGATACTGGAGCAGCAAGTGACAATTTTAATAGCAAAAAGTCAATAAGACTGGGAGAAGTGCACTGAGGGCATGCAAAAACATGACGTCGGTGTCTGACACTAACCGTGTTTTCACCAAATTAGGTCAAGCACTCAGTGTTTGTCTGAAATTGTGTTGTTCCCAATTGTAATTACAATTGTTGAATTGGTAAAATGAACACTCAACCGTAATTTTGAAGCATTCTGAAACATAATGCATAATTTTTAATAAAATTAAAAATTTTCAAGCGTTGGACATAATTTGCTGGACACAAGATTAGTGTCAGACACAGAAGATATAAAACGTATAATACATAGAAAAAAAGATGACATACGTTGTTGTTGTCAAAGTTGAGGTACCACTATAACAAGTACGTTTGACCAGAAATACGTTAGGACAAAATTATCTCTGAAAAAAGTAGTACATATATATATATATAATACCATGAAAGACTGCAAGTAGGGATGCTTTCGTGGTCTAGAGTTACGGTGTTCACCTCTCATTCAATAGGTCCGGAAAAGACGACGGAAAATTTTCTTCTCTAAAATTTTTTCCTTTCACTTCCTTTCCTGTTCTCTCACTATGTTCTGTTATCCGTTTTTATCTCCACTTTCTGCCCCCCCGCCCTCCTCTGGGTTCCCGACTCTTTATGCAGCCTTCTTACTGCTACTCCGTGACTCCTTCTTATTGCTGTCTTTCAGCCACACCCCTGATCTTAGGTAGGTAAGATCTAACACCATGATCTTATGCAGTTTCGAGTGCTATAAAACACTTACTACAAAAAAAAAAAAAAAGACTGCAAGATAGATGTTTTCTAAACAGGTTAATAATAAAGAAACAGCAGGAAGCCTAATCTAAATATAAAATAACTATATTGAGATTCAAAGGTTGTCTTTGTCTTAACATGTGATAAATTTTGGAGAACAGAAAATAAAAAGTACTAGCTGGGCCCCCTTTCGATGAAAGGAATTATCAGTGTTTTAATATCAACTAAAAGTCATTGGCCTACTATATTTACACTCTACTAGAAGGGGGCAATAAAGATTGAGAGATGCAAAAATTTAGAAGGTCTAGATCAAAACTCTCAAAACAAAATGCGCCTCGCGAAATATCACTTCCAGATTTTCTAAAATTACAGAGACAGAAGCGATCAGCGAAATAAAGAAATTTATCTTTTTGCAGCAAAACTGTTGCAAAACTGAAAAAACCAAGGGCGCCATGCTCTGGAGAACATTTTAAAGAATCTTTTGGCGAAAACCGCAAATCGATTGATGCAGCCATTAAAAAGCCTTTTGAATAGCAAAATTCGGCCGCCACAAATAGTAAAAAGTAAGAGCTGATAAAAAATTGTTATTGTATAGCTGCGGTATATTTTTGGGCATGTACAGTTATTGGCATCATCTTAAAGCTTGTTCATTTGTCCTTATTTGGATGAAAAAAATATCCATTTACCTCAAATACAAGTCGAGATATTTGCGATAAAAGGAGGTGGTGGTCACCCGTTTTCAGAGGTAAAATTAGTGAGAAAATGGCCGCCAAAGATGAATTATTTCCTTAACTTAAGAGTCCGTGGTAATTGAAAATTTACATTCTTTGTGCGTTTAATCAACGTCTTTCTGAAAAATCCACACAGAAATTAGTTCCTTAATATGCATGAAAGGTGTTGAACAAAAAAAACAAAAATTTATTAAAATTTACAAACCTGCGGAAAAATGCAAGTTTCTTCATTTTGATTATTTCGACGAGAGCCTGATTCCACCACGCTGCCTCACATATATTATTTATATCTGAACTGTTTAGATATATATCTAGTGCAAGAATCCACAAATGCCATTTTGAAAAACACGCCTACATGTAGAGCATGATGAGGTATTTTTCTAAAAATTGAACAGCCTGAGAAAGACTCAGTCAAATGTTGAAAGACTAAAAATACTGAAACATGGAAACAGAACATAATTTTGCAATAGGCATAAACATAATGTTAGAGCTGCCATTAACTTTTCATAAGAACTGAGTCAAAAGTCTTAAAACTATCTGCAACTTACTGAGGTATCCCATTAGACGGATTATGAAATCTTGCATTGGTTGACTGAAATGGAAAAACATTGACATCTTACGAAAAAGACACATAATATAAGTAATTATACTAAAAAAACAAGTTAGCATACAGCTAAACTCTTCCAGATAAATTTCAAACATAAGACTCCTACTGCAAAAAGCCCCAGTCTATTAAACCCCCTCTGAAATCATATTACTGTAATGCAGTTTTTGAACCCTCCCTCTGCTCCGCAAGGACTTTACACATGTACAGTGATATCCAGCTCTAAAAAAAATTTTTTTTAAACTTAGTAGTTTTACATGTGATGCAAAGACAAAACACATTTACCAGTATTATGTCCTGACCTTCAGACTCTACATACACTATGACATGGTCAACGCAATAGAGGCCTGGACATAAGAATAGCAAAATCACTTTGGAAAGCAGACTTGCTGATAATGTGACGTACAGATATCAAACACGACAAGTCACCGTGAGATAACTCTTCTCTAACATATACCATTTTTTAAAATCAAGGTAACCATAGCTGGGGTTTTTGCACACTTATGGACCCTACAAGTTCATGGTTCATTTGAAAATCAAAGACATCACTGTGCAAATACCTTTCAAACAAAGGCATATATATGCCTGCCACCTGGACATAGTTGCCTAGCTAGAACTTTTTGGAGACTGGCAAGAGGTAATAAGTAATACTGACAATTCAAGATGAGAGAAACAAAAAGGATACAATATTTTACCATCAGATTTGGAGATGTCAAATTAACTGGTACTAGTATGTAACACGTCAAGCTAGAAATTGAGCTGAGGAATCACCTGGTCTATATATGATGAAAGAAAAAAACTAGACGATCTGAAACAAAGTACAAAGATGCGACTAAAATAATACACTCCTGCTTTCATCAGTCACCTGGCTTTATCCAGCTCTTGTAGTCTACTGTCCTGTTGCCCACACATCTGCCACAAAGTGTCACAGTAGAACATGATGGCGTTCTTGTACTCTGTAAACTCCTCATCCTCCTCCGCTCCCCCAGACGTTGAAGAAGTCGCACCTCCCTGATTAACGGAGTCTGCACTGGATTTTTTATTTTGTTCTGGCTTGGGATGATATGCCGGACCACCACACATGAACACAATTTGTTCTAACAGTGCATGAAATCTGAAGAAAAAAATGTAATTAGTTGTATGTTTTACCCCACCATCAACACAAGTCTGATTGTTTAGGAGGCAGGCTGCTTTGACTGCCTGTCAGGCCCAACCTCAGCTGAGAGGAATACACATTCAACATTCCCAGTGGGCACCTACAGGATAAAAACGCTCCCCACATGGGATTTGAACACAAAGTTTTCCGTGTGCGATGGCAAAATGCATAGCCAAGTACAGCCACATCGACCTATACGAAATCGGCATAGGTCAGATCGAATAGAGGATTTTTAAAAGCCAAGAAAGTCAACGAATCTGCCCATTGTAGGAGAGTTGCAACTAGTCTACTAGACATCATTTTAGTCCAATGAACAACCTGGTCTACAGACTATATATGTATGATAAATCTTAATTTCAAGTGTTTATCACAGCAACCAAGGCTCAGAAGTTTGGAAAGAATCTGTTGAAAGGTTGAAGTTAAAAAGTAGCTACAATTAATATTATTATAACGCATCTCACACTGTATGGCGACATGTAACAACACAAAATACACCTTTGAGTATTTTATTCTGACTTCATGAAAGGGATTTACACAGGATTAAGTCCACACTTCCAACAATATTTCAATGACTGGGCCCAGGAAAGACAAGGGCTGTAGTTTTAGTTTTAATGGTAGATGGGAAGCGTGGTGCAAAGAGTAAAAGTCAAATAACATTTTTAAAATATTTAGCATCTAATCAAGGGTTTTGAACATCTTGCTCTTATTGGAAAAATAGAAGGCAAATAAGCAGGGGAAAATCAGAGAAGCTTATTTGAAAAACCTGAACAGATGGGTGTTGGCAAAACATTAAGACAAAGGGGGATTTTCTAGAGCATCCCAGTAGAGAAATGAATAGAACCATGATTGCAGGTCTGTTTCAGAAAGGCACTTTTATGAATACAATTCCTCTCATGTCACAGACTCAATGCGAAAACAAGGAAAACTGGAATAAAAACGACAAAAGACGCACAATAAAAATTGATTTTTCATTATCAATTTTCCCTTTCAGGTATATTATAAGATTTATTATATATAAAATATATATACAGTCTAACCTGCCTTAACGGAAACCTGTGTTAAACGGAAACCTGTCTTAACGGAAACCTCTTAACGGAATCTCCCCGCTACCCCCTTGATATATTCCTCTTTAATTACCAGTATAAAACTGAGACCTGTCCAACACGGAGATGGCAAGAAAAATCCACTCCCTTCCGAGGGTTTCACCTGTCTAAGACGGAAAATGCTTTAGCCGCTCAGCCCTGATTTGAAACAAAACTCGCAAGTTTGGTTCCTCCGGCTTTAAACGAAACGTAACGCTATGGCCATGCCACTGGGCGAGGAAGGGAAGTACAGGGTTGGGTTGATTTAAATCAGTTGATTTTTAAAATTTATATCAACTTGATTTTTTAAATAAAAATCAGTGATTTAAATCATTTATACAAATTTATTTTTATTCAGTTTTTAAATATTTCAACATTTAGAATTCCTTTCCTAGGTTTCATAAAACAGATATAGGGTTTAGTACACTAATATAATCATGCTTAAAAGTCTGCTTCCCCCCCCCCCCTTTCACTGTAAAATAATACAGTATTCAATTTACTTTTTTTTCCCATAATTGAAATCAGAGCTTGGTTGATTTTTTTATTTTAATCAACTTGATTTTGTGATTTAAATCACTTTTTTTTAAATGTATTCTGTTTTTACATATTTAAACATTCAGAATTCATTTCCTTGGTTTTATTTAACAGATATAAGGCAAGGTTTAGTAGACTAATATAATCATGCTTAGTCTGCTTTCCCCCCCTGTCACTGTAAAATAATACAGTATTCATTTTTCTTTCTTTTCATAATTGAAAACCAGGGTTGGGTTGATTTAAATCAGGTCGATTTAAATCAGTTGATTTTTTTTATTTATATCAACTTGATTTTAAAAATAAAACTCAGTGATTTAAATCAATTTTTAAAAATGTATTGTTTTTACGTCTTTAAACATTCAGAATTCCTTTCCTTGGTTTTATAAAACAGATATAAGGTTTAGTAGACTAATATAATCATGCTTAAAAGTCTGCTTTCCCCCCTGTCACTGTAAGTAGTAAATTAATACAGTATTCAATTTACTTTTTTTTTCATAATTGAAATTAGCATTTTCTTTTTCTTTTTAGACAAACACAAGCGCGCGCGCACACACACGCACACTGTAATAAAATACATGTTTATCTATGCATAATTACCCCCTCCCCCCCTTTCCTTTTAGACTGACATTTTCTTCATTTTTTGTCTGTAGCCATAATTCACTGGTAATAGCAGATTAAGGCTTTCTTTCGCAGTTGCTAAAATTAATCATTAGTTAAAACAAAGACAATGCATTCTGCACTAAAAGAACATACTTTTAGCCACCAAAAATCCCAAACTGTGTCGACATTTTTTTTAAAATAAAAAAAATCCGATTTAAATTTTAAAAATCGATTTTTAAAATTTTTATTTAAAAAATCAAAAAAATCACCAACCCTGGGGAAGTAGGGGTGCAATTTGGGGGTAGATGTTACCCCATCATGTGACCCCTGAGCGATGCAGATGGTCAGTATAGTGTGGGTGTGAAATCTCACGACTGCCCGTGAGAGTGCTGGAGTAGCAAACCACTACGGAAACTTTCCTGGTTAGCCAGAAGCCAGAGGTGTGAAATTAGATTGACCAATGCCTGCCGTCCTGATTGTACGGCCAGCCGAGAAAAGAGTTCCTTGAATCATTGTTACAATGATGGCAGTGAGGGGTGGCATTGGTGGGTGGGACTAAGGGTGGAAGCAAAGGAGATGTTCAAACGTTTCTGTTTTTAATAGGCCAAACAGAGGTCCTATGAGAGGCAAGCACTGGTGGTAATTGGATACGCAAGACTGACGCATGATGTCATTATACAGACAGGATAGCAGCTGAGAGGTGTGAAGTTTTGACCACTGCTTGCCGATCGGACAAGCGATCCTTGATCCCACCGGTTGGGCCTTTGAACCCCCCCCCCCCCCCCAAACCTCCCCCCTAAATTTCACTGTCTAAGATGGAAAATGTCTAAGACCGAATTTTTTCCCCGCTCCCTTGCGATTCCGTCTTACACAGGTTCGACTGTGTATAAATAGACCTAATAGCATTTACAGTGCTTCTTAACTTTTCAACCCCATCGGATGCTGGGAGCGTCCAGCGGTAATATAACCTTGTTCCCCATCGGATGCTGGGAGCGTCCGATACTAGAGACAAGTTTTGCTTTATTTAGTGCTAGATTGCTTGTTTTTTGGAACTATTCATTAACCAAGTTTTTAAGTAATGACTAAGCCTTTGCATCCCCTATTTAGAAGTTAGAGGCAAGCTTTTGGAATTTTAGGTGACTGTAGAAAAAAATAATCAGGGAAACGGTGGAAAACACTCAGGGCTTAAAGAGTTAATCTTATCACCCAGAGATAGCACAGTTCTCCCCTAAAAAATTGGTAAATCTAATCTAAAATTACAAAAACGCTACCTTTGTCTTTTAAAAATCTAGACTAGATTCTAGATCTAGATCAGGCTAGGTCTACTAAAAAGACAATAAATAGGCCTAATGTATAAGAATATTTGGCCTAGATCTATATTTCTACACGATAGCCTGGACACGTAGTCTCAGTATCTACGTACATGGTAACCAGGTACTTAGTTTCGAGGGCCCCTGAGCTAGATGCACGGTATAACTGCTTCGCCCCTCCCCCCCTCCCCTCACTCATGACTGGAATGGCCAATCACAACACCGCACCGCTGACTGCCTGTTCGGAGCCCACCTACAGCCACCCCATCACCCAACCCCCTTCCCCCAGATACAGCTCGCTCGATCTCTCCTGTTGTACCCAAGTTCGGGACTTTCCTTGCCCTGCCGATCCCAAGCATAAGTAATTAGCCTAAGTTTAAATAGAGAAAAAAAAGGGGATTCTGGTAAAGTCCCGCTGTAGGGGTCAAATGGAGTAGTTGTGCATCTGATCTACACAAGGTTGTCCATGACTATGAACTTGGGTAGAGAAAAAAAAGGGCAGATAAATCGCCTTTGTCACATGACACAATGCACACACATAGGAGAATGTCGGAGTTTGCACAATACACCCACAACACGGCGAGTCGCACAACACCATACTTAAGTGAAGAACGAGGGTGGACCTTCCGGTTACCGTGTACGTAGGCTCTGAGATTACATGCCCGGTTACCATGTACGTAGACACTCTGTTCAACTAGATTCTAGATTTACAGTCACAGAATGGGTCTCCTGGGCGATGGAATCAAGTCATTCTGATTGAAACACCTCTTTCATCTTTTTTAAAATAGAAATTCTAAGATGAACAATCAGCGGGCAGCAATGTCAGGATTCGTTAGACATAGAATCTAGCCTCCAAGAGAAAAACAGGCTTAGAAGGCTTATATAAATAAATGATAATCTATAGCCGAAACAACATGGACGGGTTACAATTCTAATTCTTGCACACGTGTAGATTTTACACATTATAATGGCACACTGTTAAGTTATTGAATGTTGGACAAGGTAATAAGATTGTACGCCCTCAGTCTCCATCTCATATTATATCAAACAGCTAGGCTAGATTCCATGACCAAGCCAAGGATTCGAGTCCCCTCAACTGACGTGCATTGAGGGAGAACAGAACAGTTCATCGTGTGGCAATTGCGAAACAGAGCCTAATAACCGAAATAATATTTTGCTCAATGCATTCTTACCCGTCTAGCAGCAACCCCGCAATATGCTCATTGGTTTCGAAACCAACGGCATTCCTGACTGCCCACCATCTGTGGTATTCAGCCCCGATCTCGGTTGAATGTCTTTGCTGTCTGCGACCAGGAAGAATTTTCTTCTCCTTCGAAGATGAATCTGGCACAGCGTCTTTCGACACAGACCTAGATTGAACGCCTTTTGTAGAGTTTCTCGCTCCAGTGCAAGATACCGTATCCATTTCTGTCCTGAAAACGCTGCCTGCTCTCAAACAAGAGACGCCTAGGCCTAGCTTCCACTGATTTCCCGTTGTCCGTTGTCCTCCTCACTTTCCCCCTGACGACCAGACACTTTTTTCAGTGACGTAAAACAACATTTTGTTTTCCTTTTTTTTCGGTTTATGACGTCAGCCTCAGGGGAATAACTGATTGGCTGGCTTTGGTCTGGGAGGAAGTGCATTTTACTATTTTGACTAGCCTAGCCTAGGCTAGGCCTATTTTAATTTCTTTTGGGTATGACATCACCAGAATTTGGGTAGCCTAGACCTTGTTCAAATGTTAGATTCTAGGCTAGCCTAGATCTACCTGCAACTTCTTTGACTTTGACTTCGACCCAGGTTTATAATCTAGCCTAGGCATGAGCTTTTTAAGGGTGGGGGGGGGGGGGCAATTCTTTGTAGGCCTACATGTACAAAGAACACATTGACGTGGCCTAGGCTAGTGGTAAACCCTTCTGTGTAATATTGGCTCTTAATTAAAAGTGAATGATAGGCTTAAACATTACACAGGGTTTAGGTAAGTAAACATGCACCGTTAACTTAATTTGGTCTCTGTTTTCAATTTTCAAATTTTGCTTTGCTTCATGTTGACTTTCCGGCTGAATAGATTTTGACAAGTCTTTCAGAAAGCAACAACAATTTAAAGTAGATCTAACGTATCATTGGCAAATACAAGCGGGAAAAAAGATGGAACAGGAAGAAGGCATGCTTCCGCTCTCTCTCTCTCTCTCTCTCTCTCTCTCTCTCTCTCTCTCTCTCTCTCTCTCTCTCTCTCTCTCTCTCTCTCTCTCTCTCTCTCTCTCT
>NW_004797347.1:1141459-1145528 GCF_000002075.1 Aplysia californica
AACGATAGATAGATAGATAGATAGATAGATAGATAGATAGATAGATAGATAGATAGATAGATAGATGGATGGATGGATGGATGGATAGATAGATAGATAGATAGATAGATAGATAGATAGATAGATGGATGGATGGATGGATGGATAGATAGATAGATAGATAGATAGATAGATAGATAGATAGATAGATAGATAGATAGATAGACCCTGATCTGACGCAAAACTATACAGTTTGGTTCCATCTACTGTAAGCTTTATGGTAAGGGTGGTGTTGGTATGAAATCTCACCAGTTCCCCTGAAAGTGCTCGAGTGGCGCTCCAGCACTCAAACTTTCATGGGTAGCCAGAGATCAGAGGTGTGCAATTAGCTTGACCAATACCTGCCTGCCAGTCTGATTGTTTGGCCTGCCGCTAGCCGAGAAAAGAGTTCCTCGAATTCTTATTACGACGGGGGCTCAGTTTGTCACAATTTCATTTCAGTAATCATGTACAGAAGACAGTCATAATTACAGCACTTTAACGCTGTAGTGATAACTTAAACATTTTTTATTCACCACCTTCAAATTGGCGGTGTAGAGACAGTCCCTCTAAAATTTAATGTAAATTCAGCTTGTGTTGTTCAATATTTCTTCCATTTTGCACGCAAATCAAAGCAAGTTTAAATTAGATTGTGATGTCAAGGGACATGACTCTTATCTTTACTGTGGGAACTAGATAATCAGGGGAGTAGCACGCCCTTGGATGACATCAAGAGCTTGGCGCGAAAAATAGAGAGATCGTCTGAGAGACTCACGGAGGTAGCCAGTCGAACTCAGGACCACTACGAGACAACACCTACCTTGGACGGGGGCCCCCTGACAGACCCGACGCATCGGACCGCCAGGTAACTTTACATGGTGTCAGAAGTGGGGTGTATGTCGTCACAAACCTGAATGAGCCTCTGTTAGGTAGACCAGCTATAGAAGCTTTGAAACTCTTGGAGAGAGTGAACGAGGTGAAGAAACAAAGTATACCTTCGGAATGTCCAGAGTTATTTACGGGGTTAGGAAAGATAAACAAGCCCTACAAGATCACACTGGATCAAGAAGCAAAACCGTTTTCTGTTGCGGTTCCTCATCGACTACCCCTGCCACTGAAAGAAAAGGTGAAAGAAGAGCTTGAGAAGATGGTGGAGCAAGAAGTTATTGAGCCAGTCTCTGAGCCAACAGACTGGTGTGCCCCCATTGTTGCCATTCCCAAGCCAAACGGAACAATCAGGTTATGTGTAGACTTCACCAAGTTGAATGAAAGTGTGCAAAGAGAAAATTTTCCCCTACCTACAACAACAGATCAGCTGCTAGCTCAACTCTCGGGATGTGAATATTTTAGTAAGCTAGACTGCAATAGTGGATTTTTTCAAATACCACTAGAGAAAGAGTCACAAAAGTTAACAACTTTTTTAACGCCATACGGGAGGTACTGCTTCAAGAGGTTGCCTTTCGGAATCAGCTCAGGACCGGAGGTCTTTCAAAGGGAAATGACCCAAATCTTGTCGGGTATTCCTGGAGTGGTGGACGACATTGACGATGTCTTGATCGGAGGAAAGGATAAGGAAGAACACGACAGGAGACTTCATATGGTACTTCAAAGAAAGAGGCAAGCAGGAGTCACCCTAAACGAAAAGTGTGTTTTTTGCGTCAAATCCATCAAATTCCTCTGACACATTATATCCAAAGAAGGCATACAAATAGACCCAGAAAAGGTGGAAGCCATCACAAAGTTACCGAGACCAGAAAAGATAGCCGATGTGCGAAGTTTCCTAGGCATGTTGAATCACATAGGAAAGTTTGCACCCGGTCTGGCAGAAAGGACAAAGCCGTTGAGAGATTTACTAAGAAAAGAAACAATATGGACCTGGGATGATCCGAAGGAACAAGCATTTCAGTCATTAAAGAAACAGATGAGTACAGCACCTTTACTCATTCACTACAGTCCTCAAAAGTCAACAAAGATATCAGCTGATGCATCATCCTATGGCATGGGTGGTGTACTGGTGCAAAAAGAAGGCACAGATTGGAAACCAGTCTATTGTGTGTCAAGGTCACTTACAGATACAGAGCGAAGATATGCACAAGTTGAAAAAAGGAAGCCTTAGCAGTTACTTGGTGCTGCGAGAGATTTGCAGACTTTTTGGTGGGATTGCCAAAATTCCTCATTGAAACAGATCACAAACCACTTCTTCAACTGATGAAAACAAAGTATCTGGATGAATTGACCCCTCGCATTCAGAGATTTAGGATGAGAATGATGAGGTTTTCCTACAATATCGTCCATGTACCCAGAAAGAATTTGGTAACAGTCGATGCATTGTCAAGAGCTCCGGTGGGAGTGCCAAGTAAAGAAGATTATCAAATGGAAGAAGAGTGTGAGCTACACATCAGATCTGTCCTGGAAGGATTCCCAGCAAGTGACAAGAAATTGCAAGAAATTAGAGAGCAGCAAGATGCAGACGAAATCTGTAAGAAATTAAAAGAATACTGTCAGTCCTCATGGCCAGCGACAACCAAAGTCGATCCAGTTATGAAGCCATATTGGACGTCGAGAGACGAGCTGACTGTGGAACAAGGTTTGCTACTATACCAATGCCGAATAATTGTTATTCCCACAATATTAAGACAGGATATATTGAAACGTCTTCACGAAGGACACCAGGGGATAGTCAACAGGGGATAGTCAAGTGCAGTGCGCTGGCTCGAAGCAGTGTATGGTGGCCTGGACTGTCACAACAAATCGAAACGTTGGTTACAAACTGTCCAGACTGTGAAAAAGAAAGAAAGGTCAGTCCAGAACCATTAAAGCCGACAGTCACTCCAGACTACCCTTGGCAAAGGGTGGGTATGGATCTTTTTGTGTGGAAAGGTCACACATATCTACTAATAGTAGACTATTACTCGAGGTGGATTGAGATAGCTCATCTAAGAGAGCCTACTGCTTCAAATGTCGTAGAACATTGCAAGTCAATCTTTGCTAGATTTGGAGTTCCTGAAATCGTCGTCTCAGACAATGGATTCCAGTTCGTTGCACACGAGTTTCAAAAGTTCTCACAGTACTATGGTTTAACGCACATGAGAAACAGCCCTCTACATCCTCAGAGTAATGGAGAAGCTGAAAGAGCCGTCAAAACTATCAAAATGTTACTGAGTAAGTCTGATGATCCTTACTTGGCTCTCATGAACTACCGCTCCACTCCTTTACAGCAAGGACAGAGCCCAGCAGAACTTCTAATGGGTAGGAAAATCAGGACAAGAGTGCCCATTTTCCCAGAAAAATTGGTCCCAAAGGGGGGAGAAAGGCAGGACATTTTTTTAATTGGCTCAAAGAGAGAAGTGGCCCCTCTTGTTATGTAGACTCTTTGTAGGTATCAAGGTATCGAGTATCTCGTATCGATACCTTCCCATCACTACCGCGAAATTGAACTGGTGAAGTTTAGAGTAGTGATGGGCCGATACCACAATTTAGATATCGATGTTGATATCTAGTACTTTTTCAAGGTATTGATACCGATACCTCGATACCTAATGCTTTTAGTAACATACGTCGGGGGTAATAAGTAAAGACAAAAATACAACTATACTTTTCCAAGTATTTAGGTAATCGCGTCTAGACAAGTTGTGACTATTTAGTTGAGACTCTAACAAAAATTATTTGTGTGTGAGAGAGAGAGAGAGTAAATACCCAAGTATGAGAATAAAAACAAAAATTAAGTGAAGTATGGGAGGAAAGTCAACTTTGCAGAAAAATGTTAGTATTGGAAAATAAAAACACAAGAGTTCTAAAAAGGCAATTCAATTTCCCAGATTTTTAGCAACTTTAAATTAAACTAATGAGGATAAATCAGGGTTGTCAGTGAGGATTTTGCAAAATCACCAGATAGATTTCATGAAAAACTTCTCTTTTTTTTTGTTGAAAAATCACTAAATTAATTTAAAACGCTTGCCCCCTACGAAAACTTATCAGTTTTGCTAAACAAAAAATTCTCATGGCCCAAGTCACTTGCTTTGGCAGCACTGGGATAAATAACACATAGGTA
>NW_004797347.1:1147820-1152820 GCF_000002075.1 Aplysia californica
ACACACACACACACACACACTCGCACACACACACACACATACACTCTCACTCTCTCTCTCTCTCTCTCTCTCTCACACACACACACACACACACACACACACACACACACACACACACACACATATACGTACACATTTACAAACGCATGCACGCATTTTCAAATGAATACAACACCTGAAAACTGATAACAAATGGTAACTGATTATCAATAAAACATCAATGTAAGGTGTATATATATCTCTCTTTCTCTCTCTCTCAATATCTTCATCGTCGGACGTTTCTGAGTTATTATTCTTGCTCTTCCTTTTCTCTGCTTCCAAAATAACCCTCAACAGTTTGTTTTCACGCTTCTTCTTTTCTGCCATCTCTTTCTTTGCTTTTTTCTGCTCCTTCTCTTTCTGTCTCTCTAGTTGTTGCTTCTTTTTTTCTTCTTCTCGTTGCTTTTTCTTTTCTTCATTTTGCCTCTTCTTTTCCTCATTCTGTTGTTTCCTTTCTTCAGCCTCTTTCTTCTTTCTCTTCAATTCCACTTTCTTCCTTGTTTCATCAACCTTTGTCTGTTCCTTTTCTTTCAGCATTTTGATATCCTCCCCACTCATAAATTCGGGCATTTTTCGCGCTTTTCTTTTCCTCTCTGACCTCTTTCTGGTCTCTGGAATCGGGGCTCTGAGGGGGTCTTGTGGGGTCTGAAAAACTGGTTCAGCTGGCCTGGGGGTGGTGAGTTCAGTATAGTAAATCTTCCAACGGTCGAATAGAGGTTCACCTGGGCTGCCATTTTCAACCCTTTTGAAATATCCCTGAAGGGTCGTGGCGTCTACCTGATTACATATCAGGGCGAATTTTTGAAGGGTGTTTCTGAGGGCAGATGTAGGGGATTCTGATGAAGCTGAGGGTGCTGAGGAGACATAGGCTGAGGGTGCTGTGGAGACATAGGCTGAGGGTGCTGTGGAGACATAGGCTGAGGGTGCTGTGGAGACATAGGCTGAGGGTGCTGTGGAGACATAGGTAGAGGGTGCTGAGGAGACATAGGCTGAGGGTCCTGGGGAGACATAGGCTGAGGGTGCTGAGGAGACATAGGCTGAGGGTGCTGGGGAGACATAGGCTGAGGGTGCTGAGGAGACATAGGCAGAGGGTCCTGGGGAGACACAAGCTGAGGCTTCTGGGATGACACAAGCTGGGGGTGCATGGTCAGAAATCGGCAAAACTCAAACAAAACACGTCTCACTGCCGCGTTGGAGGCACTGCCGCGGTCTGGCACATCGACTCTAGATCTAGATCTAGACGTCGGGAAGACGTTGAAGTTTTTACTTTACTTTAAGAATTTATAGATCTACTATAATAATAACTTATTAGATAAGGAACCTGTTGTTAGGGGACTGTACAGTCCCCTGGCGCTGCTTACACGGGGACTACAGTCCCCTAACGCTGCTTACTTGGGGACTGTTACTGTTTTATGACAAAATGAAGGCCGTGTTTTTAGTGGGGTCCCTTAATGGCGAAAATTAGGGGTATGCTTCACTTCATGTTAGAGACGTACTGTAAGGGGCATGTCTCCTAAGACATTTACCTTTCAAATAAGCAAGAGATCCATGATGATTCTTGATGATCCATGACTGCGCTAGCCTACCCATTCGGGGACTGTACAGTCCCCTAGCGCTGCTTACTAGGGGAAATTCGGGGACTGCAGTCCCCTAACGCTGCTTACTCGGGGACTGTTACTAGAATCTAATGTTTTATGACAAAATTAATGCCGTGTTTGGCTCTCGAAAATTAGGGGTATGCTGCACTTCATGTTAAAGACATACTGTAAGGGGCATATGTCTCCTAAGACAATTACCTTTCAAATAAGCCAGGTGTGGCCAGCTGTCAAAGTAGGTCACTATAATTTTTCTCAGTCTACTCACTAGACCACCACATTATATTGTCAACAAATATCCAAATATACAAAAGTAAAACTCAAAATGTAAGATTTCTATATATCATTCACGAATGATAAAATGAAAAATACATTTGGCATAGAAAAATGGCAAAAATAGGGTCTAATAATATTTCATGTAATGAGGTCACGCCAACATACTACTAGGCCAGTAAAATTGACATCGTACCCGGACTTGAAAGATAACAACCAAATTTTTGCGCCAACTTGAACTTTGAGCTGTTAAGTACTACCCAAAAAAATTCAAGCAAAATCGCCCCTGGGGAACATGCTTAGTTTTAACCTAATAAAAGTCAAAGTCAAAAAGGTCAATTTTCGAATTCGTTAAAAGATGTCATTATTTGTTCGGAATGACAGAGATAGTCAAATGAAACACAGAAATACTTTTATTTTTCAAAGTGACTCTATAGTTATCACTTAATTAGCCTTTAAAAATTATAAAAGGTCAAGGTAATTGTCAAGGTCATCTTAAAATAGCTCAAATATGGTCGTGTTTGGTAGCAAATTCAACATCTCAACAAGAAAAACACAGAATTTATGTTGTTTATTCAATTAACTTACATTTAAGTTACCTATTGGCGGTCAAACATGATTGAGATAATAATAATATACGTCTTAAAACTAAAAGATATGGGGAGGTCATATAAACCTAAAAAAATAAATCCATGTTCGAGCATAGCATGCAGCTGGGCTTTTGTATGCCAAGCTTCATGAAAATTCATCGGCATTCTTCGAGACCTGCACGCACTCGGCATACGCGGTCACCTCCCTGCCTTCATTGGCAACTTCCTGAAGAACCGTTCCTTCCAGGTTCGTGTCGGACGCTTTCAGACCCCCACCAACAGGAGGAAAGAGTCCCGCAGGGGAGCATCTTTTCTACTCTCCTATTCGAAATTAAAATAGATTCCATCGTAAAAACCCTCCAAAATAGCATAGACAGCTCGTTATACGTTGACGACTTTTTGATAGGCTGCCGTTCGAAAAATCCTCATCTGAGATCTATGGAAAGGCAGCTGCACAAACTCGAAAAATGTGCAAACAATAACGGTTTTAAGTTCTCTACGTCAAAGACGGTTGCAGTATACTTCTGCCAAACAGGCAGACGTGTGTCGCAGCCGGATTTGACACTATACGGGGAAAGGATTCCCGTCCAGGACCAAGCTCGTTTCCTCGGCGTTATATTCGACAAAAAACTCACATTCATACCACACATCAAAGACCTTCGTGTCAGGTGCCAGAAAGCGCTTAATGCTTTGAAAATTCTATCGCTTCCGGAGTGGGGCGGAAACTCAAAACACCTTCTCCACTTGTACATCTCCTTTGTCCGGTCCAGGCTTGACTACGGCTGTCAAGTCTACGGATCGGCAAAACCACACATCCTGAAAATGCTAGACCCAGTACAAAACCAAGGACTCCGCCTCGTTCTGGGGGCTTTCCGCACTTCTCCGGTGGAGAGCCTCCAGGCCGAGGACAACATTCCACCACAATTCCAAAACAACGAGAAACTCATCAAACCCTTCGGCATCAGAATCCTTGAGGACCTCAAAAACTTACACTTTTCCAAACAAGACATCCAACAATTTCTTTTCCCCGACCTCCCGCTGTGGCACCTCACCAAGGCAAAAGTAGACTTACAGCTGACCACACACAACAAAGAAAGCACAAACACCAAAACTTTTAAAGCAGAATACAAAAAACTAATAGATAAATACCCCGGTGCGGAGCTCATCTTCACGGATGGCTCCAAAAAAGACAATGAAATGGGCGCCGCAGCCCTATCTCCCAACAGTACACACCAGAGGAGACTCCATCCTGAAGCCTCAATTTTCTCTGCGGAGGCCACTGCCATTGACATGGCACTGGACTCTGTAGAAAATTTCCTAACAAATAATTCCTTATCCTTTCTGACTCTCTGTCTTGCATCACCTCACTCACAAACTACACACTCCTACACCCAAAAATAGTTAGGCTACAACAGAAAATTCATACACTTCAGAAACAGGAAAAAACATCGTGTTCGCACGGATACCTAGCCATGTGGGCATCCGAGGAAATGAGCAGGTAGACGACCTGGCGAAGAAAGCCTCATCCCTTCTGTTGGGATCAACGACAAACACTCTCCCACAGACTGACTTTAGAAATAAAGTCAAAAAGTATACCTCCAGTTTGTGGGAGAGCCACTGGAAAAAACAAGAAAATAACAAACTGAATGGTATAAAACCCAAGCTAGAACAGCGAAATCCTTCGGACCTCTCCAGAAGAGACGAAGTCATTTTTACTCGATTGCGCATCGGACACACGGCCCTGACCCACAAATACCTCCTACAGGGAGATGAGAAACCGTTCTGTGTCGGATGCGACACAGATTTTACCATTAGACACATCTTAACCGAATGTCTAGACTTTGGAGAGATCCGAAGGAAATATTATAAATAAATGCAAGAAATTGCAAGACATTTTTTCCATCGTTGGTCCCAACAGAATTTTGAATTTTATTAAGGCCATTGGCCTTTATGGCAAATTATAAAGTGGAATCGTACTATTTAAAATTTTTATTGTTATTTATAAAAGTTGTTTTAAATTGAAAATGTATTTACACCGAATTTTAATATTTTAGTATTTTAAAGTCTAAAAGCTAACCAACCGTGCAGTGAACTATTGTGAATGCAAACAACTTGTGTTTGGCGCGCTCATATGAACTTATGCAGTTGCGAGCGCCGTAAAACCCTGTACTGCTACTACTACTACTACTACTACAAATGTGGGAAGATATAAAGTAAAAATAATAAAATTAGGGCGAAATAAGGCCTTTTCGTGATTTCACATTTGGAACTCCCCACTTCCATTTCTAACCGATTGTTTGAGTAATGGTCATAAGTGTATGACGTCTGCTGTGTATGCGTTTCCTTCTTCTAGTTTGGTTGCTCTGAAGAGCTATAGAGTTTTTCCTACCCTTGTTACTTAAGAACAAGTCTGTTTGCGTTGATTGGTAGAGAGCCAGTCCTCTTCCATCCCATCAGCGTCTTGGGTCAGGCACACTCAATGTGTAAACTAGAAGATACTGAG
>NW_004797347.1:1158693-1180740 GCF_000002075.1 Aplysia californica
CCCACCCCACAAAAACAAAATAAAGAAGATACCTGACCTTAAGCCCCGGTTACACGCAACGATAAATAGATCTAGTATCAGATTCGTCGTATGAGAGAGCTGTCCGTTTTATCGAAATGTGTTGTCTGTTTACAAGTTCCAATCTATCGTCTTGTTTTTCGTTCGATCGGAGAGATTCTTCGTCATAAAGCCGCTATGGCTCTTTGCGACGACAGCGATGTGCTTGCACTACATACTCCATGTGCTTCTTCGTAACAAGAGAAAGAAAAAGAGGCTAATTTGGACCAAAGACTGGCTTCTAAAGCGAAATATTTTCACCCTACAAACCTCCTTGCTGAGATAACAGTTTATCCAGAGGATTTTAACATTTTCTTGAGGATGGATGAAGACACATATCTTCATCTTCTGGACCTTGTGAGTCCTCTCATTGCACAACAGTCTACAGTGATGAGAGAGGCTATCGCGTGCACGAAAGACTCACAGCAACTCTACGTTATCTGGCCTCAGGGAGAACCCATCGGGACCTCAGGTTTCCTGCATGCATCTCTATTTCTTCTCTTTCTAAGATCGTACCAGAAACTTGTTCAGCGATATACAGTGCTCTAGTCACTGAGTACATGAAGGTAAGAATATTGGTAGTGTATGCAAATTTGCAAAGTTCTGTCTGTGCAGTAGGCTAGAATCTAGATATCTAGATCTACCTCATTTTGTGAAATTTTACATGTTGTTTCACATGTCAAACTTTTTCGAATGCAACTCTTTGACTAGATTTACCTTGACAACGACTCTGAATAATCTTATGGTTTTGAAAGATCAAAGAAAATATTTGGCTTTTGACTTCACGATTCAAAGGCCCGATTTGTAATTCAAAAAGAGTCAAAACGACCAAACATTTAAGATAAAACGTTGGTAGCAAATTGAGAAATAGGAATTCAGCAATCCTAATGCTTGCAAACTAGACACAAACACAAACACACACACACACACACACACACACACACACACACACACACACACACACAAACACACACACACACACACTATACAGATCTCTCTCTCTCTCTCTGTATAATATATATATATATGATCATATTGAAATTATAATTATGAAAACAGAAAGATCATGGTCAAATTGAAAAGTTTAATGAAACATTAATGCCCTTTTCAACACAGCAAACACCATGAAATAATGTCAACTTAGATGGCTGGGGTTGGGGTTGGTTGTTTTTTTGGTTCTGATAAAAGTGAAGTAGACTCTATAGATAATACTATTATGTTTATCAATTGATATAACAACAAGCTATCACAAGTCTGTGCACGTAGATCTATCACACTGAAATTATAAAAAGTTATTATCAAGTTCAACGTGAAAATTTTCAAGAAACATTTAGCACTTTATCGAGAAGCAGATATCAGATTTATGCCTTTAACTTTTTCACCTCTGCAAACATCATCAAAAAATCATAATGTCAGTTTAGATGGCTAGATTTCTGTTGTTGTGGTTGTTGTTCAGATAAAAGTGAACTAATATGTTTATAAGTTGTATAAAACAAGTCATCACAAGTCAGTTTACGTATCACATTGAAATTATGGAAACAAAAAGAACAAGTTCAAAGTGGAAATTTTAATGAAACATTTTGAAACACATTAACGAGAGGAAGATAATAGATCTAGATTCTATGCCTTTTTCAACAAAGGAAACATCATCAAATAATGTCAGCTTAGATGGCTGTTTTTTTGTGTGTGTTTTTTATTTTCGGTTAAGATAAAAGTGAACTAATACATTGTAAGTCAATAAGTTGATACAGAAACTAGTCAGTTTAGATCTAGTATTGTTGATATATAATACTGGTTGTCTCTATTAACATTGTAGGTTGCATCACATATTTGTTGAGGCGCTGGGTTGTTCGATGCAAATGTCACAAAGGATGAGTTTCTTGTTAAGTATCCTAATTGAGCTTCAAATAGCAGGTCAGAAATTAGCTGCTCGGTAGGGAGGTTTCTTAATTTGTGGGATACATTTTTGCCGAGGGCGTCGTGTTGGTCCTCACTGACATGATTAAGAAGTCTCTGACGAGCAACTTTGATGAGCTCATCATCATCGTTTTTCCTTTTAGTTTTGTGTGAAGCTTTTGGCGTAGGTTGGGTGGCAGATGGGAATTAGCTGTGGGGGCTGTGGTGTCAGGGTTTCTGCTGTTGACGGTGACAGCTCCTCCTCAGTCTCCCTATGCAGTTCTGACTCCGCCTGGGATGACAAAGGTTACTGTATGAGAAAAAAAGTCATTCTTTTAGAAATTCGGTCAAAGATAACATGCCATAGGCCTACTATGATACTAGATACATCATATTATGTTTCTGTTTCAGTTCTCAGCATCTGAAGACGAATGACTACACGAGGCAAAGCTGTTCGAGGCAAAATGGCAGTTCCCAAATTGCATTGGCGCAGTCGATGGGAAGCTTGTCGCAATCAGCCCACCCTCTGGTTCTGTCTGGGTCATACTTTTTCAATTATAATGGATTCAATAGCATGGTGCTGATGGCCATAGCGAACGCTGATTACGGGTTTATATATGTCCATTTTGGTATAAATGGGCGTGGGTCAGATGGTGGTGTCATTGAATGCACTGATTTTTAAGACAAACTGGTCAGCAGCTCTTTGAATCTACCAGCGCCCAGTGAAACCAGTGTTTTTGGCATATTGATTTCAAGACTTGGTGTCCTCCAGAAACAAATCAATTTGAAGCCAGACAATATTGATATTGTCGTGCTCACATGCTGTGTGTTACATAACTTTCTGAGGAAAAAGTCAGGAAACAGCTACGCCCCTCCTGAGTCTCTGGACTCTGAAGATACATGTACCCATGAAATGCAAAATGGTCTGCGAGCTGAAACTAAAAATATTGCTGGGATTTCAATGGGGCGGAGCAGATATGCATCTGAGGAAGCTAAACGTGTCAGAGACAAATTCAGAGATTATTTTAATACAAATGGAAAATTACCCTGGCAGGATGAGTACTTGTACAGATAGGTCCTTGTACTTTCGACTTGAGAGCTATAGTCAAATTGTAAAAGTGCATAATGAATGGTGCTTTCATTACATGTATACATGTGTAGTATAAGTATGTATAATAAAAAAAATCATTAGGAAGAGCACTATTCCTTATGCCCAAATAGATCTACTACTGGGCATTTGTATTTATGTTCAGTATCTGCACTGCTTTTAATGTTCACTTAAAGTTAAGTGTTGACACAAAATGTTAATTTCTGACATTTAATGACCTTTGATTCAACAATTAGACTGGTCATTGATGATAAAAAGACTTTGCATCCAAAGTTGTTAAATTTTGGGAATTTATGTGCTGATTCCAAAGAAGTTGTAACTTGACAGTGGAAGGGTGAAAGATATAGACTAGATCTAGAGAAGAGGGGGGGGGCTGGAAGAAACTTGCTTATAACTTGTAGGCCTACGTAAACAGTTTATGAGCAATAGCCTAGCCTAGAGTTTCAGATCCGATAAGTGGTACACAAATCAACATACCACCAAGCCTGATGACCCAATCATGATGATGGAACATGATGATGGATACTCATGACTTTGTAGATTCGAAAGGCCGGCTCTTGGCATCTCTTGGTCCCTCAGGAACATCAGGTTCTGGAAGTACCAGAGCCTGGGCTCGTAGACGTCGTCAGCCCCCGTCACTGACAGCTTTGATATCTCTTGTTTCTTCTGTTCTGTACGGAACGCTTTTCTAAGGTTGTTTATAACTCTTTTCAACCCCCCAGGCTGTGCCACTGACTGTAGGGTCTTTAGGACATGCCCAAAGGGGGGACATTTCTTGTTCAAGCGCAATAGAATTGTAAATGGGCTGATTCATGTCACGCTCATAACTTAATTGCCTGATCTGCAGCAGGGAACTGCTGCTTTTTCTTTCCTTATCCTTACTATTGTCATTTTTCTCTACTTCTTTTGTATCTTAGTCACTCTCTTGTGACCTGCTATTTCCGGGGTGCCTTGATAGTCTAAGCAGACCTTGCGCTGTTGAAGCTAGAGAGGTGAGCAGAGTAAGTCTTATTCCCTGTAAGGACTTCTCTGTTGACACCCACCCCTTGGCGCTCATAAAATTATGACCATATTATGCTGTTGCGAGCGCCGTAAAACCCTCTACTAAATTTAAAAAAAATCTTTTTAACGACGAAATCTTTCTTCGAATCGGTATTAGACGTTTTACAAAACAAAACCAACTCTTCCTATGCTCTTTCACGTAAAAGCCGGTTACCATAATCCCTTGACTTCACTTTCCATAAACATTCATGAGATATAGATTCTATACAATTTGATGAACATCAGAATTCTTTCTTTTGACCATGTCGCCATAATGAGCCTTGTTGTGTGTAGAGAAGCTGACAGCACAACACACCAGGTGGCCTTGTTGACACACTATTTCGAGTTCATCATTGACTATCACATTTTTTAAAAGTTGCTGAAATTTACGTAATACGGCATCAAATCACGTTCTCGGCGAGCCAATTCCCTTATTTTGAGATGCTGATACCGAATATGAAGTCAGTTTTTAGCTGCGATAATTATTTTTAAAATTTCGTTAGAAAAATGTAATCCCCCGCAGCGGCAAATTTTAAAGTGATTCTGACGTCACAGCGCGTCTGCCGGCAGATCGCACAAAGAATATCAGGCAGAGCTTGATTTCTCGACCGAGTCTCCAAACCATCGTCCAATCGTCCAAATTTTGTTCAATTTTGTGGTTAGATCTAGATCTACACGTATATCTAATACGGGGTGCCCACTACGGCTGGATCGGGCCGATCGCCTGACTCGATCGCTTCAAACTGAAAACAAACTCGTTTGTTTTTGACGTTTTATCGTATGATTGTAATATCGTCCAGTTTTTGTGCAATTTATCGTTACGTGTAACCGGGCCTTTAGACTTAACCCAAACCTTAATACGGGGTGCCCACCACGGCTGGATCGGGCCGATTTTCTGATAGTTCATGCATGCTTTAAAGGTCATAGAAATACTTATATTACAAGATAATTAAGAGGGTTTGAATTTAAATGAATGATGGTAAGAATGAGTTTATGTATCTTATCACTCTCCTTATCCGACATAATACAATGTATGTTGCAGGGTTTAACAATTATTTTTTTTTAGTGTCAAACTTATACATCCCAGCAGTAAGACCAAAATACTGGATAAAAAAAGTATCGGGAGTCCAACTGGGGTCTCTTGCGTGCGACATTGAAGCGTTTAACCGCTACACCAAGACGCTGGTAACTACTTTGCAGTCAGCTGAAACCTGAAATCGGTGGGATCAAATCGTTCCTTAAAGTATGGCTCTATACTCGACATTCACGCGCTGATAGCCCACTGGGCAAATTCCGCCTCTGATCGGGCCATGTTTACTGTCTTCAAAAAAGAATATTAGTTCTGGCCATATTCCGGTACTAGCATTCCTCAAAGACTCTTGATCAGTTTAACATTCAGTTCCTTGTTGTCGGTGGTTGGCGGGTGCTCTGGTGTGGTTTGCTTCATCTTTCCTATCAAACATCTATCTTCCTTATCTCCCCTTCTTCTTTTTTATGTTTGTTACTCTCTTATAACACCTCTAATCTTCTGGCGCTCATATGACCTTATTTTATGCAGTTGCGAACGCGGTAAAACCTTTACTAAAAACTATTATCCTTGTCACTAATTTGTCAATATTCAATGCTCTGACCCTTTGCTTTGGGCCTTAATAATGGTATCCAGAAAACCCCATAAGCATATTTATGAGATCACTGCCTGTGGAATCATTTTTAAGCTGATCAAGTGCAGTGTTTTCCATTTTCCTTTTCTCTTTCAGCTAATTTCTCTCGTCCAATTTTAAATTGAAGATGGTCTTTGGGTCTATGTCGAAAAGAGTTGATTTGTAAGCTTGAAATATTACTTCATAGTGTCTTTCATAAGGAAACAGTAGAGTAGAGCCTCTGGCTGGTCCTATGTTTTTGCTAATCAATTGCTTTAGTGTGTGTAAAGTAAATGCGGTCTTACTCTGTGCGGGCAACTTAATTAAGACAGCGGGTGATTGGAGGGCGCAACAGGTAGATCCCACTTCTTTACTTTCCCTCTGTTATTAAATAACGTTATGGTCGATATGCTTTACTTAACATTTGATTTTTTTTTTTTATAGTAGAGGGTTTTACGGCGCTCGCAACTGCATAAGGTGTATGAGCGTCAAGGGGTGGGTGTCAACAGATAAGTCTTTACAGGAAATCAGACTTATTCTGCTCACCTCTCTAGCTTCAACAGCACAGGTCTGCTTCGACTATCAAGGCACCCCGGAAATAGCAAGTCACAAGAGAGTGACAAACATACAAAAGAAGTAGAGGAAAATGACAATAGTAAGGATTAAGAAAGAAAAAGCAGCAGTTCCCTGTTGTAGATCAGGCACAGTTAGTTATGAGCGTGACATGAATCAGCCCATTTACAATTCTACTGTGCTTGAACGAGAAATTTCCCCCCTTTGGGAATGGCCTAAAGACACTTCAGTCAGTGGCACTGCCCCGAGGTGTTCTCAACATCTAAGTTCTAAGTTTTCGTCATATTTAATTCTGGTTGGGGACTACTTTCAATCCTGTTTGGCAACGTCTGTTGTCAGGAATTACATAACAATGTTATGATGTGACCAGTTGTTGATATGCTTCTTGTCAGCTCAAACAAAACAAGTCCTTACTTACTGTATAAAAAAAATTAAAAATTGGGACGTGACAGTACTGACAGGTGTCATGAGTGTATGGACAGTATACATCAATTATTTTTGTTCAGTGTAGCTTTCTTTCATCTGGTGCTTTATTTATATATGACTGAAAAGTGTTTGCCACTGTGTTATAATAAATTTATAATACCTTCTATTGTGGTATTCAGCAGCAGTGCTGATGAAGTGAAGAATTATTTTAATGGCTCCACATTCCAATTAAAAAAAGAAAGTAGTGTTGACATGGGCACAGTATAATACATGATCCAGCAGTCTTACCAGTGCGATGAGCTGATAGGATTAGTTGAGATAAGCTGTGCACCATTTGAGACATTTGTTCTGTTTTATTACTAGGAGTAAAGTAGAGGATATGAAGGAGCCGTTCATTGTTTGAAAATTATTTTCTTGTGATGGGGATTCCCAGGAACAGTAACAACCTGACCTTGAGCAGGGATGTGCCACAGTCTATAGGCTTATAGTACATATTCCATCCTGAAATCATAGCGGTCTTTTGACTGATATTGATTTGTAGAGATGAGCTGTGGAAAATGTTTGATTTTCTTGACTTTCCTAATGGCTAATGCTGTGGCAAAATCTGAGCCTAATGTGTGCAGGAGTCTAAGAGTGTGAATCCTCTCATTGGCAGAGTTCTCTGAGCTGTCAACCCCACCCGACCCCCTCCAACCCCCTCCCCCGAAACAGTCAGACTTGTTTTTTAATTCTGTTTGAAATATCTCTTCATTGTGTATTTTATTAGGGAACAGTACAGTACAGTTGTCCAAGAATAAGGACACCCCCCCTCACCCACACCAATCAAAACAGTAAAACTTGTTTTTAAGCCGATCCAAGCATTCAACAGATTCGAATCACTTTATCATCATTGTTGTTAATGGCCTGTTTTCTTCTTGTGCGCCGATCACCTGGTGCTAACTCAAAAATAAAGTACACGTATAAGCTGAATTGGATTGTTGTTGAAGAACTGTGATAATCCAGTGGGTAGATTTAATCATTCGTAACTTTCTTATTTTGTAAATATCGCAGCAGTTTAACGGCAACCTATTTTTAAAATTCTATTTTGAGAGTATAGATGAATATCGTACTTCCTTTCACAGGATCGCCTTTCTTTAGGTTATGTCGTGTTTGTTGGTTTTTTAAAAGAAGTTTTACACCTAATGTGCACAAAATGCCCTTTCTTCATGGACAGTCTGCTATAAGATAAAAGGAGGCACAAAGAACCCTGGTTGTTAGAGATGGGGGAAATTAAGACTGCTAATCACTACAGTAAAGAGCTCCAGAAAAATAATTACATCACATGAGTCATAGTTAAATATCGTGATTTTATGTTACGAGTGAAATTGCCATATTTGGAGAGTAGCATCAGTCTTTTGTGGGCACTGTGATTTGTGAGGTGAGTAGACTTTGAAGTTGAAGGCAGCGTGGCTGCCATATTATTCATCGATGTACAATGTATTCAGTTTATCTGATTGGTTGTCGTTTGAACCATGGTTGCTGTGAGGTAAAAGGGACCCTCGGGGTTTGAAAACAGCCCTGGTCTTTTTCATTCTGTACTTTTTGCACACATGGATGGGGACATCTTGTTGGGTCATTGTTGGCCCATACGCAGGTAGTTTTGGGTCAACTTTTCTTGTTTCTCCATCATCAGCCTGTCGTGTTTCTGTCTGCCTTTCATTGACCTTTAAGTAGCCTACTCATGTCCTTCATTTTCCTTCTCTAGGACAACATCCCCTCAACACAATCATGGACCTGTGCTCTCGTGAGCCCACAGGAGGCTCTAGTGGTCTTGAGGTTATGGCGTTCGCCTCTCAATCAGTAGTAGGTCCCGGGTTCGAATCAGGTCAGGGGAAAACAATTTCTTCTCTAAAATGTTCTACTTTCACCCCCCTTCCTGCGCTGTCGAACAAATTTCTCCACTTTCTACCCCACCCCCTCACCTCCTTTGCCACCTCCCCTGACTCTTTCTGCAGCCTTCCAGGCCTACTGCTACTCCTTGGTCCTCCTAACTCCACACCCGTGATCTTAGGGTACATGTAGTTAACAAGTAAGAACAAACACCTAGCCTTCTCGGGTAAAGGGCGAACAATCTCAGAGATCCCGTGTGCAAGTTGCGCTCGATAAAGGTCCCGTGGTGGTCCGAAATCGATAAGAGAAGGCTTCGGCCGCCACCCGAGCTAAATTTGAAATTAATTCCTACCAAACTGAAAATGTTTAATGTGTCCCGCGCGTTCATAAGACCGTATGTAGTTGCGAGCGCTGTAAAACACACGCACACACACACACACACATACACACACTCACACATACACACACTCACACACACACACACACACACATAATTTAAAAATACACCGACAGAGTGTTAAGTGTTAATTATGATTTCCTCTTCCGTTATTGCTGGGGCTGCCACAGACTTGAATTTGAAGCCTGTCCCAATTCTTTTAAAACACCCCTTTTGTTTTTGCGTGGAGGGCCGATCTTGCTTTATCGAATTGAATTCCGCATGTAATAGTACATGTAATAGTTGTGCATCAGCTTTTGTCTTTCTGATGCTTGTCAAGGCTTGAGAGAGCATGGGCCTTATTGTATTGTTTTTGCAGGTTCGTCGCACTCCGAACCATCATCCATGACCTTAGCAGTTGCGAGCGCCGTAAAACCCTATACTAATACATACATACAAAAAGAACCGTCATCCCCCTTTCTCACAGTCAGAATAAATTTGGTAACATAGATCTAGTCATTGTTGAGCTCAGTGGTGATATGTAGGCCAGTATGAGTGTATGCACGTCAGCCGGTTAGCTTAAAAGCAGTTACTGGATAGCTATACGCGCCCTAACCGCGTATACATTTACATCTTCCGACGAAATCGGAAGTTGGTGAAACACTTCTGTGCCGTCGCACGTGTCGAAGGGGTCAGTATGGTCCCTGAAACTCAAACTCGAAAATCCGTAAAGAATATAGGTTGACCAGATTGACGTGCATACAGATTGTTCCAGCCTAAACGCCCGTACAGGTTGGATAAATGCGTTTAGTCCACTCTATACAAACCGACATGCATACAGGCCCTGGTGTAGGTCTAGATCTAACTGAACAGGGTTTGATTTATGTACTCCCTATTTTATACTCGTACTTCCATTTTTTTTCCTCGGTCAATTAAACTGAGCGCTTCTTCTTCGCTCATTTCGGTAAATCTCGTTCCATTGGGAATTAGAAAAGAAATGACTGATTTAGATTTAAAGGATGTTTTTGGGTAGAGTTTGAGCCTCTCACTCACAGTAGAATCTATTCACATGCCGCTGTGTTGGAGAGACATTAGTTCTAGTATCAGAAAAAAAATAAATGAGTCCAAGTCACAAACCTGTTTAGTTGCTGTACTTCGCGATCTGTCAGAAGCCACTTTTGTCACCCAGCGCGTGGTGTGGAGGGTGCCAGTGGTAGTGGTTGATCCACAAGTCTTTTCGTTTCCTCTGTTGTTTCCGTCTGTATGTCTTGCTTCTTCTCCCTACACTGTATATAATATCTATATTTTAAAGTTTGAGTTCAAGTAAAGAGAAACGCGTCGGCATGATATTTGTCTTCACATAATGCCGAAGAGAGGCCAAAAGAAAAAAAAAAACCCTCTTAAAATTTCGGTTTAATAAAAATGTCGAGAAGAAACATCAGAGTTTATAGGGCTTAATTTAGTCATTTAAGGTAAACAGCTCCATATAATCGTTTTATTGTGTACCCCAAACGCAGAGCACTAATGCATTTATAAATTTACACATCTCTTAACTGACAATAATAAATCTAATTTTGTTTATTTATACAGAAAATTGGTAAGACACACAGCGAGCTACAGCAGTATTCAGAGAGGTCAAATTTGTCTTCCTAATCCAGTAATCGCTCGTACATTTTTCTGCAATCAATTGTGACATTCCAGAACTAACGAACTTAGGCGTGTTTAAACTATCAAAACTGGCTCGGATGTTTAAGAAGCTTAATACATTATATAATGTTTGTATTTCCAATTGCGAAGCAAATTCTGCAGAAATCGAGAAAATTATTTTGTTTGATGGAAGTGTTTATAGCATCGATACTTTCGGCAAAACGACGATAATGCTTCAAGGAGATTTTGCGTTCTTTAAACAGTGCCTATCATCTTTCCAAAATGCTTGGAGCAGTTCAATATAAAGTCAAACATGCTTTTGCCAAAGATAAAACACACGGGATATAGTTGATATAGGCCTAATTTTGGCGAACTCGACAAGAGATACAAATCTCAAGTAACTCGACCGCACTCTCTTCGTAAATTAACTTCACCAAACGCTTCAGGCAGAGAGTACAGTAAAATGATACGTCTTCAGAGCGCAGTCGTTAAATCATAAGTTGTAATAAATACTGCCTTCTTTAGCGAACTGAATCAATCAACGTGAGATTGCCTGCTGTCTTGTGAAGGGTGACTCTGTCTACAGCGTTGTACGTAATCATGTGTTGGCTCTGACTTCTGGTTCATATCTCATCTCAAGAACAGATACGATCCAAGGACAGATAGATAGGCTTACCGTTCGGTGTAGATTAAAGCTTGTCAGTCTTTTTATAGCCGCCGTCCACTTTCGCTACCTCTAACTTTAAGAGGCTGACATTTTCGTAATGCTCACTTACTCCGTGTTTCCACGATATGTTAAAAAATACAGCACCTTTGAGTGGGGAGAGAAACCCATCTTTCTTAATTAAGGTAGGACTAATTGTGAATTTGATCATAAACTGATTACAACAAACGGACCTAGAGTGTCTTGAAAGACATTGAAAATACTTTGTTGATGCCATTCGGCATACATGTAATTTACAAAAAGCAACGTCATGAAAACAAATATGAAATAAGGTGGCAAGAGAGCTGTCCTTCATAGACAGTACCAATACAGTCGTCGTCATTATCTGCCTTTTCCACCCTAGTTTAGGCTGCCAAGAAGGGCTCTCCACAGGCCGCCGAGAAGGGCTCTCCACAGGCTGCCAAGAAGGGCTCTCCACAGGCTGCCAAGAAGGGCTCTCCATAGGCCGCCAAGAAGGGCTCTCCACAGGCTGCCAAGAAGGGCTCTCCACAGGCTGCCAAGAAGGGCTCTCCACAGGCTGCCAAGAAGGGCTCTCCATAGGCCGCCAAGAAGGGCTCTCCACAGGCCGCCAAGAAGGGCTCTCCACAGGCTGCCAAGAAGGGCTCTCCATAGGCCGCCAAGAAGGGCTCTCCATAGGCTGTCAAGAAGGGCTCTCCAACTGCTTCTGTGTCCCTTATGCCTGAGATGTGTCCCCAGATCTCTTTCCCGGGTGCATCTCGGCCTCCCTCTTTTCATCTTCCAGTGGGGATTTCACACGGAGTGCTGGCTTCCTAATCGTGTATCCAACCCACAACTTCTGTGAGATTTTGGGATAATGGAAATACAAAACCACTCCTCCCTGACACCACTTGTAGATAGAAATGGGGCGATTGACTTTGAAAAATCTGATCTTCTGCCAAACCCTAACGTGACCTGTGACGTCAAACTTTTGCCAAGCCCTAACCTGACCCGTCTCGTCATACTTCTGATGGCTGTTCCCGTGTGTGTGGCTGGTTTCGGCGCCAATGCGATCAACCTGGTTGTGTTTTGGCACCAAGGTTTCCGGGAAAGTGTCAACGTCTCTCTGTTTTCATTGGCCTTCTCCGATATGCTGAATCTGATGTTTTTGGTCGTCTACGCTTTGGTCTCCGCCGATTTGGAGTTGGGCTATCTACACGTTCCACCTGAAATCTGGGTTACTTGTAAGAACAGTAGATGGAATAAATTGTTTCTCAGGAAGCAACTGTTTAACTTTCCCCGGGGTTTTAGGCACACCGCATAATTTAGCCAAATTTGATCATATTTTTTTTGCATAATTTCTTATTAATTTCCTTTATCATTCTTTGTTAAGATTAACAGAACCGCATAACTTTACATTTTTAGGCTGGGTTAGCATAATTTCAGAATATTGTTTGTGTGCATAAAACCGCGGGGACAGTTTTAATACATATTTCAGCTACTTCTATAAGAATATATTTTAAAATAGTCGATAACATTGGGAATCTCACAAGGTTATTTTCATTCAAAATCTTTTGAGTCTTAAAAAATTGAATAGCTTATAAGAAAAAAAAGCAATGCAAAAGCTTGCGCAATATATAGAATAAATCATCCTTCAAAGCGCTCATAACAAAATTGAGGAAACAACGTTATTTGTTAACACCACTGTAAGTAACAAAAAGTATTTCTGCTCTTTTTGCTCTCTTTACTTTTTAAAAACTTTTTTCTTAATACATGTGCAACAATGCTTTCTTTCTTCAGGTACATGGATCATCTACAGTCTCACTCTAAACAGCTGCTGCACGGCTGTTTTCATCTCGGTGGAGCGCTGTTTGTGTGCTACTTTGCCGTTCAAGGTAAAACAAATCATCACGCCTTGTCGGTCAGCCATTACTATGGCTGCCATCTTTCTCGTCTGCGTAGCGGCAACTATTTCCCCAGTCTTCTCTTTGTTTGGCATGTCGTGGGAGAGAAATCCTGGCACAAATAAAAGTACCATCGTAATAAATGTTCACTTCGGCAATACAAGCCCTGTGGTTTATATCGTGACCAACATCGTCTGTACAAGCCTGCAGGTGGCGTCGTTCATCTGCCTACTCGTGTCCACCGGAACTCTGATGCTCGCTCTGAGACGTAAAACAAAATGGCGTCTGAAAATGACGTATATGATACCTCGTACGGTGACAAATTCAAGAGAGACGCTGCCAAGTCTTGAGAAGCGAGCAGGGAAAATGGTGGTCATCGTGTCCGCTGTATTCATAGTTTGCTTTGCGCCAGCCCAAGCCATCCCTATTACTTATTTGTCACTTCCAGAATTTTATTACGGGCGTCGCTATGGTTACGCGTACGGCGTGTGTTGGGCGGTGTCCTACTTCCTGTACTCCGTCAACTCCAGCGTCAATCTCATCATTTACTACAACATGAGTTCTAGGTACAGGGACACTCTGGGCCGCCTCGTTAGACAAGACTTCAGCTGTTTACACAGCCGAAAATAGTCTGTCTGGAACCAATAGACAATAGCAAAGAAAAACTCTGATCAGCGCCAGTGGTTACAAAATGGAGATTTGAGACGTTTGGTCACGACAAAAGCAAACCAACCAAAAACTCCAAACACACGAGTTGTAGCTGAAAGTTCTGCATTAACAAGGTATGAATTTGCCAATTAATCAGCCTGTTCACACTGAAATGGACCCTTATGAAGAGAGGCGAGGAAGCATGGAACACCCCGTCAGTTCTTCATTCAAGTATTTAACTAATTTGCCAATTTTGACCCAAGTTACGTTAATTGCCGTTGTACAGGCAGCTGAAGACTTGGCAGTTATAGGCTACATATAGATATAAATATGTGTCACGACGCGGTGGAATCAGGCGCTCGTCTATTTTTGGTCATGTGGAGTTATTGGTATCATATGAAAACTTATTCAATTGCCTTGCTGTCAATAAATAAAGTGCCCATCTATCTCGAATAGAAGTCAAAATGTTTGCGACTGAAGGAGGTGGGGTCACCTGGTTTCGGTGGTAAAATTAGCGAGCAAATGGTCACCAAAGTTTGGTAACTTCAATAGCTTGAGAGTCCTTGAAAACGGAAAAATGGCGTGTTTTGTAGCTTAAATCAACGTTTTTCAGTAAAATTCACATTGACATAGTTGTGTTTTTATATGGACATACAAGGTGTTGAGTCCAAAAACATAAATTTGATAAAAATTGCCAAAATGGCAGAAAAATGTCTGTTTTTTCGATTTCATTATTTTGACGATCGCCTGATTTCACCACAATGCCTCACATAAATATATCTAATGGGAACGTCATATAAGGATTTACATTTCTCCGCTCCCGCCTCCCCCCCCCCCCCCTTTTTTTTAAAAAACAACTTACAAAAGTAAAACAAGTGGTCAAGCTGTAGATCTAGTACTAATGATACAATTATTATTGTACATGTACTATACAGACTACCCTACAACCTTGAGCAAAGGAAACGCGTTGCTGACTCAAGTTGGGACGTTTGTGATAATTAAATTAGTTGTTTGCTATTACTGTTACACATGTACTCATGATGGACGAACTTTTGTTATAAAACATTCTCCCGTTCAGTCAAAGAATCTAAAGCGCTTGGCGTTCGACTCCAAGTAACTTTCAACTTTTTCACAACGTCTTGACTTACATTTTCTGTATCCGTACGGGCTTCATGCTCTGAGACAGTCCTGATGTCTCATGGAAATAATTGGCACAGTGTCCAGAGAGTGTTTAAGATTGACTTCCAACAGATTTTTAATGCTATAACTGGCATTTTTGTTTAGATGTGTGTAATTTGTTTATTTATGAGAATGAGAAATCGTGGTGAAATCAGGCGCTCGTCAAAATAATGAAATCAAAGAAACCGGCATTTTTCTAGCCATTTGGGCAACTTTTGTTTTTGTGAATTTTCATTTTGTTTTTGGCTTAACACCTTTTATATAAATTTAAAAACACATTTAAAAATAAATTGTACTGAATAACTTTGATTAAAGACACAAAAAACGTAAATTTGCAGGGTTCAAGGTCTCTCAAGCTTTGTAAGCCACAACATTTTGGTGGCCATTTTCACACTTAATTTACCACAGAAACTATGCGACCCCACCCCTTTCAATCGCAAATAACTCGACTTCCATTCTAGATACATGAGTGGGGGTTTTTTTCCTTCACCAAAATCCAGGCAAATGATCAGGCTCAGACCTATCACCAAAAACTCTGTATGCCCCAAAACTGACGAGCGCCAGATTTCACCGTGTCTTGACAATGAAGTGTGTAGTTGGGCAGTATCGCATTGAGGAGCCCATCCCTCTCCAGGCTATGTCTTTTATAATACATGTGCTTTATATATATATATATCCGAAGATATATATAGATATATATATAATAAAATTCTTTTATACACCGATACTGTATACGTGTATTATCACAATAAATGAAGGCATAGTATTCACCAAATTTTATTCATCAAGGGAACCTTATGTTTGGGAGAGTTCCACCACCTTCTGGATTAAATTGGATAGACAAAGCAACTAAAGAGAAATAGGCGTGTGGTGGCGTCGTGCTGAAATGGGACGCAAGACAAAATAATGAGAGTAGCTCAACACCCTTTACGTCTACTCAAAACACATCTTAATTTCTTTGTGATTCTTACTGGAAAACGCTGACCAGAGGCTCAACATACATGTACATTATGTAGATCTAGTACCTTTGCAATATTGAACTGTTGCAAATTTTTCGTAAACTAACCATAGTAATTTAGTGCGCTCGTCTCCGAAGCGGAAAGTCCAGGTTCGAGCTTCGGTTCAGACGCGGATTTTTTTTTTTCGCCCCCTCCTGTCCACCCAGCAGTGGTGGATTCTTGACTTCGAGTTGGGGAAGTAAGGGTGGCGTGGAAAGGAGCTGTCTACCCTACAATAATATGCCGTTGGCACAGGAAGTTGTCACACTAACCTAGCATCTGCGTTTGTCGCGGCCATGACCCGCGAATCGCGGCCACGATCTTTGCCTTTTTTCCCCCCATTTTTTTTTTAGAAAGAAAAGAAAGAAAAAAAAAACTCTTCTCGGGAATAAAAAATCGAAAAGCAAACCCAGGGGGAAAATTTTAAAAACAAATGTATTGTGGTAGAGCGTGTCTCTAGCAAAACTGAATACTGACACTGGCAGGCCCCCTGTGTGTGTGATTCCATAATTTACATGTAAGTAAATATCCTGTACTTTTTCTTAAATTACACTCGTTTAGGGTTAAAACGGCAAATCTTCGGATAGGTTAACACACGTCTTTATTTGTTAATTTTTGTGGTTGTTTATGTGCTGTTCTAATTTTGATTTCATTCTGTTGTGAAACCTTTATTTTTCAAGCTTTACATTCTGTTTGGCGACAAATGTTTCTGGTTGCTGAAAACAGAACACAAGAAATTCTGGTGCTAGATTAAGTTACCTCTACCAACATGCTATATAATACGTCGTCACAAGGAGTTGAAAGATTGAAAATTAATGGCAACTTTTGTTATTTTTGTGGCAACTTTTGGACCAAAAAAAATGGCAACAAACGCAGATGCTAGACTAACAAGGCAATCACCAATATCCTGATCGGATGCGGGATCAACTTTACGTTTTTAATCATGGTAATAATGTTTTTTTGCAACGTATAATAACAAACTGATTTAGCAACTTACAAATACCCTCCTAGCCAATGACAAAACTCAAAAGAAGAGAACCCACTCTCAAATTAGATCAGTAACCTCCGAATTTTATTCATTTTAATTAAAGTCTAAAGATAAAACTAAAAACTTACAGAGTGGGTGAACTGCAGTCTATCCAAGAGTGAGTAGATTATTGTGGTTTATCAAAGAAAGAGTAGATTATTGTAATCTATCCAAGAGTGAATAAAGTAGATTACTGTGGTCTATCCAAGAGTGGGTAGATTATGGTGGTCTATCCAAGATTGAGTAGATTGTGGTCTGCTACAAGATTGTGGTCTATCCGAGAGTGAGCAGGGTGTCGTCAAAGCCCTCGTCTCCCTTGCACGTGATGTGAGGGGTGCAGCAGTCGGGGTAGTCGAGCTCTGTCTTGTGTTGGATGTAACACTTGGTCAGGTCAATGTTGTCAAAGCTGTACACGCCGCAGCTGGGGAGTAAGTGTAAAGTGTAATGATAAATAAATTAAAAAGCATTTGTATAGCGCATGCCCCCTCTCGAAAGCAAGCTCTATGTACTTTACACTATGTCATTACCCAGTAGACCATGGTACACTCAGAAACATTCTAAGCTTCCCGGGAAGCAAGCATTGCAAGAACCTGATTAAGCGCTCAAACACTAACGAACTGACAAGATCTTTCATTGTCTATAGCTGGGTACCCTTTCCCACCTGGGTGAAGTGAGGAAAATTCGTGTAAAGTGCCTTTCCCAAGACACAACGTCGGGCCCGCGGCTCGAACCTCCGAACCTGCAACCTCACCATTACAAGTCCGGTAGCCCAACCACTAGGAAACCGACGTGAACATGTTATAGTACATTGTACGTTTTAAGAAATGGGGATTTTAAAATATTTTCCCTCCATTAAAAAACCCACAAACCAGCATAATATTTTCATTTTTTCATTCTTTTAAAATATTTTGTTGTTGGTTGGTGGGTGCTCTGGTGTGGTTTGCTCCTTCTTTCCTATCAAACACTTATCATCCTGATCTCTCTTCCTTCTTTTTTTATATTTGTTAGACTACTCTCTTGTAACGCATCTAATATTCGGTGTACAAATTAGAAATTGAACGTTTTAAAGTCTGTATTTTATAGTTAGCACAACATTTCTTTTATCCACAGACACATCTCTGGCAGCCACACACAACAGCAACAACAACACATACAACAATAACAACAACAACAACAACATACCTAACGCACGACCTCATTCCCTCAATACAGTCACACAATACAACAATTACAACAACAGCGACGAGAACAACAACAATAACAACAACAGCAACAACACCAAAACAACAACAACGACAACAACCCCCGACACAAGACCACATCCTCTCCATACAACTGTCCCCGCGATTTTATGCGGCAAAGAAGCTGAAATAATGCAAACTGAGCCCAAATGTGACATTATGCGATTCTGTTAATTTTAACAAAGAATGGTAAAGGAAAATACAGTGGAATCCTGTTATAACGAGAGGGAGCGGACCGGAGCAAAGTGTCCGTTATAGCTGGATTCTCGCTATAAGGGATCCAGTAATAAATTCAGGGGAAACTGTAGAGTAGGCCTAATCTATGAGTTTGGTGTTCTTTTTATTTCCTGTTGCTATCTCCCCTGGTGATGATTTTGTTTCAACATGACCTCTAGGTCTTACTTGATCAAAAATCGAATCTGGATTCTTTCTCTAGTGCTAGATCTAGCGATGTGGACTGACAGCTCGGCGTTGGCGATAAGAAAGAAAGGGCTCTGGGCTAATTAGACCGCTGTGTTTCCCCCCCCCACCCCATCCTGTGGTGCATTCTGTCTGCTTGCGCACGTCACACATTCGCTCCATGCATCACAGCACTGTGACCTTTCCATTCCCGCATCGGAGAAGTGAGAGGCATGGTAGGCCTTGATAATCTAAACTAGGCTTACGCTGGCCTATCATGCGATGCGTTCTGCCTGTCTGCGCATGCCACACCCTCCCTGCTCAGTTGCCCCGGCCTTAATTGTTGACACACATGGGATCTCCTATCCTTTGTTTTGCAAGATCATCAACAAGTTTCTCAACTGGTGAAGTTTTGCATTATGTATAATTGGCCTATGCACTGTGCACAGCAGAAGCAATATTCCGCTATAACCGACTCACATGTTTGTCTGATAGCGCTATAGCAGTATTTTATTTACAAAGGTAAAGAGGAGTAAAAAACGGGGTTTTAGAATAGTGTCTTTATAACAGACTTCTCGTTTTTTCCGAACTCGTTATATAAGTGGACTCCACTGTAATCAGAAATTATGCAAAAAAGGATCGGACTTTGCTAAATAAATGCGGGGTGCTTAAAACCCCGAGGACAGATACAAGCACATCTCTGACAGCCCCCCCCCCCCCCAAAAAAAAAACAAAAAAAAAAACAACAACAAAAGAACAAACAAACAAACAAACAAAATAAACCACAAAAGAACAACAACAACAGAAACAGCATCAACAACATGCATAACACACGACCACGTTCCTTCCATACAGTAACATATCTGACAGACACAACAACAGCAACAACAACCGTAACAACAGCAGCAACAACAACAACAACAACATACATTTACCAGAAACAAGACTATCTTTCCTCCATGCAATCACATCTCTGACAGACACACAACAGCAACAACAACAACAACAACAACAACAGCAGCAGCAGCAGCAACAACAACAACAACAACAACATACCTGACACTTGACCACCTCCCCTCCATACAAGCACATCTTTGAGAGACGCACACAACAAAAAACACACAACAAAAGACAAAAACTACAACAACAACAACAGCTACAACAGCTACAACAGCAACAACAGCAACAACAACATACCTAACACATGACCACATTCCCTCCATGCAGTTACATCTCTGACAGCCAGGCTTGAACCACTGGTCTCCTGGCTTGTGGTTATCTGGACATTCTCCTGGACAGAGAGAAGAGGGAGAGAAATAGAGAGAGGGAAGGGTGTGGGGAGATAGATAGAGAGAGAGAGATACGTGTACATATGTACCAGAGAGATAAAGAGAGGTTAGTAAGAAAGAGAGAGAGAGAGGCAAAAGAAAAAGAGAGTCTGAGAGAGTGAGGAGGAGAAAGAGAGGGAGAGAAAGAACAAGCAAGCAACAAGAGTGAGGAGGAGAAAGAGAGATAATCATACCAGTGTACAAAGTAAAGCGACCAGAATTAGGATTTTCGACAACCGCAAAACTGTCCACTCAATTTTTTTTATTGCTTCTCTCTTGTACATTGATTGTACAAATGTAACTCTAACTCTAATCTTCAGCACTTACATGACCTCAAGCAGTGCGAAAGTAGGCCTACCGTAAACGTCTATCACCTAACACCGATTCCCTTCATTTCTGCTGACTGATTGACTTTTATGTCAAGTGTCACCCCCTATCCCTAAACAAAACCAACAAAAAAAACACCCAATCCCTTCGCCCCCCCTCTCTCTCTCTCTCTCTCTCTCTCTCTCTCTCTCTCTCTCTCTTTCCCGCTCTCTCTTTCCCGCTCTCTCTCTCACTCTATCTCCTCTCTCCTCTCCCCTTCTTCCTTTCACTCTCGATCTCAGACAGTTGATGATAATACATGTATAAAGAACACCTGCGTCTATTATAAAAAAAACTATAGATCAAAGGTTTTCGGAGGTCTGTCAAAGCTACACAAGTTATTACAACACAGAAAGAATGGACATTTACACAAGTTTTCCATAATAGCACCAAGTAGTGCCTTTTAATACTTTGGTAGTCCAACGATTAATTTATTTTTTAAAAATGTTTTTTCATCGTACCGACAGTAAATAGTGGAGGGAATGGTACAAATAGAACAGCCGCGAGCCAAATGTCTCGAAAAGTCTCGAAGTTGTTCACAGGATAGACAAAAAATGCGAGTGTACAGCAAAATAACACAATAATGCAATTATTATTAGTAAACTTAAACTAACGGTTTTAATACTAAATATTATAACCATTTGTGTGTTTTAACGTTTAGAGAGAAAAAAAATAGAGCTAGCGGCTGTGTTTTCACGACGTGTAGGGAGAAAAAAGGAACCGGATATTCCGAATTCTATTTTCGTTTTAAACTAAAACATGACCAGAGCTGAGCCAAGTTTAAACCAAAACGTGACTATAGTTCGGACAACACCAAATGGACAACTTTTAGACCTCATTACTCAGAAACTAAGTGGCGAATTGTCCTGATGTTTTGCATGTGCCTCTGAATTCCCCAAAACCTAAACAATCTCAATGTTCATGCACTTTCGACAAATATAAAGAGGTGTTTTCTATATAGATCTAATCATTAGTATTTAATTACAGTCTGCGCCGCAGGGATTTTTTTTTATTAGACCAAGTACCGTAGTAAGGTGTTAGTTTTTTTGTTTGTTTAAATCTAATTTTCTTTTTTTTTTTTTACCTGGCTGCATGAGCCGCAAGACTGAGTTGTTTTCTGTTCAGTGGTTACTGGGTGACAGTGGGTTTATTTTGATTGACTCATTGTGATATACAATGAGTAACATTTCTTTCATATCTTCTGTCATTGAGATCGCATGCGTTTCAATTTTCTGTCGCTTTTTCATTAAATACCATGGTTAGATTACTTAGTTTACAAACCCCCCAAAACGTTGCCTTTAAACTACTAAGCTATTTCTCCAAAAAAGTTGATCGAGGGCGTCTCTTTTATTTCATAACAAATCCCGAAAAAAGGACAAGACATGTATGTGTATAAGGGGTGGGGGGAGAGGGGCTCTGGCTATAGACCTGCACGAAGGGGGGTGGTGTGTCAGAGATATTCCTACAACTTATGTTGTTTTATCCTTTCTCGTTGATGTCTTTGATAAATGGAACCATACATTCTGTCGCTTTGCTTGTCCACAGAGAGGAACAACTTATCATTCATAGAAACGTCAGCGTTAGATTCCACCAATGTTGAGGCTGCCTTTCATAATATTCTAACAGGTGAGAGAATGATTGGGTCTTGTGTTCTTCTGAGAAT
>NW_004797347.1:1180840-1181991 GCF_000002075.1 Aplysia californica
CCTCCCCTCCTCCCCCCCTCCGCCTCAGAAATTTTTGGCTGAGCCCCAGCAACGACACCCTGTATTGTTTATGGTTTTAGCATAGTACCGTGCTTGCTATACAAAGTGTGCGGTGTTTAGTTAAATGAGCAATTCATTAGCCTACTAATGAATATAGACAGCACTTTCTTTTCGCAAATGCACGAAAATCGAGATTTTTCCGGTCTTTTATAATTCAGCGTCGCATGCAAAAAATCAGAGAGATTCGCCTCTTAGATTCGGTGTGATGAGGTCGAAAAGTTGTCCTTTTGATGTTGTCCGGACAATAGAGCCGAGCGAAGTGAGGGAAGATGCCATCTGGAGATTGGGTCAGGTAGGCTAGATCTAAGTCTATATCCAGATCTAGACAGATTAAGAAATTTTAAACCAAAACATAACTAGAGCCGAGCGAAGTTTAAACTTGGGTCAGGTAGGCTAGATTTAAGTTTAAATCTATATCTATATCTAGACAGATTAAGAAAATGCCATCTCGACATAGGGTCAGACGCCGATCTCGCCAGATCCAGTGGCAAGCAGGTCTAGATGTAATGTTGCAAGATGATATAATAGATCTAAATATAGATCAAAATCATAGGCATGATCAGGCTAATCGACAACAGCGTCCCCCAGCTTTAGATGAGAGCGCAGACAATCCGCTTCCACCTCACAAACTTTCCAGAATGGCATTAATTTGTCGATTTTGCAATGCAAAAAGGTTTCAGGAAGAATATACATGTATAAAGTCTATTTGCTACATGAATAGACAGATGAATTTATCACCTTTACCCCCGCCTCCGACAATTCTGAAGGATCTTTTGACTCAAAATATCGCTAAGGCGAAACATTTTAGGAAAAACATAAGAAGAGCCTTCAATTCAAGTCTGGCATTTATTGTTATGTATACTGTCATCTACTTGCTGCCTTTTCTTATTGCTATTTCTATCGCTAATATTGTCTTGCCCCATTCTATGAACACTACCGACCTCCCAAAGCCCGCGGTCAACAGGCAAGTCTCTGTGCCAAAGAACACCAGAAATAAAAAGCCCGCTACTATCCCTGTGGCACCCCCCTTTGAGGTGCCACTCTCTAACAGCTATGGGGTTCTAGGGGAGGACGGGGAGGACTCTTCCTCC
>NW_004797347.1:1185302-1187416 GCF_000002075.1 Aplysia californica
CTATCTATTTGTCTATCTATCTATCTATCTATCTATCTATCTATCTATCTATCTATCTATCTATCTATCTATCTATCTACATGCATCTACATTGTACCTATCTACAGGTGTATAATTTATTGATCTTATTTATATATTTCTTTATATTTATTCACTCACTTCTATTTATTTTTTCACATATCTATTTTTAAAACAGGTAGTTTTTAGGCCCCAGTTGACACAATTTAGATCATTTAGGAGGCAGGGTTTCAACCCCGCCGCAGTCTCCCCCCCCCCCCTACAGGGCTGTGCTACTGCTACTGACTAAAGTTGTCTTAAGACCATTCCCAAAGGGGGAATATTAACATGTTCTTACGTTCAGTAGAATTCTAAATGGGCTGATTTATCAATGTCCTGCTCATACTGTGCCGAAACAATAAAGGGTGACCGGCTGCTTTTTCTTTCCTCATCTTTACTATCGTCACTGTTCCTCTACTTTTTGTATGTTTATCTCTCTTTTGTGAACTAACTGCTATTTCCGGGAGGCCCTGATAGTCGAAGCATACTTTGTGCTGTTGAGGCTAGAGAGGTTAGCAGATTAAGCCTGATTCCTCGTTTGGACTTCTCTGTTGACATAAACCCCTTGGCGCTCATCTGACCTTAGGCTCTGGCCACACTGCAACTGCAAGCAGAGCGGGCACAGCAGAGCGGAGCTTTTTGAGGCATTAACAATTGGGTAGCCACACTGCAAGTGCAAGCAGAGCGGAGCGGGCGGTGCAATGCAACGTCATGTGGCATTATATTTTCATATCAGTTTCAGTTGCCCATGGATAGGAAATGATTGACGTTATTTTTCCTGGTCGATGAGGAGACTCAACAGAAAAAAGCAAGATGGGTGCACCCGATCATCTGACGGTAAATTTGTCTACAGTTATGAGCGCATAAAAAACCTTACTAAAAAGAAAACCCTGCCACAGTCAGGGGCAAGCCGGGCCGAGAGTGAGAAAGACATTATCATAGCAGAAAAATCTAGATGCTCGATAGAAAATCTCCCCGCTCGCTTATTGAACTTAGGTGTCCTGTATTCGACAACAAAGCCTCTAACCGCTAGGCAACGGAAGTTGTTGTTATGGAGACGACTGAAGACAGGAGAAAAAGGATCTATAGTTTTAGAAGGTAGATCACGTTGTGAATCTTTTTAGACTCAGTGGAATTTAAGATTTAGAATCCAGATTTGTGTAGATCGTAAGTCTATTTTTGTCAAGATTATGCAATGGGCCACGTTTACTACGTTTTGTATTCATATGATTTTCTTTGTTCTTCTTGACCAGCTAACAATGCCTGTGAAAATATTTCCAACAGGAGAATAATATAATCTATTGATCTCCAAGCCATTGTCCTTTCTTTCTAATCCCCATTGTTGCAACACATGAAAAGATAAAATCTGTCCGAAAACAAAGTAAACATTCCAACCAGAGAATACAAAAACGTTAAAACATGAAAGAAATAGACCTACGTAAGTAGGCCGTAGAGATTTTTGGACTTAAATGTTCAGTTTGTAGGAAAATTTGACAACATGAATGGTTTTGAATGCTTCCAGAATAACAGAGTCACACAAAAATTACCTCTAATTCGCAAGGGTTTTTTAAATTCTTTTTTTTATTTTTTTAAAGCTAAATTCCCTTGTACATGTACATGCATAATATTACGAAAGTTGCAAAGTTCTCAATTTTTTTTCTCAGCGGGCTGTGGTGTGTCTGGGAAATGTCCAGATTCTATAGAAACTGCGCACGACAACATTGCTCCCAGAAAGTAGAAAGGTCGAGGTCTCTTTTCGCCACTGATTGTACTATGGCTTATGTTTACATTTTGTTTTGTGTCGTTGTGTAGTGGAATCAGGCGGTAGTCGCACGTAGACAGCTTTTGGGCATGTGGAGTTATTCGTAAGTAGGCCTACGTGTATTTACTAAGTTTTAGTAAGAGTTTTACGGCACTTGCAACACAATAAGGTCATATAAGTGCCGAAGACTAGAGGCGTTACAAGAGAGTAACAAACACAAAAAAGAAGGATGGGAGATAAAGACAATAGATGTGTTGATTGGAAGGAAGAAGCAAACCACACCAGAGCAACCGCC
>NW_004797347.1:1191200-1193377 GCF_000002075.1 Aplysia californica
AAGCGTAGTCATCTGTAAACTTAATTAAGCGTGTTGTTTTATATTTACTTATGTGATCGTTGGTATATTATATTGTACACCAAACTGGTGACAAAACACACCCCTGAGGACCGCCGGTGTTACAAAGGATGGTGTCAGATGTTGTGTTGTTCAGCTTAACACATATTATTGTGGTCTGCCTGTAAAAAATTCCAGGACCCATGCTGCGATATAATGATTAACACACACGCACACGCACACACACACAAACGCACGTACACTCAGAAAAACGCATACACACATGTACGTGTACATAATACATTGTGCGTGTGTATGATGTGTAGTATGTCAAGTATGTGCGTGTGCATAGATGTGCTTGTGCATGTGTATGTGTGTATGCGTTTTTCTGTATTTACGTACGTTTGTGTGTTTGCGTGTGTGTTTATGCGTGCTTGTGTGTAGGTCTATGTATGTGTATGTGTGTTTGCGTGTGTGTTTATGCGTGCTTGTGTGTAGGTCTATGTATGTGTATGTGTGAGTGTTCGTGTGTGTTTATGCGTGCTTGTGTGTTGGTCTATGTATGTGTATGTGTGAGTGTTCGTGTGTGTTTATGCGTGCTTGTGTGTTGGTCTATGTATGTGTATGTGTGTGTGTTCGTGTGTGTTTATGCGTGCTTGTGTGTAGGTCTATGTATGTATATGTGTGTGTGGCCAGGGATGTAGATCTTTGTGTGTTTGCGTATTTGTGTGTAATTGTGTGTGCCTGAGATTGTGTGTTTCACCTTGTGTTTGTGTGGTGTATGTATGTGTTTGTGTGGGCTCGTCTTATCTTCAAGTAGGCCTACCGTAGTTACTTTGGAAGCCACACCTTAATTTTACCTAATTCGCTGAAATGAAATTAATTAGATCTAGGCCTACTATTAAAATAATCATGCCGGAACGAAGTTGTTATTGTCTTTAATCTCTGAGCTACCATGATAAGAACAAAAGAAAAAGAATCGAACCTGCTTTTCTTCCCATATTATTTCCTCCATGATGTGGTCTTATAGAATGTGAAATATATTAACAGCTGCTCAAGATACATGAAGTCTGAAAAAAACAAAACATTGAAACTCCCATGTGAAGCATTGTGGTGAAATCGGGCTTTCGTCAAATTAATAACAACAGAGAAAACATCTTTTTTCTCGCCAGTTTGGGTAACTTTTATCGATTTTTCTTTTCTTTTCTTTTTTTGGGAGGGGGGTGGGGTGGGGAGGGGAGGGGAGGGCTTCTGTTTCTTTGTTTTGGCTGAACACTTTTTATGTCTGTTTAAAAACACATTCCTGTGTGGCTTTTTTATTTTTGGAATTGTGGATCAAAAGCAGGAAAATGTAAATGTGAGGCAGCGTGGTGGAATCAGGCTCTCGTCAGTTTTGGGGCATGTAGAGTTAATGGTATCATCTTAACGCTTGTTCACTTGTCTTTATTTGGATGAAAAAAATATCCATTTATCTTGTATACAAGTCGAGATATTTGCGAATGAAGGAGGTGGGGGTCACCTGTTTTAAGAGGTAACATTTCTTAAGAGTCCGTGGTAACTGAAATTTGACATTTTTTGTGCCTTTAATCAGCGTTTTTAAAAAAAATCTACAAAGAAACGAGTTCTTTAATGGGAATGAAAGGTTTGGAGCCAAAAAACAAAAATTTGATAAAAATTCACAAACCAGCGGAAAAATGCAAGTTTCTTCACTTTGATTATTTTGACGAGAGCCTGATTCCACCTCGCTGCCTCACAAATTTGCAGTTTGGAAGTCACCAAACTTTGGAGGCCAATTTCTCGCCTAGTTTACCTCCGACACTATACCTCGTTCAAATCACAAATCTTGCGACTTTAATTCAAGATGGATAAGTATTTTTTCTTCCAAAAAGCAAGACGAATGAACATACTTAAACAATCATGTTCTTATGCACAGTAGAATTGAAAATGGGCTGATTTATCAATGTCATGCTCATACTGTGCCTGAACAACATGGGGGAGGGGTGTCAGTTGGGGAAAATCTGAGGTGAACAGGCAAATAAAAAAGAGAGGGAATGGCTACATACGATACGATACGATAGCATGCAATGCGATACGATACGATGTGAAAAGTCTGATAGAATAAGACAGCAAAGATAAAATCAAGCACGACAAGCTTTGATGGCAGTTGAATAATGGGAAGA
>NW_004797347.1:1193858-1203649 GCF_000002075.1 Aplysia californica
GAGAAGGAGAAGGAGAAGGAGAAGGAGAAGGAGGAGAAGAAGAAGAAGAAGAAGAAGAAGAAGAAGAAGAAGAAGAAGAAGAAGATACGCCGACCCGGTTCAGCAGACTCACAGCAACACTCTGTTGTTTACAGCCGTATAAAAATCTACGGCGCACAAGGAAAATCCATCTAGTTTGAAATAAAACTGTATTTTTATTTAAACATTATTTGTAAGGATTATTCATTTCTTTTCTGCTTCGTGTTCATTTTTATGCAAACACGTTAAATAGAAGGAGAGTTGTGTGGAAGTTTTTGTTTTGTTTTTTTAATGCTAAAAATGCGAGAGAGACAAAATGGGCTGCGTTCAAAAGATGCATTGAATGTTGGTGGTTGGCGGGAGCTCTGTTGTCATTTAGTCCATCCATTATTCCTACTATCATACGTCAATCGCCCTCTTCTCTCCTCCTTCTTTTCTTCGTATGTTAATCTGTTGCAACACATCTGAATCGACACTTATATAACCTAATTTTGTTGCAAGTGACGTAATATTTTTCAAAACCTAGGGTGAAATAGCTTCCCCCAGACATAATTATGGAGCCAGAGTTCCAAACGGTCAAGGTTGTCTCGACAAAAACAAGATTACAAAATATTATTATTTGTTGTATTTATGCATTTTATTTCGTTGAGGATGCATTGCACCTGAAGATATTAAAATAGAAACATATCTTCCTCATTAATGAAATGTATTACCATTTAATGGTTTCTATTCTGTTTTCTTCATCTGCAGGTAAAAAGCCAAGAACCAACAAGCATTCTGCCAAGTTTGTAGATTGGTGTTTTGTATTCGTGTATGCTTACTTTCCTTCTTTTTTTCCCCTTCCTCTGGTATCCTTACGATATCGAGGGAACGTGCAGGTTTCGGTTCAGAGCTGAGTGAGTGTGTGGCGTCTGTGACTGATGCATGTATATTATTATATGCATAATAAGGATACGATAGTTAAAAATGAGCAACGATGTTGTCTGATCGGGTATATCAGAAGTCTGCCACGTTCCGAAAGGGTTAAACTGTGTGGAGAAAGTTCGTGCTTTGTGAAGACGTGACGTAATCAGAATCCATCGATTTTTACTCGGTGTAGTTGCCTTTTTTTTAAACACAGGGTGCTTTTCTCTGCCACCAGTGACAGGTGAATCAGAACCATGTAGGTATTTTTACACCCTCATCGAACGCACTTTAGGTCATTTTGGGGACAGGATTCTACCAAACCCCCCCTAGGGACAACCGCGGTTGAGAGGATTAAGGTATCCCAGAAGAAAGGCTGCGGTACTCAACGAAAATGAATTGCCCCCACGCCACTCGGGAATCGAAATTGATCGGGTGTCTGGCGTGCGACAGCGAAGCGCTAGACCACTAGATCTACACCACAGACGCAGGCATGAAGGAGGGTGTGATGCAATTGACTCAGGGGTTTCACGAACCTAAGCACAGGTTTGACTGGGTAGGTGCCATGCTGCTAAAGCATCAAAACAACACAAAACAGGCGCAAAACCTGCCGTGCTTTACGGTGTCTATCGATTCAAACATTGAAGCTTCCACTAGACGTTGGCACTCTGCATTATTTAGTGCGTTTTTTGTTATTGTTTGTTTCATTTTTTTTTTTGGGTGTGTTTTCCTCTTTTATCGCAAATGTCTGCTTGCGTGAACTGCCACCGCTTCCTCATAGTATTCATAGTAAATATTAATCTTCTTTTCTGGACATTTTGCTGCGTAATACATGTCGGTGGCTTGTAATCTATTTTTTTTTATATTGAAAAGGCTAAGGTTTACATAATGTGTATATTAAAGAATCCTAATAAATATAAACCTTATTTCAAACGAAACTTGCAGCAGCCAAACAGGGATCAGGCTTTCGACTCAAAAGAGCGAATGTGGGCTAGCAATCCCCCGTCTCCCTGAGCTCAGTCTGACGCGGCTTCTAATCGAAGATAATGATTGGGAATCTTTTACGTGGCGGCACAAGGGAGATCATTAAGAAGGCTGGGCTGACTGGCGGGGTCATCCAATTTAGACCAGTTTTTTTTTTTTTTTGTTTTTTTTTGGGAGGGGGGGTTTGCATATCTGCTCAAAGGTGAAAGATATTTGTTGATAATTGATGAAAAACATCCCTACTCCCCCCCCCCCCCCCACACACACACATTTAGAAATAAATCCTTTAGTTAGCGGATGGTATGATGTCATTTGCTACTTCTTTCCTATTAGACATCTATCCTTCTTACCTCTCCTACTCCTGTTGTGTATGTTACTCTCTTGTAACACCGGTGTTTTCTGGAATCAAAATTATGACCTAATAATGTCGCAAGCGCTTCAACACTCTCAGTTAAACTGAAACTAAAACCACCTTCTAGCCCCCCCCCCCCCCCCCCCCCAAAGAAGAACCTTATTAACCCTATCCGTACGTCGTGTTTTACTATCGTATCCATACGGTGTGGGGAACTCTATACCACCACTTTCCAAAGAGTAAATTTACTCGTTAATCCGATCAGTGAGCTTTGCATAGCAGATTTTAAAAAGAAATACTGAAAGTTTCAAAGAGAACTTCGTACTACATGTAGAAGAATGTGAAGAATACCATCCCGGGGGTACAAAATGATCCCAGGGTGTACGGATAGGGTTAAACGCACTGCAGGTTGCCAAACGATTTCTAATGAATCGAGTCGGGTTCAGCCAGATTTTCCTCTGTGAAAAAGGTAAAACGACCATTACGGTACTGTTTCATTTGATCAAATCTTCCAACTTCCAGCGTGGGTTTTTGTTTGTTTGAGGAATTGGAATGCGTGCTCTAGTGACCTTATGTAGTTGCGAGCACCGTAAAACTCTTACTAAACAAAATAGGTAGATTTAAATTTTGCCTCCCTGTGAAAGAGAATTATCTTGGCCGGATTAAATCGCAAGTGTGCACTGTGAATAATCAAATCAATCAGATGTATCAAATAGCCAGTGTGCCCTGTGTATAACCAAATCAAACAGATACATCAAATAGCCAGTGTGCACTATGTATAACGAAATCAATCAGATGTATCAAATAACCAGTTTGCACTGTTATAATAGTGCGCTAAAAAATTCTTAGTGTAATTTATCCTCAGATATCTCTTTAAAAGGTAAGTCAGTGTCACTCTTACTTTGCAGAGCAGTTTGTATCATTTTGTCTTAACGTAATCATATTTTTTTACAACAACTGAGGCAAGATTTAAAAAGTTTTCTTCATAAATTTATATAAAATACCATACATCTCTGTAACGCGGAAAATGGGATTGTTCATAGCCCTTCCTGTTTCTCACACACATTTTGCATACTCATTATTATAGCCTATGTCACAGCTCACCAATGACACTTTTTAGTGGAAAAAACTTGTAGCGAGTAGGAAAACATGGGGAACTTGTTTTTAAAAGCGATATTGCCCGAGCTGTAAAATTTAAAAATCATTGACTGGTATTTTAAAAAAGTAATTATTGAGGAATTTTCTAGAATACAGTGTGCAGGGTTTTTTTGCAAACACATTCATCTGTTAAGATACGTTGATGTAAGTCATTGCACAAAAGTTGGAGAATCTGTCTTCGATAGTTAGGGGATATTTGACAATACGTTGCGCTACCAGTTTTTGACTGCGCTATAATCACACTACACTACTGACGGTAGTGACGCTGTGTCTTTGGCGATGTGAGGGATTAAAACTAGGAAAAGGCGACGCAGCCGTGGCTGTGGCCAAATATAGCCGCTCGCTTTTCAGTCTTTATCCTGCTAATGTTTTCTCTTTAATTTATAAATAACTTTTTAATTTAATGAGCTCGGTCCTGCGATGTTCTTTCTTCTTTTCCTTTCTTTTCTTACTCCCTTTTTGGCTTTTTTCGTAGTCGTCTAACCGGAAAAGGAAGTCCTATTCTTTAGCCCTGAGATATTAATTTGAGGCTGCTGAGTTGTGATTGGCCACCACACTCTAAGAAAACGACGACATTTTGCCAAGGACATAACACTAAAAATTAACGTAACCGTAAATAGAAGCAGCAGACGCTGCCTGCCAACACCCGCCTACCAGACACCCTCAGGTTCATGGAGATATCTGACGCTTTCGAAACACTCTACGCTCAGAGATAAAAATTTATTTTTAAAACATCTTGTGAGCGTAGGCAGGGGTCATGCTTATTAAAACACCCACAGGACTTATTTCATGACTATTTTCTGTTTAATCGTCGCTGGTGGGTGATTAAGTATTGGCAGCTACGTACTAGACATTTGTGAGGCATCCTGGTACTATCAGGCTCTCGTCGAAATAATGAAATGGAAGAAACAGACATCATCTGCCTGTTTGGCAATTTTTATCTTTTTTTTTTTTCTTTTTGCTAAACACTTTTTATTTTCATTTAAAACACTCTTTTGTGGGAATTTCATGAAAAACGTTGATTAAAGGTATAAAAAATTGTATACTTGCAGTTTCCAAGTACTCTCAACCTATGGAAGTCACCAAACTTTGGCAGCCATTTTCTCGCTAATTTTACCTTTAAAATCAGACAACCTGTACCTCCTTCAATCGCAAATATCTCGACTTCTACTCAAGATATAAAGGTAATCTTTCCATCTAAAACGAGATAAATTAACAAGCTTTACGATGAGACCAGTAAGTTGAACAACTCTAAAATGCCTCAGAAAATTGACGCGCTTCTGATTCCACCACGTCGCGACACATTTCCCTTGATCGTCAGAGTCTGGAGAGTGGGTGGTTGGCGGGTGCTCTGGTGTGGTTTGCTTCTTCTTTCCTAAGAAACATCTATTGTCCTTATCTCGCCTTCTTCTTTTTTATGTTTTGTTTCTCTCTTGTAGCACCCCTAATCCCCTGGCGCTCATATGACCTTATGCAATTGCGAGGGCCGTAAAATCTCGACTAAAACCTAAAGAGGCTGGGGTCTGGAGTGAACAACAACCAGTCACCGAGTGGACGGTCCAAGCCTCAGACCGCCTGACCGAAGACTGCTCGAAGTTGTAACAGTCCAGTCTGCTCTAACCGCCACCTGTCCAAGACGAACACCCGTACAAACGGCCACATCCCAACCCCCCACCCCCCTCCTCTTTTTTTGGATATTATATTGACACTGCGTCAGACAGACATTTTTTGGGGGCTCTCATGGCCTAGAAGTTAAGGTGTTGGCCTCTCATTCAAAGGTACCGGGTTCGAATCCGGGTAGCGACCGAGACATTTTCCTCTTTAAAATTGTCTCCTTTCACCTCCTTTCCTGCTCTCTGGCAATGTTCTGTTGTCTGCTTTCATTTCCACTTTCTGCCCCCACCCCCTCACCTCCTTTGCCCCCTCCTCTGGGCTCCTGACTCTTTCTGCAGCCTTTCTACTGCTACGCCTTGGCTCATCCTTACTGCTGTCATTCTGCCCCACCCCTGATCTTCTGGTAGGAAAGATCTACTCCTAGCCTTCTCAGACAAGGGCAAAAAATCTCGGAGGGCCCGTGTGCAAGTTGCGCACGTTAAAGACCCCTTGGTGGTCTAAAATCGATAAGAGTAGGCTTCGGCCGCAATCCGGGCAAAATTCAAAATGTCATACCAACTGAAAATATTAGGTGTGTCCCGCGCGCTCAAATGATCTTATGCAGTTGCGAGCGCCGTAAAACACTTACCACCCCAAAAAAGAAGACTTTTTTTCCTTTAACTGCAACCTTTTCTTCTCAAGAATTGTGGCCATCTTAGACAATTTTGACTGTAGGCCTAATTACTGCGAATGCGATGTCTTACGAACCCGAGGAGGATTTTGTTGTGTGTGAGTGTGTGTTTTTTTTCCCCCTGAAGTATTTGATAAATAACCACTTCTTGCTCTTTTATTTTTTACAGAAATGTGTGCAATTTATCTTATAATTATAAACATAAGTTTTCTTCGCGCACACCCCCACTGTGTACTCCATGAGATGAGGGGAAAGAACTCCTTGAGAACGTGAGAAATAACCCTGGGGTTAATTTTTTATGCTTGTCGGCACAATTTTCATGATAAGTGTAGACAGCACGGATGCTTCGCCACTGGCTCTTTGATATTGTAGATTATACATGTATGATTAATGAATGAATGAAACTATTGATGAGCGACGAAAACGTTTGCGTGGCTATGTCCGTTGGTCGACATCAAAATCAGTAGTGTATGGATTCTTCTTTCTCTTTGTCTTCTCTCTCTCTCTCTCTCTCTCTCTCTCTCTCCCCTCTCTCTCTCTCTCTCTCTCGTCTCTCTCCCACCCTCTCTCTTTCTTTCTCTCGTTCTCTCTCTCTTTCTCTCTACACTCTCTCTCTCTCTCACACATACACACATATACACATATGTGCACACACGTACACACACACACACACACACACACACACACACACACACACACACACACACACACACTCTCTCTCTCTCTCTCTCTCTCTCTCTCTCCCTCTCACACACACACATACACAAACAAACGGTAGACTTAATACAGCAATAAAAAAATGTTATCTGATCTATTGCCAAACACCACTCTCTCTCTCTCTCTGCTGTCTAGATTGTCATGGTGAACTGAAACTTCATGTTTGAGACTAGTACAAAAGAATAATATTATGGTTATTGTTAATACATGTTTCATGTTCGTGATCGTTTTGATAGTATTAATCTACCCCTGGATGGTTTAGATATTAATGTGCCACTTCGTTCACATGCCTCATGTTTTCATTAAGAAGGTAATTTTTGAAAATGTTTCTATTTAACCTTGAGTGGCACGCTGTGCTTTCTTTTGAACAGAAGGGGTGTATAAATCTTGGGGGAGAGATTGTTCTTGATTAATTAGTTATCCTACTCTCTTGATCATTTTGTTAATTTTTTCAGTCTCTGGTTTCTTCTAATCTTGCCAGCACAGCACAAAATTCCAAAACAATAGTATTCGTTTTTCCAGGGGGGGGGGGGGGGGGGGGTGATAAAAAAAATTGGCATGCTTAATTTATGAACATCAAACTATCTTGATTTCCATAAAAAGTAACGTATTTGGTTCCCTTAATATATGTGTATTGCTTTTTTTTGGTCTATGCAGACGTCAATTTAACATAAGATGGTCTCAAGGTTGTCTTTAGGCAGTTTCTTTCATGGCTAATTCTTCCTATGTTTGAAGCGCAGATTCTGTCGCATGGCAGTACTTGCAAGTCAGTGTCGTGGATCGAAGCTCTGTATTTGCGCTGTTTTCTTTTCGTCGTTGGCGCTTCTCAGTCTGGTTGTTTCTAAAGCTGTTCTCTAGCAAAATAGTTCTTTCCTTTATCACTTTCCTCCATGTTTTCCTGTCCTCAGCTATTTCTTTCCAGATGCTGACATCAACTCCAAACTTGGATAAGTTGTTTTAGCAGGTGTCTTTGCACCTCAATTTTGGCCTTTCTCTTGGTCTCTTTCCCTGGGCAAGATCTCCATTAAGAGGTTGCTTTGGAATCCGGTTGTCGTCCATTCTCTTAAGGTGCCCCAGCCATCTCAATCTTCTTAAACGCAGGATAATTGTCATGCTCAGGAGATTTGCCCCTGCCAACACTTCAACATTTTTGACCTTATCACGCCACAAAATGCCTAAGATCTAGTGGCAGTATCTGAGATGGAAATTGTTGAGACTCTTTTCTTTGCCTGCTGTACAAAGTCATGTTTCAAACCCACAAAGGAGTGTGTTGAGGAAACATGCTTCGTAAATCTTGAGGGACAATTTTTTGTTTTCCCATGCTCGTTTTGTCAGCCTTCCAAAAGATGTTGCTTTCCCTATCAGGATGTTGATCGCATCATTCAAGTGCTGTAGTAGAGGTGAAGACATTCTGTGGTGACTCTTTGAATGTGTATTGCAATAAGACAGCAACATAAGTGCTGTAGTAGAGGTGAAGACATTCTGTGGTGACTCTTTGAATGCGTATTGCAATAAGACAGCAACAAAAGTGCTAAAAAGAGTTGGTTGTAAGACACTACCTTGCTTTACTCCGCTACTGAGGTTGAAGTTGTTTGATGTTTGTTTAACCATCAAACTGAATGGTGGCCTTCCTATTTTCATGGAATGAAATCGTGAATTGTAGCAGCATTGGTGGACTGCCAATCTTTCCAAGCACCATGTACAGTCCTGATCTACTGACTATCTCGAAAGTCTGTAAGATCGATGATGGCAGTATATAACCACAGTGGTTGCTCCCTGTATGCTTCTTGTAGTTGGTGAATAGAAAAGATCATGTCCATTATTGAGCGGTTTGATCTGAAACCGCATTGGCTCTCTGGTGGGACTCATTTTGCTAGTTTCTGAAGTCGCTTCAGGATTATCTTAGCAAAAGCTTTTCCAGTGATGCTGAGCAGTGAAATACCCCTGTAGTTGTTGCAATCTCCTTTGTCCCCTTTGTTTTTGTAAAGTGGGGTGATTTTGACATCTCTCATGTCATGTGGAATTTCTGCTTTCAGCTAATAAGTCGTTAGCAGCGTGTAGAGATACGGGAGGAGGGTCTCTTTATTCTCTTTCAGCACTTCAGCAGGTATGGTGTCATTTCCTGCTGCTTTTCCGCGAGCGAGTTCATCGATTGCTGTAGAGAGTTCTTCTTCTTTTGGTGTCGTATCAAGTTCTGATATTTCGGATAACTGAGGAATGGCCACATTTAGCTGTCTACCAATATAAAAATAAGTCTGAAAAATGTTCCACCCATCTTTCCGTTTGTGTCTTCTTGTCTCTCAGCTGTTCACCTGTCGAAGGTGGCTCTACGGAAGAACGTCAGAGCCACGCACTTTTGAGAAAAAAACCCAAACAAAACTACCAAAGCTGCGCACTATCAGAACAGCGCACCTTTTGACGATATTGATACAACTGGATTGGCGATTACTAAAATCGATATCATCCTACAATTTAAGTCCCTTCAATGCCCCTGTGAGTGGTAAAATACTCTAGCCTTGTGTCTGTCATGGTGATTAGGAGAGGAAAGATACTGCTTAATACACATTCCTTCTGTCTTCGTGTTACAGCTCGCCACTTATCTGAGTAATTTTTGGCACATTCACGGTTGTTTTTTTTTAGTTTCACAACATGTGGAGACTTTAATAATATCACTTAATGTAGATTTCCCTCCATGGAGACAGAAAAAGTTACTATGGCGGCATTGTAGGGCTGATATTTTAGCCTTTCACGTCCCCAAAACCCGACTAGTTTTTGGGGCGACTTTCTGGCCAATTGGTTGTGCACGGGCAGCCGTCTTTCCCGGTGCACTGATGAGTACAAATTAGATTGACTGGAGACTAAAATCTCAACGTGAGAAGAGAGAGCGTCAGTCCTGGCAGTAACAGAGACAAGACACTGCAGTCGCCGGGCGCCCTTGCTGGGACCCACGAGATCTACGCAGTTGGAAGTGAAAGGTAACTACAGCATAAACCGAACGAAACGGTCGATGACCTTCAAGAACAAACATTATGTTCGTTTTCAAGGCCGCGAGTGAGTCGGGCTATCGGTTCGGGGAAGGTGGCTAATTCATAGAGTGTGCTCTGAAGCTCTGAAGCTGCCTGAAACTGAACCGAGCCCATCGAAATGATCCTCCAGCGGTCACCGTATTTAACTGACCTTGATTTGACCATCCCCTCATGTTGGATTAACCCCTCCCCCCCAAATAAAAAAGGTCAAGAAACTGGTAACACATCAAACAATTGGTCACACCTTTTTTCAAGGATCACATCTGGGGAAAGTTCAGCAACAGTATACCGAATTCTTCTTCTTCTCTGTCTGTGTGTCTGTCTCGTTTCATCACCCCCTCTCCGTCTC
>NW_004797347.1:1205174-1207120 GCF_000002075.1 Aplysia californica
ACACACACACACACACACACACACACACTCACACCCACCTGCCTTATCCACTTCAAACCCCTTAGTAACTCAACATCCTCTCTCTTGTCTTTGTAGCCCTCTTTCGTGCGAGCGTGATATAATAGATCTACCACGGATATGTTGTACCCGCCATGTGTCCCTGTGCGTGAGCAAAGCTGCCACCCACCCACTCACTCACACTCACACTCTCTCTCACTCACACACACACACACACACACACACACACACGACCTCGTGAGCGACACTGTGATTCGAGTGTCTCGATGCGGTGGAACCAAGCGCTCGTCAGTTTCTGAACCACAATGTGGCATTATTGGTATGACCTTGAGACTTGCTTGTTTGTCTTGTTTTGGTGAAAAAATACTCGTCTATCTTGGATAGAAGTAGAAGTCTAAATATTTGTGAATGAATAAGATGAGGGTCGCCTGATTCCGAGGTACAATTAGCGAGCAAAAGGCAGCAAAAGTTTGGTGACTTCCAAAGTTTAAGTATACATAAAACATGCAAATTTAACAAATTATTATTTGGTGCCGTAAGTCAACAGTTTTCCTGAAAAAAACTAAGTAGAACTGTGTTATCAAGTGGACATAAACAGTGTTGAACCAAAACAGAAAATCGATACAAACTACCAAACCTGCTGAAAAAATGTCTTGTTTTCTCTATTTCATTATTGTTACGAGCGCCTGGTTTTACCACGATGCCACACTGACGATGACGCAGAGGACAAGAAGTAAAGACCCCGCTCACACTCACTCCGACACTCGTCGCAAGACATTTCGCGTGGTCGACGTGAGCGGCTCATAACACTGGCTTTTCGTCTGATTGTTGTTGTTTTTTCCTGTTGCTCGCGTCATGCTACGATTGAAAATGTGACTTGAAATGTTATCATTTTTGGACTAATTATTATACCAGATGTATATATATATATATATATATATATACATACATATATATATATATATATATATGTGTACAGAAGTAATGAAAAGATCAGTTGAATAAATGTTAAAAGTAATAGTGCACATGTTGAAGAGAAAGACGAAGGATACGGCGAAAATGTGCTATGCAAGTTAGAATAAATAATACTTCTATTTTGCTCATTTATTATATGGACTTTTCGGAATCTTGCTAACATTGTGCATGCGCTGATAAAGATTAGAGATTACTAAACAAGCGTTTATATTGTGTTTAAAATAAGACAATTTGGACCTGTGATTTGTATAAGATGTGTTAGAGAAGTGGGCTTCTGAAAACTGTGAGTCAGAAATATTGCAATATTACGCGACACCTGTCTATGTGCAATAGAGACTGCACTGCGGTCCTTCTGCGGTATTAACAGATAACAGTGGAGTGAAATTTAGCCGTCTATCGCAACTATTCTTTCTTGGAACGAAGGTGAGCGAATCGGTTACTCATTTGCATAAACTTTAACTAAATAGTTACGAGTTGAGTATGTGTTATTGTTTGTGTTTGTGTTTGTGTGTGTGAGTATGTGTGTATATGTGAATAGATGTGTGTGTGTGTGTGTGTGTGTGTGTGTGTGTGTGTGTGTGTGTTTGTGCGTGTGTGTGTTTTTGTGTATGTGTATATTTATGTATTTATTATATGTGAGGCAGCGTGGTGGAATCCGGCTCTCGTCAAAATAATCAAAGTGAAGATGCTGGCATTTTGTAAGAAGGTTTGTGGCTTTTTATCGAATTTTTGGTTTTTGGCTCAACACCTTTCATGCCCATTAAAGAACTCATATCTGTGTGGATTTTACTTTTAAAAAACGATGTTCGAACGCACAAAAGATGTAAATTGTCAGTTACCACTAACTCTTAAGCAAATGAAATAACTAACCATTTAGGGCCATTTTTTCCACTAATTTTACCTCTGAAACTAGGTGACCTCCACCTCCTTCATTCGTAAATATTTCGACTTTT
>NW_004797347.1:1208685-1221185 GCF_000002075.1 Aplysia californica
GTGTGTGTGTGTGTGTGTGTATTTGTGTGTGTGTGCGTATTTGTGTGTTTGTGTGTGTGTGTGTGTGTGTGTGTGTGTGTGAGTGTGAGTATAAGTGAGAATGTGAGTGTGAATGTGAGAGAGTGTGAGTGAGTGAGTTAGTGAGTGAGTGACTGTGAGTGAGTGAGTGAGTGAGTGAGTGAGTGAGTGGGTGAATGACTGAGTGAGTGAGTGACTGAGTGAGTGAGTGAGTGAGTGAGTATGTGAGTATGTGAGTGAGTGAGTATGTGAGTGAGTGAGTGAGTGAGTGAGTGAGTGAGTGAGTGACAGTGAGTACGAATGTGAATGTGGGTTGCAAGTACCCGTCCCCTGCCAAAGTGCCATAACGTCACGTAACCCTGCTCGGGGAATAAGTCTTAGTGGGGACTCGACCTTGCCCAATTGCCCAAGGGTTTCCCCACAGGCTGCAGAAGGAAGTGGCCGCCTTATTACTCACCCCGATTGGTAGAAGATGGATGTAAACATCAATGTGTGGGTGGTTGGCGGGTGCTCTTGTGTGGTTTGCTTCTTCTTTTCTATCAAATGTCTATCGTCCTTATCTCTACTCCTTCTTTTTATGTTTGTTACTCTCTTGTAACACCTCTAATCTTCTGGCGATCCTATGACCTTATGCAGTTGCGAGCGCCGTAAAACCTCTACTAAAACTAGACTAAAAACAAAAATGTTTTATCCTGCAGCCATATTAGTCTTACTGGAATAATTTTTTTAAAATCTCTGTTCCCCCACTGTATGTGGGACGGGTTAGACATTGCCTTCCTGAAGAATCGTTCCTTCTAGGTTCGTGTCGGATCCTCCCTTTCAGATCCCCACCAATAAGAGGAAGGTGTTCCGGAGGGAAGCATTTTGACTCTCTCCTATTCGTCAAAATTAAAATAGATTGCATCGCTAAGATCCTCCAAAATAGCATAGACAGCTCTTTATACGTTGACGACTTCATGATATGCTGCCGTTCCAAAAATCATCAATAAGATCTATGGAAAGGCAGCTGCACAAACTTGAAAATTGTACAAACAATAACTATTTCAAGTTTCCCCCATCAAAGACGGTTGCAATACACTTCTGCCGATCTGGCAGACGCTAACTGCAACAGGATTTGACGCTATACGGAGAAAGGATTCCCATCAAGGACCAGACTCGTTTTCTTGGCATTATATTTGACAAGAAACTCACATTCATACCCCACATAAAAGACCTTCGTGTGCGGTACCAGAAAGCATGAAACGCTTTTTTTCTATCGCATCCGGAGTGGGGCGGGGACTCAAAACACCTTCCCCACCTATACATTTCCCTTGTCCGATCCAGACTTGACTACGCTTACACTCACCCTCAGTCTCACTCGTCTTTCAGGTCTGGAGCAGACACTGACGACCATAGTACCTCATTCCTTCCTGTTGTCTGTCTTATTGATCAGCTCGATTTTTCTTTTTGTATTATTCATTAAAATATTATTGTTCAGACCGTCTGTGTATGTTGATCTTTGTCTTCCTCTGCTCTTATTTCCCTCTATCTTTCCACCCAGCAGTAGTTTTTCTAGTCCATTTGATCTATTTATGTGACAAAAAATCTCAGATTGGCTTTTTTTTTTAATGGTTCTGATTATAATCATAATTATTGATCTTTCCCAACCTGCCATTTGTAGCACTTCTCTATGTGTTTTCCTCTCTGTCCATGGGATCTTGATTATTCTCCCTAAATTCAGTTAAATACCTTTTTTTTTTATATAGTAGAGGGTTTAACGGAGCTCGCAACTGCATAACGCCATATGAGCGCCAAGGGGTGGGTGTCAACAGAGATGTTTTTTTAACAGGGAATCAGACTTAGACTGCTCACCTCTCTAGCCTCAACAGCACAAGGTCCGCTTCGACTATCAAGGTACCCCAAAATAGCAGGTCACAAGAGAGGGATAAACATAAAAAAGAAGTAGAGAAAAATGACATTAGTAAAGATCAGGAAAGAAAAAGCAGCAGTTCCCTGTTGTAGATCAGGCACAGTTATGAGCGTGACATGAGTCAGCCCATTTACAATTCGACTATGCTTGAACGAGAAATGTCCCCCCTTTGGGAATGGCCTAAAGACACTACTGTCAGTGGCACTGCCCCGGGGGGAATACCTTTTTTAAGCCGCCTCCAGTCTGTTCTCTGTGACTTTACCAATGGTTATAATTATAGATCTATGTCTAATAAATTGACGAGCGCCTGATTCCACCGTGTTGTGATGAAATTACCCTGGGCGAGCTCCTGTTGTATCGCTTGTCAGATCTCTGTCGTTGCTGTGTGGTCAGTAACATGACACTGCGCTGTAGCTCGAAGAAATAAAACTGTCATTTCGTGCTGCTACTACCGTGTCGTGGGGTAAAGAGGGAAAGTGGTGGATGGGGAGACAGAGGGAAAAAGAAAGTTTGAGTGAGAGATAGACAAACAGAGAGAGAGGGAGAGAGAGAGAAAGAGAGAGAAAGTGAGACGGAGAGACAGGGGAGAAAGAAAGAGAGAGAGAGAGAGAAAGAGAGAGAGAGAGAGAGAGAGAGAGAGAGAGAGAGAGAGAGGAAGAGAAAGAGAGAGGGAGAAAAAAAAGAGAGAATTTGACAGACCGACAGATAGATAGACAGACAGAGAGCTAGACAGACAGTCAGACAGGCATCCTCTGAAAGAGGGAGAAAGCGAGAGAAAGACAGAGATACTGAAGGAATGAGAAAGAGAATGAGGGAATGAGTGAGGGAGAAAAGTGGTGGAGAAGAACAATAACAAAGATAATATCTCCAACAATCGTTGCCTGCAGCTGTGTCAAACGATACAAAACAATTATTGACAAACGTCAGAATTTGTAAAAAAAACATCAAGCAAAATGTAAAGTAATATTAGACACAAACACATTATCATTAAAAAAGCACACAGTTAAAAGATTCATCGAACGTGAAACTCGATTACATTTTGATGATATCAGTCTGACACAGAACAATGTAATTAATCAAAACCAGTGTTTTTATGGTTCTCTCGATATTTTCAATTTGTAAACCATACTCTTATTTTGAATGCAACCTGCTGTGGCTGTCTTTAAAGTAATTAAACATGAATTTAAAAAAAAGGATGGATAAAAGAGGTTAAAAAAAAAACAAATTGAAAGAAAACAACAAGTAAAACGAAAGTTTTAAATTATGTATATTTATGGGTGAATCTTTCAATTGGGAAAGAACACAAAAAACACACATACAAGCATACCCTCACGCACAAACAAAAAACCACATAACCACGCACACACACATACACACGCACTCACAAATCCACGCTGTCGCTAAAACTCTCTCTCTCCCCCTCACTCTCTCTCTCTCTCTTCCTTTCTCTCTCCCTCCCCCCCCTCTCTCTCTCTCTCTCTCTCTCTCTCTCTTTCTCTCTCTTCCTCTCTCTCTGTCTCTCTCTGTTTCTCTCTCTTACTGTGTCTTTATCTCTATCTGTCTGTCTGTATCTCTCTCTCCCCTCTCTCCCTCTCTCTCCCACCCTTCTTACCACCACCCCCCCTGCCAACTTAAGCATGATAGCCGTTGACGGCCAGGCAATTCGTCAGAAGAACTCCCTGCCATGCCAGAGAGGAAATTGGATTTGTATGGTGGGAGAACACCTCAGGTCCTGGCAGATAATCCATACGCTTATCCCTGGTGCTTGTCGCAGTCAGTAGATTTGCTATTTGCATACCACATTTCATGTACTGAAAAAAGATATGGGTCATCGCTTCAGAATTGGGAGCTCGTCCGAATTTTAGAGAACGGAGAATTCTAGAAATCAATTTTTCCCCCGACTGTTCGGCTATTTTTGTGGAGCTGTTTTCTTTCTTCTGGTTTTTTTTTCTTTTGCTCAGAAACCTTCATCATCCAAGACATAAGAAATCTGAAGTGATTATTACTGAAAAACGTATCTAAAGAAAAAATTATCGTATATTGTGGAATGAGTACGAGTATCGCGCTTTACAAGTCACCAAAGTTCTGCTGTCATTTTCTCTGTAATTTCCCCCGTAACTGTATTTAACCCCCGCCTTCTTTAATCGCACATATCTCAATTTCTGTACGAGATAAATAAATACGCTTGTTAAAAAGCCAAGTTCAAGAAGAATAAGCAAGCTTTAATGTGATAGCAGTAACTCAATATGCCCCCCCCCCCAAATTGACGAGAATCTGTCTCTACGAAGCTTTGACAGTCATTCTCATGTCACAATCCTTTAAAAATGTATAAAACAACTGTTTGGTCAAGAAACCCACAAGGAGACAAAGACATACAACAAGACATATAAAAAAAGAAAGCAGACAATGAAAGGTACGCTGAACTAACGGAGAAAATGAAAAAGGGAAAAGAGGAAAGTGGAGGTAAGGAAAGTAGAAAAAAGACAAGAAATTAATTTTTTTAAAATTTGTCTTCCTCATATTTGTTGTTTCATTGTCATACCTATTATACTTTCACTCACTGGACACATTTTGCCCCATGGCACGGGCCAGATAAAATAGTTAAGACAAGGCAAGACAATGCCAGACAAGGCAAGACAAAAGAAGATAAGATAAGATAAGATAGGAAAATACGTTATTTTCCGTGTAAGAATAATAGTATTTAGATATATGGCTTTACAGGAATGGTAAAAACATTGATCACGACTGTAGGAGAGCTAAAAAATTCGACTCAGCAAAAAGATGCCATTTTTAACTGCTGTGTAAACACTGCCTGAAAACTCGAGTCTCACTCGAATACTATATCTTTCTGGGCAAGTCATTCTCTAGGTGGCATTGGTGCTACCATCCGAACCCCCCCCCCCCTCCCCCGTCATTCCCCTTCCCCTTTCCACCTCGACCCCCAAGCTTCGTCCTGATCGTTAATGGCTTGGCAATTTGACAGAAGAAAACCCTCAAGGGCCAGAGGCAGAACTCGGTCTATATCGGCAGGCAATCGCCACATTTCCGAGAGATAATCGATTTGCCGTGCACTCTAAAATAAACAACACACCTGTCCACAAACGGCCTTCCGAATTTCCATCTACACAACAGACAAAGCGGGTGACAGGAGGGCACAACTGGTAGGTACTAAATCAACTTCTTTACTTTCCCTCTGTGGATTACATCTGTCTGTGTTATTTCTTTACTTTCCCTCTGTTGATTACATCTGTCTGTCTTACTTCTTTACTTTCCCTCTGTGGATTACATCTGTCTGTCTTAGTTATTTCTTTACTTTCCCTCTGTGGATTACATCTGTCTGTCTTACTTCTTTACTTTCCCTCTGTGGATTACATCTGTCTGTCTTACTTCTTTACTTTCCCTTTGTTGATTACATCTGTCTATCTTACCTTTTTCCCACCATTAAATGACCATTATTGGGTCAATGTGGTTCTCTTTACTCAAACAAACAAACAAACAAACACACGACCAAAGGAACGAACGAATGAACGAACGAACGAACGAACGAACGAACGAACAAACAAACAAACAAACAAACAAACACACGACCAATGGAACGAACGAATGAACGAACGAACGAACGAACGAACGAACAAACAAACAAACAAACAAACGAACACAAAAAACGAACTCACAAACAAACAACAGACTGAAGTGTTCCTGTGGTTTGCTGATGGGTGGTTTCACGTTCACTACATGAAAGGGTGACACTTTTCTACCCCTGAATTACAAAGTTCTAGCTGCTCAGCTTAGTACCTAATTTTGAGAATTTTGACCCAAAAATGTTTGAATGTCACACAATTTCAAGATTTTTTGGATGCATTTCTTTTAATATCTTGATAAACACTCCGAATAATTTTACGAATGTGATGGAGCAGATAGAACATTAATTGATTTCTGCTCTCGTGGTCTCAGTAACTCCAAACTGCCAAACATGTCAGAAAATCCTTGCAATCAAAGGTACCGACATGTCTGTGTAGATGGTGTGTAGTCATTTGTCGTCTTTTTTTATGCTTTGAAAAGGGGGCTTCATCTGGGTTTTAAAAAAAAGAGAATACAATAACTATGGGTGTTTTAACGCCCTGTTCAGCATAATTCAGATCGGAAAGGAGGCGGGCTTCCGACCCTGCCTGTCACTCAGGGTCGACCTGTGCTGAGAGAAATACAACATCCCAGCAAGAAAGACCGAGATACTCAATAAAGACCCCCCCCCGGTCAAGTCGAAAATCGAACTCGTGTCTGATCTCCGGTCTCCTGTGTGCGATATCGAAGCTCCTAACCACTACACCATATTATACGTCTGTAGAGGTGAAATAATAGAAACAATAATAATTGATAACTTCTGGCTTCTGCTACTGTCAATGAGACTAATTCTGGAAGAGAAACAATTGCCACATTTTCAGTATTTAGCAGCTTCATTTCGATATAATAGTATTATATGGCTAGCAACACAATGCACATCGTTTGAAGCTGCTTCCATAAACTTTGTGACTGATAACAAATACAATCTTACAATTATATGTCTCTATCGCCCTCCAAAGAGCATAAAGAATGTTGTGAATTTAGAAACTTTTTACATAGAATTCAACCAACTCGTGTGTTGTTTAAGGCAGAGAGGTCAACCATTTATGATTTGTGGAGATCTGAACATACACTACGACAACCAAACATGTGCAAATACAAGAAAGTTTACTTCTATTCTAGAACAGCACGATCTTATTCAACATATTTTTCTGCCAACGCAAAAGCATGGACATACACTTGATCTGATTATCACGCCGAATAATGCACCTCTTTTCTAGAACATAGAGGTCACAGACAAAGTACCTCGGACCACCTATTACTTGTAGCTGATTTGAACCTCAGTAAACCAAACACCATATCAAAATGTGTTCAGTCTCGTAACATGAAACAACTCGATGTCTCATCTTTTAAATCGGATATAAACTTCGTTCTCAGCTCTACGCCTGACACCTCTGTAGATCAATTCTCTTCAGTTCTGCGCAATGCATTGGACAAACATGCTCCCGTAGTCACTCGTAACATCTCACCAAGACCAGCATCTCCGTGGTTTACTCTCGAGATCAAAGAGGCCAAAAAACAACGAAGGAAAGCGGAGAGACAGCTTAGAAAGACAGGCCTCCACGTCCACAAACAGATTTTGGCAACTGAACGTAACAACGTCAACACCCTGATTGAAAACAACAAGAGACAATTCTATCTTAACAAATTTCAAAATGTAAACTCCTGCAAGGAACTTTTTCGATTATCTGATCAATTATTGGGAAGGGAGAATTGTACACGGTTTCCACCTGGAACTGATAAAGAACTTTGTTGTAATTTTCTGCACTTTTTCAATGATAAAATTGAAAGAATAAGAACTGATTTAGACTCTGATATGTTAGATGTAAATACAAATATAGTTGTTGATGATAATCTTGCAATTATGAACAAATCAACATTGAGTGAATTTAAAGTGGTATCATAGAAATATGTCATTAAGTATATCAAAGAGTCCCCCGCTAAAACATGCGACTTAGACCCAATACCCACTTCATTGTTAGTTACGTGCAACGAAGATCTCGCACCATATGTTACTCGTTTTATTAATATGTCACTCACCACTGGAATCGTACTTGATCTTTTCAAACAAGCCATTGTAAAACCTTTACTTAAAAAACAAGGTCTTGATGAAAACGACAAGAGAAATGTTAGGCCAGTTTCCAATCTAAACTTTTTATCAAAAATCCTGGAGAAAATTGTTTTGTGTCAAGTTCTACAACATCTAAAGGCTAATGACATGGAAGAACCTTTTCAAGCTGCGTATAAAAGGCACCACAGTACGGAAACCGCTCTTTTAAAGGTATCATCAGATGTTTTAAATGAAATCGATAATAAAAAAGTATGTGTTTTGGTTCTGCTTGATTTGTCAGCGGCGTTCGATACCATCGACCACGAAATTTTACTAGAGAGATTGGAAAAGTCATTTTTACTATCAGGTACTGTTCTAATGTGGTGTAAATCATATCTAAACAATAGATTTATGTCAGTGAAAATTGGCAATGATGTGTCAGATAGGTTACCTCTAAAATACGGAGTTCCTCAGGGTCTGTCATCAATAATTTCTTTATATGCCCTCAATTACCATCTTTATGCAGACGATACACAGCTGTATGGATTCACTACAACTGACAATGTACACAATGTCATAGATAGAATCGCCAGATGTATCAATGATATAAGAAAATGGATGTTCAAGAACAAATCAAAATTAAATGAGGATAAGACCGAAATATTATTTCTTCGTAGCAGCGCATGCAATGAAATCGACAATATCAGAATAAACATCAATGGCCACGAAATATCAGCCCAAACTAAAATAAGAAATTTAGGTGTGGTGCTAGATCAAGATATGTCAATGAAATACCATGTATCCAATCTTTATAAAATCTATATCTCCAGCTGAAGAAAATAGGGAACATTTGAAAATATCTATCTGTTGGTGTCACCAAAACTTTAATAACATCACTTATATTGTCAAGGATTGATTATTACAATTCCTTACTGGCTGGTGTACCTGATGAACAGTTACAACAACTACAAAGAGTACAAAATATTGCTGCCAAAATAATTACTAAAAAACTAAAGCATGATCATGTGACTCCTATTTTAAAAGCATTACACTGGCTCCCAGTGAAAGAGCGTATCATATATAAAATCTGTTTAACTTGTTACAAGTCCTTAAATGATTTATCACCGGCTATCTAAAACAGCTTTTAACACCCTATGTGCCTCTTAGAACGCTCAGATCATCAAGTGACAAAACAACCCTTGTTAAGCCTAAAAAAAATTACAAATCATATGGCCAACGCTCTTTTTCATATTTTGCCCCACTTGTTTGGAATAGGCTTCCAAAAACTATCAGAAAAGCAGAAAATCTAGACATTTTTAACAAGAAACTAAAAGCATTTCTATTTTCATCATATTTCGATTAGACAGAATGCATCCAAGCTGTAGATCGTTGTGAGTTTGTATGTGCGTATGTGCATATGTACGTATGTGTGTATGTGAGTATGTATGCGTGTGTGGTGCGTGCGTGAGTGAATATGTGTTTGCATAAGTATGTAACACTATGTACCTTTAAAATTGATTTGTAAATCCATTATATGTATCATGTTAAGCGCATAGAGCATTGCATAAGTGGATATGCGCTATATAAATGCAATCCATTATTATTATTATTATTATACATGCGCAGTTCGTGGCCTTCTCTATTTTGGCTTCAGAATTTCCTATTTTTGTAGAAGCCTCATTATACTTTCTGCCCACTGTAACTGCTGCTCATCGAGGAGGTCTGTCGATTTACAAAAAAAATCTAATCATTGTACAGAAATAAAATGCATTATAGTTTTTCGAATTTGGGTAGATTCAGTACACTTTGTAATGTAACGCACACAGTAAATATAGTTTCGGTATTTAATTAAAAAAGAATCTTTTACAAGTTCCAACTGCTAATTGGGGAAATTGGCAGATGGTTTTTACTATGACAGCTCTACTGTGGTATTGTTTACTTGCCTGAATGTTTTCGAAGGTAAGGTGTGATATACAGACTTCAACATAAGTTAAATACCACCTTGACAGGAAGCCCTGATTTATTTTAAAAAATCTGAAAAAAGACAGCAAGAAATGTTTCAAAATTTGTTGCTCTAAAAGTGTTAATGGGTTACCAATGTGTACTGCAACTGCAAAGCATCCTAAAGGGGCAAAACCACCACGTACTGCACGGAAATCCTCGGGGAATTTTAGCCACATTTGCTATTTTTATCGATTTGTGTGCGACACCATGGACATTTTTCAGTTAAAATTTCTGGTGCACGTCATAAACGGACGTACGGTCTCGAACTGTGCTCACTTGGTGGCAATATAAGCCGCCGTTTGCGCAAAATCCGGTATCGCATCAACAGGCCACCAAGACGAAAGCTGAGAGTCTCAGTGAGAGACTTTGATCGGGCCTGACTATGCATGGCTGCAAGATAGAGTTAGAGCCCAAGAAATTGTCAGAAGGCTTGCAGTGTCACACTCTGTCATCGTCCGCTTGAGACAGCGCCATCACGCCTCTGGATCAACCCAAGAGCGCCTACATGCCGGTCGACCCAAGAAGACCAGTCAGAGCGCTTGCAAGTGGTCCTTAACTCTATCCGTACGCCCTGGGTTCATTTTGTATCCCCGGGGTTGTATTCTTTACATTTTAGAAATCTTCTAGTACGAAGATCTCTTTAAAACTTTCTCAAAAAATCATTTGGACAGACTGCTATGCAAAGCGTACAGATCGAATTAACGAGTAAATTTCCTCTTTGGAAAGTGGTGGCACAGAATCCCCCACGTCGTATGGATATGATAGTGAAACACGACGTACGGATAGAGTTAACTTAACATTGAAGTCTGTAGATCTACATGGTGTATCTATCTCCGACGTAGTAATGAAACAGTATGTTGTTATGTTTTAGCGTGGTCACTCTTTTGTTTTTGTGAGTACGTTAGCCTCCACTCTTCGACAATTGAAGTAAACAAACACACACACACACACACACACACACACACACACACACACACACACACACACAACACACACACACAACACACACAACACACAACACACAACACACACACACACATACAGACACAGAATAATATACACTATATATTATCGCTTTTAAGCACAAGGGGGCTATCCCGATAAATGCTGTTTTGAGAAAAGAGAAGATAAAGTTTTTGGATCCTTATTCAGTCTCATTAAAAGTAAGACGTCTTCTTTTTTTTTTTATCTTACTTTATATGATAACTTCATGGAGAAGAGAATTAACCACAGGAGTAAGCAGCGTCGGTAGTCTAGCTGGTAGGTTACTTATTTATTTGTATGATGTGCTGTTTTCCCAGATTGCTGCCGTGGCAAGATATCATAGTGGCGTCGGTAGCCTAGTCTGTGGTTAGGTTACCAGACTCTTTATAGTGAGACTGCGGGCTCGGGGGTTCAAGGCTCATCTTGGTCCGACATTGTGTCCTTGGGAAAGGTAGGCCTACTTTACACGAATGTTCCCATTTCGTTCAGTCTACTTTACAAGAATGTTCCCATTTCGTTCAGTCCTAAATTGGAGATATATGTGAGGCAGCGTGGTGGAATCAGGCTCTTGTCAATTTTTTGGGCATGTAGAGTTATTGATATTTTCTCAAAGCTTGTTCACTTGTTTTTATTTAGATGCAAAAAAATATCCATTTATCTTGAATACAAGTCGAGATATTTGCAAAAGAAGGAGGAGGGGGGTCACCTGTTTTCAGAGGTAAAATTAGTGAGAAAAATTGCGCCAAAGATTAGTTATTTCCTTAGCTTAAGAGTCCGTGGTAACTGAAGATTTATTTTGTTATGCCTTTAATCAACGCTTTACAGAAAAATCCACACAGAAATGAGTTCTTTAAAGGGCATGCCGGCATGAAAGGTGTTGAGCCGAAAAACAAAAATGTGATAAAAATTGACAAACCTGCGGGAAAATGCAAGTTTCTTTACTTGAGGAGAGCCTGATTCCACCACGCTGCCTCACATATTTTAAATTCGGAGGTCCGGTCTATTATAAAATCTTAAGGTGCTCAAAGTGGTGCAACGGGTGTTAGATCTACACTTTTTTTTTCAACCAGTGTATTTGTTGTTCCTACTGTATTATTTATTTCATGTTTGCTCTACCGGGCTACTGCTGAGCAAAAAGCCTTGAACGTATCATAGGACGCAAGGATTGTACATAAACAATTGGGCAACAGATGAAAATCCTCTTAAGCCAATAGGATTGTGATTCTACGGGTTGCTGATTTGACTATAACTTTGGGCTTGGGGCTCAGACGCCCATAATACAATAACACAGATTAGTTAGTAGCATGTTGTAGCATTATGCCAGCACGAGGAAGAAGGGATAAAGCACTTTCATAATATTTGTTGCATCGGGGTTGGTGAAATCAGGCGCTCGTCAAAATGATATCGGCATTGAAGGAGCTGACATTTTTCAGTACGCCAGGCAGGCAGTTCTTAAAGATTGAAAAAAAAAGAATTCTTTTTTGAGAGGAGGGGCTCTCAACATCTTTTATGTCCTTCAAAAGACACATTTCTGCTTGGATTTGATTCAAAAACGTTGATCAAAGGAACAAAAAAAAATGTAAATTAGCAGAAGCAAAGTGCACTCAAAGTTTGGAAGTCAACACATTTTAACAGCTCGTTAAGTTCACTTCTGACACCAAGAGACCCCACCTCTTTCAACAGAAAATATCTCAACTTCTATTCTTAATAGATCTATATAGTTAATTTTTCATCAAAAGAAAGACAAATCAGCAAATGTGGAGATAATACCAATACCTTCAAATGCTCAGAAATTGACGAACGCCTGATTCCATCGCGTTGTGACACGCGTTATTCTGACTAGGCAGTCAAGATACATAATATATCATACAGTCAATAGGAATTACATTCTGGAGTCAACAAAGTCAAAGGCAT
>NW_004797347.1:1226185-1227243 GCF_000002075.1 Aplysia californica
CGAATTTCCCACTAGGCTCGGTCCTTTAAGAGATGGACGTTAAACTCGGAGGCCCCGCCTCTTAAATAACCTAATAGTGTTGATAGGGGCGTTAAACGTATACCATTTCACCATTTTCCGACTGGTTTACATTAATACACAATTATACACATTATTTCAATATAAATGCTTGAACAATAAACAACATCACAAACATAGGCAATCGTTTCCCAGTGCTGGTCGTCACTGTGCAGCAAGCTGCTTTAGTGTAGAGCCACCCACAGACTAACCAGGCATGTTACAATCTGGGCTATCCATGAGCCCACACACAAGAACTATTTTCGGCGCTTTATGAGAGCAGTCAAGAAAGCTAAGGGGGCTCTCGTTGTCTGGAGTTTTAGGTGTTGGCCTCTCATACATAAGCTCCCGGGTTCGAATCCGGGCAGCGACCGAAACATTTTCTTCGTTAAAATTGTCCCCTTTCACCTCTTTTCCTGCTCTCTAGCAATGTTCTGTCGTCTGCTTTCGTCTCTTCTCTCTCCCTCGCCTCCTTTGACCTCTCTTCTGAGCTCCAGACTCTTTCTGCAGCCTTCCTACTGCAACTCCTTGGCTCCTTTTTACTGCTATCTTTCAGCCACACCCCTGTTCTTCTGGTAGGAAAGATCTACACCTAGCCTTCTCGGACATGGGGGAAAATATCGGAGGGCCCATGTGCAAGTTGCGCACGTTAAAGATCCCTTGGTGGTCTAAAATTAATAAGAGTAGGCTTCGGTCACCTCCCGGGCAAAATTCAAAATTTCCTACCAACTGAAAAAATGTAGTGTGTCCCCCGCGATGACATTATGCAGTTGCGAGCGTCGTAAAACACTTTACAAAAACAAACAAACAAACATAGACAATCGTACACCATCGCTGGTCGCCACTGTGCAGTAAGCTGGTTTAGTGTAGAGACACACACAGACTAGCCAGGCATGTTACAATCTGGGCTATCCGTGAGCCCCATAGATGTACACTATAGTCACTAGATACCGTACGCCCCTCTCTCGCCTTGCTGCGCGATGGCCACATTTGACAGCGGC
>NW_004797347.1:1229509-1235428 GCF_000002075.1 Aplysia californica
CACACACACACACACACACACACACACACACGCACCGGTTTGTATACCATATTCAAACACACAACTGCACACACGTACATGCATACACACATACGAACGCATACTAACATAAATGCATATGCGTACATGTGTCTGAGACTCTTTTCGGTGGGTTTTTTTGGTAAGTGTTTTACGGCGCTCGCAACTGCATAAGGTCATATGAGCGGTCACGACACATTAAACATTTTCAGTTGACAGGAAATTTTGAATCTTGCCCAGGTGGCGGCCGAAGCCTACTCTTATCTATTTTGGACCACCAAGGGATCTGTAACGTGCGCAACTTGCACTTAAGACCTCCGAAAATTTTCGCTGTTGTCCTAGAAGGCTAGGTGTAAATCTTTCCTTTCATAAGATCAGGGGTGTGGCTGAAAGGCAGCAGGAAGAAGGAGGCTAGGAGTAGCAGTAGAAAGGCTGCAGAAAGGCACAGAAGATGGGGCAAAGGAGGTGGGCAGACGATAGAACGTTTGCTAGAGAACTGGAAAGGAGGTGAAAAGAGACAATATTTATTTTTTAGACGAAAAATGTCCATCCTTTTCTGGATTCGAACCCGGTACCTATTGAATGAGGGGCGAACACCTTAACCTCTAGGCTATGAGAGCCCCCGTTTGAGACTCTAAAATGTAGAATAAATGAAGTATAAATGTAGCATATATAAATACAACAGTAGTGTGATGATTTGCTAGTTTCTTTGGCGAGGAGGCAATGATTATTTGCTAACCTAGATTTACAAACTTCTATCTGCTCAGTACTTAACTGAGAAATTTGACGATAAACATTTTGAGTTTCTTAACATGTCAAGCTTTTCCCATTGCAATTCTTTGAATATCTTGATAACAACCCCCAATAATAACATACGGGTTTGATAGAGCAAACAGAACATCTTTTGTGTCGGACCTCGTCATTATCTTAGTTACTCAAAACGACCAAAAATGTCAGATAGAACTTTGTAATTCTGAGGTAGCGTATGATCAGGAAAAGCACAGCGCCATATCATCCCTCCGTGAACAAACATGGCCAAATCAAACAGGCAAACGATCGAAAATAAAAGCAAAGTTCGTGGTGTGACGACAAGGAATCATCTCTCAGAAGGAGAGCACCTGGTAAATAGATTGTTTACAAAGACCAACAATCCCTATTTGGATTCCATACAAAAGCTCGGCGTGAGATGACCGAGAAAACGAGGCGTGTTGAGAGCCAGCGGTGCCTTGTTAATACTCTACCTTAGAATTATACAAGTTCTATCCGACATTTTAGCTGTTTTGATTTGCTAAGACCTTGAGGCAGTGCCACTGACTGAAGTGTCTTTAGGCCATTCCCAAAGGGGGGACATTTCTCGTTCAAGCACAGCAAAGTTGTAAATGGGCTGATTCATCATGTCACGCTCATAACTGTGCCAGATCTACAACAGGAAACTGCTGCTTTTTCTTCCCTAATCCTTACTGTTGTCATTTTCCTCTACTTCTTTTGTATGTTTGTCACACTTGTGTTATTTCAGGGGTGCCTCGATAGTCGAAGCAGACCTTTTGCTGTTGAAGCTAGAGAGGTGAGGAGAGTAAGTCTGATTCCCTGTAAAGACCTCTCTGTTGACACCGACCCCTTGGCGCTCAAATGACCTTGCAGTTGCGAGCGTCGTAAAACCCTCTACTAAAAAATTTGTTTTTTAAATTTGAGGTCAGAAACTAAATGTGCCACAACACAGTGGAATGAAGCGCTCGTCAGGTTTTTTTTGGGCCTATTGAGTTATTGGTATCATCTTAAAGCTGGTTCACTTGTCTTGCTTTTGTGAAAAGAAAATTCCCTCTATCTTCAATAGAACTCAAGATATTTTGGATTGAAGTATGTGCGAGTCTCCCGATTTCAGAGGAAAAATGAGAGAGAAAATGGCCACCAAATTTGATGACTTCCGAAGCTTGAGAGTCCTTGGAAACTATAAATTTACATATGTTTGTGCCTTTGGTTTAGTCACCGTTTTTCAATGAAAGCCACCCAGCAAATTGTTTTAGAAGAACATAATAAAAGGTAATTAGTCAAAAAATGAAAATTCAACAAAAATAGCCAAAATTGGAAGAAAGATGCCGTTTTTTTTGTTTTCACGGTTTTGACGAGCGCCTGATTTCACCACGCTGCCTCACAAATTATGTTCTATCTCCTCTCTAAAAATCGTAAGATTATTCGGAGCCGTAATCAACATAATATTCAAAAAAATCCTGTACCCTTAGGAACATTGACAAGGTGTGAAACTTAAAACCTTTGACGTCAAATTTGTCGAAACAAGATACTGATCAGATGGAACTTTGTACGTGTAATTCTGAGGTAGCAAATTATAACGTTAGCCTTACTGACTGCTGATGCCGCCTTCTCCCATTCCAAATAATACCAAGAATACACGACGTGGAGGTTGGAATAATTCCAAGGTATGTGGAAACACCAAACAAAAGTAAGGGGAAAAAGGTTTTACTGCGTAGTTCCTGTCTCCTTCTTGGTAAACAGGAGCCCAACATTACACTCGTCCAAAAGTATGTCGAAGCACAAAACAAAAATAAGAGCAAATTATTTTTAGTGCACAGTGTCAATCATCTTAATTGAAACACAAACCCAAAACAGTACTCGTTCAAGAGTACCGTTTTTAGAAACGAAAAAAAAAGAAAGAGAACTCGGTTTTTACTGTGTAGTTCTTGTCTGTTTCTTGACAAAAAATGAACCTGAAATAAAACTCGTTCTAGACTGAGTGGAAAAGAAAAACAAAAGTAAGAGCAAAATGTTTTTTTCTGTGTAGTTCCTGCCTCCTTATTAACATAAACCCAAAAACAACAAAAGTCGTTCTAGAGTTTGTAGGAGCACAAAACAAAAGTTATAGCTAACTATTTTTTGCTTGGGGTCATACGATGTGTCCGGCCTAGTTCGTCATTCGCTAGAACACAAGTGTGTTCTTGCGAGAACACAAGTGTGTTCTTGCGCAGTACGTCTTTCGTTGCGCATAATAATATAGAATTATTTAGGTCAGGTCAGTATGCAAACATGTGTGAGAAGAACAGGAGGCGGTCTATTTGGAATGTTCACTAATGATGTGGCAAGGCTTTTCTTTATTTGTTTTGTTTAAGAAATAAAACAATTAGTATTACTGGACACATCGTTATGACCGTAGTTTTATTTGAGTGTTGTCACTGTCTGCTTTTTTATAAACGTGGATCCAAAATACACCTTGGGGACCTGGAAGGGCAGTTATCTTTACGATTTAAAAAAAAATTACCGTCCCAGAATACGCGGAGTGAAATAACTTCTTACATAGAGAGGAAGAACAAGTGAAAACTTAGAATGTACTTACTTTACTTTTATCCGCCGCTTATACCATTTTGGGTGTCGTGGGAAGAAAGAGACGTCTCTCTGCCACCAGCCGGAGAGCTTGGGTCAGGGGGATGCCATGAGTTGTTAGCGTTCCCCTGACTCTATCTATCGAGGTCTTTCTCGGTCGCCCTTTAGCTTTGTTACCATTGAATTTTTTTTTATGTAGGCACGTTGTGCTGGGTGGTGTGTTGGTAATCGCATGAGATGTCCGAACCATTTGATTCTTTGGTGTTGGATGTGATGCATGACATCATTTGTGCCCACCATTTCTCTGACTACTGAGTTTCTAATTTTGTATCGCCAGGTCTTGCTTATTGCTTTTCTAAGACATCGCATTTTACAGGATGTAATTATTTGCTCCCATGTTTTGTTCGTGGTTATTTTTGGCATTTATAAGTGAGTGTTGGGATGAACAATGTGTTGATCATTTTGAGTTTCGTTGTCATAGAGATGTTAGGATGTCTCAGTAGTGGAGCAAGCTGGGAACTAACATTATTGGCCTTTTGTACTCGTGTTTCAATTTCTCTGTTCAGCCGCACATCCCCTGTGAATATACTTCCGAGGTTCTTAAATTCTTGAACCTGTCTAACACTGTTGTTGTTGATGTGTATCCTGAGTGATCTTGGATTTCTGCTTACTTTCATTGTCTCTGTTTTGTTGATGTTGATCCTCGTGTCGTAGTTGTTACATTCTTCGTTTAATCTGGTGGTGTGGTGTTGGTGACTTTGTTCATCTTTGTGTGCCAGGCTTTGGTCGTCAGCGAAGAGTCATTCATTTAGGAAGTGAAAACAAAATGGTCTTCAATTTTGGGGCATACGGAGGAGTTATTGGTATCATCTTAAAGCCTGTCCATTCTCCTTCATTTTCAAGGGGAAAAAAATCCATTTACCTTGGACGTAAGTCAAGATATTGGGCGATTGAAGGAGGTGAGGGTCGCGTGGTTTCAGAGTAAAATTAGCGAGAAAATGGCCGCGAAAGTTGCGTTCTTTTCTTAGCTTGAGAGTCCATGGAAACTGAAAATTTACATTTTTATGCATTTAATCAATGTTTTCTTTAAAATCCTCACAGAAATGTGTTCTTTAAAGGGGGGGGGGGGGGGGGGCAAAGTCAAAATTCGGCTCAAAATTATGGAATTTGAGTTGTAGGCATTTTTAGCTTCCTCCGCTTCTCTTACAACTATTTCATCACTTAAGAACCCCCCAAAACCGTATTTTATTCCATACCGAGAATGTTTGTCACCGCCATTTCCTCATAAAGTCAGTATTTTTTTTTCTTTATCGGCCGTTTTCTCAAAACGCAACTTTTCTCTATACTTTTTAGAATAACTCCACCATTTTTCATCCAATCTCAATGAAATTTTAACAGAATGAAGACAAGAGGTAATACTAAAAATTTGACTGTTGAGTTTTTGATATATGGAATAGATTTTCGTTGGTGGTGTCTGGAGTGTGGATTTTTACGGATTTTTTTGAAAACTTGAATGCTACATCAGGAAAAAATTCATAAAAAAGTTTCGAATTCGTTTAGGGAAAAAAAAACAGAGTTTTTTTTCAGATCTAATATTTGTGAACACGCGTGCAAAAAACTTTCAATTTCCATGAACGATAAGTGCGGTATTCATTACGTAAGACATGTCAACAAAATCCAATATGGCCACTGTACCCATGCAAACGAAACTTTTTCTCAAATTTGATTGCGGATTTAAAGACCCCTTACTATGCTTGTCTACTGGGTGAAATTTGGTCAAATTCTGTCCAGTAATAAGCGAGATAGCCTTCAGGTGTAGCCCCCCCCCACCCCTTAATGGACATGAAAAGTGTTGGCCGAAAAAAAAAATCAATAAAAATTACCAAACCTATGGAAAAATACCAGTTTCTTTACTTTCATTATTTTGACGAGCGCCTGATTTCACCATGCTGCATCCCATTTTCTGTTCTATCAACCGCAGACAGGACGAGCGTGTGTCTATTCCACATCACTTTCTTTGTAGTACATGTATGTTATTGACGTGACCTGGGTGAATGCTCTGATAGATAGTGGGTGGTTGTTGGGTGTGCTGGTGTGGTTTGCTTCTTGTTTCCTGTCAAACACCTATCGTCTTTATCTCTCCTCCCTCTTTTTTGTGTTTGTTACTCTCTTGTAACACCTCTAATCTTCTGCACTTATATGACCTTAAACAAAACAAAAAAACAACTAATCGAATAGATAGTGGCTGGATCTGTCCAATTTTGATGTAGAGAGTTGAACACAATAAGTCTGCGCTGCTGGACAAGGTATCCCGTCGTGATAAAAACAACTTTTATTTCTTTGTGGCTCTGGGCTCTTCATAAGTAAGTAAGTAAGTAAGTAAGTAATTAACTAAGTGACTAACAAAACTAAGTGACTAACTAACTAAGTGACTAACTAACTAACTAAGTGACTAACTAAGTGACTGACTAACTAACTAAGTGACTAACTAACTAAGTGACTAACTAACTAACTAACTAAATAACTAACTAACTAAGTGACTAACTAACTAAGTGACTAACTAACTAA
>NW_004797347.1:1237078-1238556 GCF_000002075.1 Aplysia californica
CTTCTTCTTCTTCTTCTTCTTCTTCTTCTTCTTCTTCTTCTTCTTCTTCTTCTCATTATTATTGTTAATGCTGTTGTGGAATTGTTAGCTCACCTTCCTCAATCCGTGGCTAACCGCTAAACTATAGACCCTACTTGCAACATGCATTCGTGTATAATTAAAATCTATTGTTTTTTTTCTAATTTTAAAGTAAAATTCTACTCGTGTGTGTCTTTCTACTCTGGAGGCTTTTGCACTAAAGAACTCTGTAGTAACGAGAGAACAATCCTATTACTGGACAGACCAAACCACTTGATATTCCAGTCTCTGTCTTCTGTTTCGGAATAGAAGGTTCTAGATTTCCCAATAATACAATTATTGTCTTGGCTCAACGAGAGAGAAACTACGTGGCGTGCAGGGGAAATGAGTTTAGAATTCAGATGCACAAGAGCTTATCATGGTCGTTGTTTAATTTTTGGTAGGTTTTTTTTTCAAGATTATTGCTTCGGTGGTAGCTTTTTATTTTTAACAACTTCGTTAAATGAGTCTGCCTTGAACCTGATCAAAATTTTTGCAAGGAATTTTTTAGTTCTAAGTATGTATGTTTCACGGGAAACTGATAATATTTCTGAGTGTTCCGAAAGTCCGCTTGCGGACAATGACAATGACAATGACAATGACAATCTTAATTCATCTCACAGGGATAAATTTGTCTTGGTCGTTAACGATGGCAGTAGACGTGACAAAGGTTTGGTACACTCACGCATACGCACAACAAGACAGGACATTAATAAATACGTGCTGGAACAACCCGCTCCGTTAAAGGTTCTCTCTCTCTCTCTCTCTCTCTCACTGTTTCATTTGTAGCCCTGTGTGTTCAGTAACCTCACTGCAGTTGGTACGAATCTATTTCTATATCAGTCTACAGCAGTTGTCATAAAATTATGCTTATAACATGCTGTAGAGCATGGACAAGCATGATAGAATTGCAGAGTTATTATTATTTATCCTTTAAAATGAATGCGATTTCTCCCGATTTTAATCTCTTTTTAATACTCTACCTTCTCAAAACGTTTGTTCTATAAATATATTTTGCTTTCTTAAGTTCCAGCCATAGAGCAAGATTGTGGGTGATTGGTCGCTGCTCTGCTGTGATTTGCTCTTTTGCATACCAAAAATCTATCCTCCTTTAGTCACCGCCTTGTTTTCTTTTGGACGTTTATTTTTCCACTCTCTTGAATCCCTTTTAGTCTTTAGCGTTTATGATTAACAAGACGTATTTGTGTTTACAACGAGGAACCTGAAAGAGATACACAGAAACTGATGTAGAAAAAAGTGGGAAGACATGGGACAACATCGGTAGTCTAACAGGCCGGGATAAGGAATGGTCGACAGTGTTTGTTTGAGTCCTGTACCCTGATCTAGGGTCAGAGGGGCAGTGGTGGGGATGATGATGATGATGATGATGATGATGATGATGATGATGATGATGATGATGA
>NW_004797347.1:1240780-1243179 GCF_000002075.1 Aplysia californica
AAAATAAAGGTCATTATATAATGTTGACTTCCGGCTCAAGCATTTCCACTGAAAATCGGAAGTTTAGATTCAGTTTGAAACGCAATTTCGCAGTTTATTCGACTTTGTTTTATCGCGATGCCAAAATTATAGCCCGGACACCAGTTTTAGTAACACAACAAAATCTATCATTATTTTGCCTACTAAAAAAGTGTAGGACTCTTTTTGATAATATTGATAGGATTGGACTCATATTGCCAATGCACTGTTATTGAGAAATCAATATTTTTGAGTGCCAGATCTAATCTAGGTCTAGATCTAAATTGTCAAATATTTTTCTCCCCAAAATCACTACTTTTTAAAATGAAATTACACGAAAAGTGCCACTCAAGAGATGTATAGGTTTATTTCAAATGCAATTGTGAATAATTCCATATAAGATACGAGAGGGGTTTTTTCTGTTTGTGATCGTTTTTCAAGATTATAAAGAAAAATCTATTTTTTTCAATATCGGATGTTATGATCCAAATGTACAAATATTATGGAATGTATGTAAATAACTGCAAACCTTTCAATATTTTCCAGTTCTGTATTCATTTGTGGTTATTTTGATGTATCATTTGACTAGGAGCAAATATATTTTTAGAGTTTCATCAAAGATTATAAAGTTTATATGTTCAAATTTTATCCGCATCCAATCAAAATTGTGTAGCATAATCGCCTCTTACAGGAACCAAAGTTGAAAAATACATTAAAAAACATTATAGATTTATTCTATCAACCATACTGAAAATATTGGTATATAATATGGTTGATATTTATTTGAATTTGTGGCCCCAAAGACCTTTTACCTGCCCACTATTCATCATCTCATTCGCCCTCCCGAAAAAAATTCGTCCACAAGCCGAAAATAATACGTAGCGAATGAGTCTCTCTTGAATGAACATTTATTTAAGTTTCAGCGGCGTCGGTAGCCTAGTGGTTAGGCTACCGGATTCGTAATCGTGAGATTGCGGGTTCGGGGGTACGAACGAGCCTCAGCTTGGTCCGATGTTGTGTCCTTGGGAAAGGCACTTTACACGAACTTCCCTCTTGGCTCGGTCCAATCGGAGATGGACGTTAAATTAGGAGGTCCCGCCTCTTAAATAACCTAAATGTGTTGATAGGGGCGTTAAACTCGTACCATTTCACCATTTTCACCATAAGTTTCAGCACTGAAAGGATTAAAAGCGCCCGGAAATCTTCTACAAAACAGAACCCAAAACAAGTTGTTAAAATAAAGCACGTGTAAAAACATTTGTTTATTTGCCACGCCATTCATTCTTCGATATTTTTCTTCTTTAACGCTAGTTTAATCTTAAAATCCATTGTTTTCTTTCTGACTTGACGATGAATTATTAGCTACTCAGAACTACTTACTCTATATCTGATTCTAATGTCCTTATCTACCTTTGATTGACCTTAACATGACTGTGCCCTGTGGCTAATAGTGGTAATGATATTTAATTCAGATAGATCACTGGAGATATCGCACATGTCAACAGCTCTTAAATATTTGTTTTTCAAATGGAATATAGTTAACGGCCTTTTCAATACTGTAAGCCTATTTATGAGGTGTGACTTTCAAATAACAACAACAACAACAACAATAATGATAATAATAAATGACAGTAATGATTAGATAATAACAATAACAATAATAATGATAGTCATAATAACACCCTCAACAACAAAACAAAAATAATGGTTTAAAAAATATAACAATAATAACAATGAGAATAATAATAATAATAATAGTAGTAGTAGTAGTAGTAGTAGTAGTAGTAGTAGTAGTAGTAGTAGTAGTAGTAGTAATATCTCGCTGGGGATACGACCTGGGTTACCCGCTGCCTAATCCAGGTTGATACTGACCGAGCTAACGATGAGCTTTAACATCTCTTCTATCAAAATACAAAGTTACACTTAAACAGAGAAACAGCCAGCCTCTTGAATTAAAAGCAAAACTTCGAAGCTGATTGGGTAGATGTTTTACGGCACTATCGACACAATTTTGGTCATTTAAGCGCCAGAGCTGAAACAAGAAGATAATGTGTGGAAGTGTAATATAATAAGAACGTGTCTTTAAGAATTTCTTTGAAAAAGTGCAACTGGTCTAATCTTTTCAATCTACATTTTAGTCTGCAACAGTGCAGAACATGAATAGTTCACCACCACATAGACATCTCTTACTACTCTCCCTCCTCCTCCTCGCTACCAGAGACATGATAGCAATTCCTTGTATTGGGCTCAGCCACTTTGGATTTGAAAGGTGGAGGGTGGTGCATATCAACATGCAAACCTAAAAATAATACGATAATAAATTACATTTTTATTTGTCCCAGAAAAGTATTATAAATACATATTATAAATACATATTATAA
>NW_004797347.1:1243279-1244381 GCF_000002075.1 Aplysia californica
GGGATATAACATCCCCCAGCAAAAAGACTGAGATACTGGGGGGGGGGAGGAGAAAAAGAGGAACGTGATTCCAAAAGGGAAGGGGAGGGCAAGACAGATGGGCAGAAAAAAAGAGGAAAAGAAAATAGCTATAGACAGTGAACGATCTTGTTAGTTTGTGAGTGTTAGAGCGCTTAATCAGCTGCTTGCACTGTATGCTTCCCGGGAAGCTGAGAATGTACCTGAGCATTTAATGGTCTGCTAGGGTAATGATACTATAGTGTAAAGCACATAGAGCTTGCTGTAGAGTGGGATTATGCGCAATACAAATGCTATCTGTTGTTATTATTATCTTTATTATTATATTATTATTATTTAAAAGAAGTAGGAATTCCAGTGGCACGCTCCAACCACCCGCGATGACAGACAAATCTTTACTTAAGAATGACACAGTTCTGTCTGGCATTTTTGACCGTTTTGAGTTACTACTACGGCCATGTGGTTCGAAACCAATACATGTTCTATCAGCTATATCAAAATCGTAACATTTTTCGCAGTCGTTATTATGATATTCATAGAATTGCACTTTCGAAAAAGCTTGACAAGTTGTGAAATCTCAAACTTTTTGAGGTCAAATATCTCAAATCTAGGCACTGAGCAGACAGAACTTTGTAATTCTAGGGTGGTGAGATGTCGGAAGTCCACAACAGGAAGTCGGGAGAATGTCGTGACGTCAGCTTCTGACCCTGTCACGTCAGCCTGGTTAAAAATAACATCCTCGTCTGTCATAACAACTTGGTTAATCTAAGACTTCGATAGTTTATCAGCACGTGCTCGTTCAGTCTAAACGATGGTATCAAATGGTAATGCATCCATTTCCACTTTTAGTTTCAGTTTTAGTAGAGGTTTTACGGCACTCGCAACTGCATACTGTCATATGAGCGCCAAAAGATTAGAGGTGTTACAAGAGAGTGACAAACATAATAAAGAAGAAGGGGAGATAAGAACGATAAATGGAGATAGAAAGAAAAACTATAAAAAAAGAAAGTAAAAAAGTATTTAAAAAAAATAAGCGGAAAAAGGTCTTTAAGAACAAGTATCATCTTTCCATGAAATAGTGACA
>NW_004797347.1:1244520-1250188 GCF_000002075.1 Aplysia californica
AACAACAACAACAACAACAACAACAACAACAACAACAACAACAACAACAACAAACAAACGAGTTTGAATTCTAAGGTCCTGATGAGTCGAAACGATCGTAGTGCACCAAAAAAAACAAAAAAAACCCCAAACAAAAACGGTACCTGTTACCCGTCCGTGGCTCCTGGAAAATCGAAATGTCCACGGCTTAATTCGATTGAATTCGATTGGCAGTGAGTGTGAACTGTGTTTAAAGATCGGAGATGGTTCCGAGTTATTCTCGTCCTCCCTGGAACCGATGACGCTGATGCGTGGGGGTCTTGTCTAGGAGCTGATCAAATAACTGTCGTGTCGAAATGTCAGGCAGCGTGGTGGAATCAGACTCTCGTCAATTTTTGGGCTTGTAGAGTTACTGGTATCATCTTAAAGCTTGTTCATTTGTCTTTATTTGGATGAAAAAATATCCATTTATCTTGAATACAAGTCGAGATATTTGCGAATGAAGGAGGTAGGGTTACCTATTTTCAGAGGTAAAATTAGTGAGAAAATGGTTTCCAAAGATTAGTTATTTCCTTAGCTTAAGAGTCCATGATAACTGAAAATTTACTTTTTTGTACCTTTAATCAAAGTTTTTCAGAAAAAAACTCACAGAAATTAGTTCTTTAATGGGCATAAAAGATGTTGAGCCAAAAAACAAAAATTTGATAAAAATTCACAAACCTGCGGAAAAATGCAAGTTTCTTCACTTTGACGAGAGCCTGATTCCACCACGCTGCCTCACAAATGTCAGCTCAAGGCTCAAGAGTTGCTATTAGGGGTTGCACTTTAACTGCAATATCATGTCAACAACAACAGCAACAACATGAACAACAACGACAGCAATAATAATAATAGGAGAAATCGAGGCAGTAGTAATAACATTAGAGGCATATGTTGATATGAACAAGAAAACTGACCCGATCAAAAGGCCCATATAAAAAAAAAAGACAGAAAAAAAGACACCTTCCACAACAACAACAGCAGCAGCAACAACAACAACAACAACAACAACAACAACAACAACAACAACAACAACATCATCATCATCATCATCATCATCATCATCATCATCATCATCATCATTGATAAAAATGGTAATAAGCAGGCCAAGATGAAGGAAGAATCTGTACGTACATCAGTGACCGAGCGTGAGTAAGGTGACTGCTTCCACAGAATGTTACAGAGTCATAGTAGGAAAGTCTGTCAGGGATAACAGAACAAAGACACTGTCCAGTGCATAAACCTACTGCCCAACAGCTAGATGAAATAATGTTATACTACTGTTAATTACAATCTAGCTACGCCTGTAGTGTAATGGAAATATTATACTGTTCGTTGAGAATTCGATTCTCGCGAGGGGAAACATGTAGCACAGGAAAGAGCAAAGAGTCTACATAACAAGAGGGGCCACTTCTCTCTTTGAGCCAATTAAAAAAGTGTCCTCAAAATTCGGTGGCGCCCTCTTCGCAAAAGCGCACCTTTGGCGAACAGAGTTATCCTACTTGAGTTTAAAAAAGCAAAGTGAAACTAGCAAGTTTTTGAATGAATTTCGGAAGAACGCTTTTTTAAAATGGTTCCTCTGACAAAAAAACTTCTTCTGGAGGAAAGGGTGATTGTTTTCTTCGTTTAATTTGACTTTAGAATGAAAGGCAAGAGGTCATTAAAATTTAAAAAACCTAAAACTCCACACTGAACGAATCCGAACTGCTGATGAACAGCAGTCGATCTGCGCACGCAAGGAGGTGCTATTCCTATTCTTCTTCTGGAAAAACGAAAGAGAGCTTCAAAACAGACTGCAGCGCCATCTGAAGCAAAGAGCGAACTTCCTGCGGACACTTTTTTGGCTGAGTGGCCCATCTTGTTATTTACTATCTTTGGTAAGAGCAAACTGCTCTAAGATATCAAATATGCGTCCCCCCCCCCCCCCCTTCCGGCTTACTAATTTTCTGATTTTTTTTTGCGCACCCCCACTCCTTATTCCTTACGCCCCGTTTATTATTTTCCAGCTTGTCATGACCGAGTGTCGCGTGAAACATTATATCTAGAATCTAGATATCTGACTGAAACTTCTTTTTTGTTGTTGTAAATGACAAATTACCCTCAGCGTTAGTACCGGTATCGGGTGGCTACCTCAATTTTCTGTGCTTTAAACAAAACTTTTATACATTGGTTTATACTTTTTAATGAAACTGATTTGTTCCGAAATCAGAAAAGCTGTCACAGCAACTTACTAAAATCACAAAAGTTTCATGATCTCTTGTTCTTTTATTCAGTGAAGGAGAAATAAAACAGATTTGCTCCTACTAGAACAGGAGTATGAGGTTGAATATGCCCCCCTTTTTTTATTGCAACCTCCCTCCTGTTTATTAATTTTAAACCACTTGTCCACCCCCCCCCCTTTTATTCCTACATCCCCCTCCCCACCCTCACGATACCTTAGAGTATGAGCAAACTACATAGCCCACGGGCCATATTTGGCCTGTCTGCAGTTTCAGTTTGGCCCGCAAGTTCGCCGAATGATGAATGCCGCCTGTTCTTTTTTAAAAATGTTGGTGGGTTTTTTTTCATACCTCTTCCCCCATCGACATAATTTAGATCACAATTTAGGAGGCGGCATCCGACTCTACCCGTCAGGGCCAACCAACCTGGGCAGAGAGGGATATAACATCCCCCAGCAAAAAGACTGAGATACTCAATGAATTAAAGTTTTCTCCCCATTTAGGAATCGCAACTCGAGTTTCTTTCGTGCCATGAGGAATCACCTAACCACTGTATCACAGACGCCAGTATTATTATGTGGTAGTGCTGGGCGGCTAGGTTCTTGATTATTGAAAGCTAGGAATCGTAGGAATCGACTCCGAACCCAATTACTTACTTTCTAAAGATGTAATTTCTTCCGGAGGTTATCTGGTTGGCTTCAAACATTTTCAGGATTTAGGGTAACCCTGATTTTGGGACACTACGAAGCATCAACTTTTATTTTTCAAAAATATATTAAAAAAAAAAGAAGATTTTTATGATTAAAGTAACTGGTAACCGTTGGTGTACGTAAAGAGGAGTTGGAACTTTTCTTCCGTAGGAATCGGTTCTGGAACCGATCCTTCGCCCAGCTCTATTATGTGGCCCGTGGTGAGTTGGATGATTAACAGTGACAAAACTGTTGGTCTTGAAAATTAAAATCAATATGTTCAACCCAGCTAGAAACAATAAATCTTAATCTAATATTTTCATCCTATGGAATGCCCTTGCTTCACGTCCGTCTGTCTATTCCCCCCCCCCCCCACCTCCTCTCTCTCTCTGATTTTCTCCCTCCTCCTGTTCACGCTCACAGTTTCTGTCTGTCTGTCTGTCTGTCTGTCTGTCTGTCTGTCTGTCTGTCTGTCTGTCTGTCTGTCTGTCTCTGTCTCTCTCTCTTTCTCTCTCTCTCTCTCTCTCTCTCTCTCTCTCTCTCTCTCTCTCTTTCATTTTCTCTCTGATTCTCTCCCACCTCCTGTGTTGTCTGTCTGTCTGTCTGTCTGTCTCTTTCTCTCTCTCTCATTTTCTCTCTGATTCTATCCCACCTCCTGTGCTGTCTGTCTGTCTGTCTGTCTGTCTGTCTGTCTGTCTGTCTGTCTGTCTGTCTGTCTCCCCTTCCCCAACTCTTTTTCTATGTATATGTACTACTTTTTGAGTCAAGTAAAAACACATATTTTGAAACGACCTACTTCAGTACAATGGGCCACCTATACCATAAGGCATTTACGCAACCTGATGCGATTATTTCCCACTGAAATCAAAGCCAAACAAATCATAATGCTACGGACAATAATGCACTAACAAAAAAGGCTATCGATTTTCGTTAGTGCTGGGCGGCTAGGTTCCCGATTATTGAAAGCTAGGAATCGTAGGAATCGACTCCGAACCCAATTACTTACTTTCTAATGATGTGATTTCTTCCGGTGGTTACCTGGTTGGCTCCGAACATCTTAAGGGTTTAGGATAACCTTGATTTCGGAACACAACGAAGCATCAACTTAAAAAAAGGAGATTTTAAGGATTAAAGTAACATATAACCGTTGGTTTACGTAAAAAGGAGTCCGATCTTTTCTGCTGTAGCGTTAATCGTGGGAATCGATTCCGGAATCGACCGTTCGCCCAGCTCTAATTTTCGTTCCCCATGCCTTACATACATGTAGAGTTCAGCTGCTTTTAACATAACAGACAATGTTGCTGTCTATGGGGCCTACTAGGCAGGGTCCCCCAAGGACCCCCCCCCCCCCCGCACATACACATACACACATACACCTACAGATACATACACACATACAGATACACACACACAGCGATTCACATACACACATATATACACACATATACACACACATACACATTCATACACCCATACACACTCATACACACACATACACATACACAGATATACCCACATACACCCACACCCACACATACACACACATACACATTCATACACCCATACAAACTCATACACACACATACACATACACACATACACTCATACACACACACATACACATACCCATACACACATACATACACATATACACACACCCATACACACACCCATACACATACATACATACACACTCATACACACACATACACATACACATATACACTCATACACACACATACACATACCCATACACACATACATACACACATACACACACTCATACACACACCCATACACATACATACATACACACTCGTGCACACACATACACATACACACATACATAATATACATACACACACACACACACACACACACACACACACACACACACACACACACACACACACCTTTTTCAATGTGGTAAACTTGTTGAACTTCACAGTATATCTGCCGGTGCATGAGGTAGCCTAGGGTAAAGGTATGGCGGTTAGACACAAAGTTATCACAGGCAGGACACGCGCATTCGAGTCTCGGGTAAGGGGAAGACAAAATATTTCTCGCCTATCTCGTTCTCTCTGCTGGGATGTTGTATTCCTCTCAGTCCGGGTTGGCCCCGACTGTCAAGGTTGGCAGCCCGACTCCTAAATGATATTCTAAACTGTGTCGTTAGGGGAAACGACTTCTTCACTGCTTCGCCCGCGATTGTATAAGCCATCTGATAAGGTTATAAAGGAGTTCTGGCAGTGAAGGGGCTAAAAGAAACCTACCTCAATTTTTTTTAAAAGAAAGAAAAAGGAAAAACTTATAAACCCCAGGACAACTAGTTCACGGAAGAAGTTGGTGGGTGGTTGGCGGGTGCCTTAGTGTGGTTTGCTTCTTCTTTCCTATCAAACATCTATCGTCCTTATCTCCCCTTCTTCTTTTTTATGTTTGTTACTCTCTTGTAACAGCTCTAATCTTCTGGCGCTCATATGACCTTATGCAGTTGGGAGCGCCGTAAAACCTCTACAAAAACTAAAAACGGAAGAAGTTGCTGCATAATAATATAACTGTTCAGGCTGTGACTTCACACCGAGCCACTCTCTACCGAATTCAGACAATATCTGATTTAAAAAAAAGAAAAAGAAAAGGAGATTGGGGTCATATGAATATAATAAAATTTATATTCACAGGTTAGAGCAGGTTTTGAGCTCATGTAGATCGTGTCCGGCCGAGCTGTCAAAATAAGGGGGGGGG
>NW_004797347.1:1250425-1251261 GCF_000002075.1 Aplysia californica
TCACAGGCTCAAAGCAGGATTCATTTTTATAATATGTATTACATATATATATTTATACGGCTCAGATTAATTTTCAAACCTTTCTCCAACCTATCGCATTTGTCTCTACTTGCCATATATTCTGGTTTTAGAGAGGAGCAAAAGATGTGTAACTTATCTTATCTTTGAAGTGATCAAGATTAAATTAATCATATTTTATAAATTGACTTTGCTCATGATAAGTTTGCGTATATCAATATATCAATATTAATGGACGCAATGTATTGGAATTTTTAAAGAGTGTTTTACGGCGCTCGCAACTGCATAAGGTCATATGAGCGCACGGGACACACCTAACATTTTCAGTAGGTAGGAAATTTTGAATTTTTTGGCGGCCGAAGCCTACTCTTATTGATTGTGGACCACCAAGGAATCTTAACCTGCGTTCGCCCTTGTCCGAGAAGGCTAGGTGTAGATCTTTCCCACCAGAAGATCAGGGATGGGGCTGAAAGACAGCAGTTAAAAGGAGCCAAGGAGAAGTAGTAGAAAGGCTGTAGAAAGAGCCAGGAGCCAAGAGGAGGGGGCAAAGGAGATGAGGGGGTGGTCACAGAAAGTGGAGACGAAAGCAGACGACAGAATATGACCAGAGAGTAGGAACCGAGATGAAAGGAGACAATTTTAGAGAAGAAAAAAACATTTCCGTCGCTACCCGGATTTGTCATCAGAACAACGATAGAACGTGCCCTAGAATTTCAGAAAGATCTTCATTTATGTTTTATAGACTACACCAAGGCACTCGACAAAGTTAGGCACGACAAGATCATCGACATGCTGGAAGTTCTTAATATCGACGGGAA
>NW_004797347.1:1251970-1254394 GCF_000002075.1 Aplysia californica
CACGAATATAAGAAAACGACAGGCAAATTTCTTCGGACACACAATGCGGAAAGAAGCATTAGAGAATATTGTCACAACAGGAAAGTTTGATGGAAAGAGAGGCAGAGGCAGACAGAAGGAAAAGATACAGGACAAGATGACAACATGGTTGGGAGCAGCAAGAACAACAGACACCATTGCTGCAGCGAAGGACAGGGTGAAGTGGAGGTTCATGATCGCCCACGCCAGTCGGCAAGGCACCGGATGATGATGATGACCCGGATTTGAACCCGGGACCTTTGAATGAGAGGCGAACATCTTAACCTGTAGGCCACGAGAACCCCCTTGTATTGGCGTACAGAAAGATCTACACCTGTATACCTGCAGACATCATCTCTGGCTCAGAGGGTGACGTGCAGTGACCCACAAGTGGCTATGGTTGCTAGCTGCTGTTCTACACACTCTGTCATACTTAGGCCAGTCCATGCCTTGGGGGCTATCCCTCCACTCTGTTGTTTGGCCACCCTTGACCCTTTGGTCCCACGTCTTGCCTTCAGACATTTCTTTTACAATGAATTTTTTCCTTTTTAGTAGGTGTTTTACGGCACTTGCAACACAATAATGTCATATAAGTGCCGCAGATTAGAGGTGTTACAAGAAAATAACTTACTTACTTTACTTTTTTCTTCCGCTTGTACAGGTGGGTGTCGCGGGGAGACACAGGCGTCTGTCTGCAGCTAGGCGAGTGGCCTGTAGGAGGGACATCCCGAAGAGAATAACAAACACAAAAAAGAAGGAGGGGAAATAATGACAATAGATGTTTGAAAGGATAGAAGAAGCACACCACACCAGAGCACCCGCCAACCACCCACTACAATGGTTTAGTGACGTTTTATACTTAACAGAGATGTTTCATTTTCTACTTTTTATTTAGTTAACAAGACAGGTTTTAAAAACATCTTTTTTCCTTCTTTATTGATTATACAAATGTGTTTGACAGAGCCTCACATGGTGAATAAATCCACTATTTTGGAAGAACTAGGTATAGACTTTTTTTCTCCCTCCTTAGTGGGCGTTCAAACATTTCCTTTTTTGTACTTAAGTATCTAGTATCTCGTTATTAGAGGCCGCTGTTGTGGGTGGGAATTTCTTTTCTTTTCTTTCCATTTCTGTACTTTTCTTTCCTTTCTGTTCTGTTCTGTTCTTTTTTTCTATTCTTTCCTTTTCTTTCTTTTCTTTTCTTTTCTTTTCTTTTCTTTTCTTTTCTTTCCTTTCTTTTCTTTTCTGTTCTGTTCTTTTCTATTTTTAGACCTTGTTCTTTGTCCAAAGTGATGGCGTCTGTAATGTAATTGGGCTGCAGCCTAAAGACAGGAATTTTATTTCACGCAAGGAAGAAACGATCCCCACGAACACCCCCTGTCTTTCCGCTTGGATGATATATATATATATATATATTTATCCCACATTCTGACAGGAACGGCCAAAGCAGCTCGCCTCCTAAGTGATATGATCTAAATTGTGTCGATGGAAGCGTAAAATGTCTATATTGAATGCACATAGCCTACCGAAGACTGACAAATAATCTGACGCTGTCAATTCGACAGTTCTAAAGCTGTTTCCTCGTTGTCGGAGTGAGTAGTTCTTACTGTTTCCTACCTCTAAAACTATCATACTTTAGCTTAATGATCTTAAAACTATGTCTTTTACAGCTTGTGAAACGTTTTGGACAGTGTGGTTGGTTGGAGGGCGTTTCTCGAAAGCCTGCTTTTTTTTCTTTCCCTATTTTTCTACTTTTCTCATATTTTTCTATCGGTATCCCTTCTCAAAATGACGGTTGATGCGTCCACGTGTTTGGCCACCCTGACTGAAGCGCACAATGTTTTCAATGTAAGTATAATAAAGTAAATGGGGCCGATTTTGTTCTGTTGTTCTTTCTTTGCGGGTTTAGATCTAGTTTGAGTTACGTTTACTGCCCAACGAGATACGAATAGATCATTTCCAAAGCAACAATAACACAGCACTTTGTGCGGCCATCTTGAAAAGCTGCCCATTCCTTGGTCTCTTTCCTGCTGCAGCACCGGGTCTTACAGGCTCAAACCGGATCTGTTGAGCGCTCAGACGATCGTCTCCGAAAACGGCGGGAAAAAGGGATGGGAGACGTTGGACAGAAGTAAAAATATATATAGAAAAAAGGAAGGGTAGAAAAACCACTGAAGGAGAGAAAAAGAAATGAGATGATGTTGTCTGGGGCTGACCGAGAGAAACGATCGATATTCATCCAGCTTCTTGTGGGTTGTGATCACCTCTCCTCTCTCCTCCCTCCTCCCTCCTCTCTCCTCTCTTCTCTCTCCTCACTTCTCTCTCCTCTGTCTATATCACCCTTTCTCTAACTGTCTGTCTGTCTGTCTGTCTGTCTGTCTGTCTGTCTGTCTGTCTGTCTGTCTG
>NW_004797347.1:1260540-1262319 GCF_000002075.1 Aplysia californica
GTGTGTATGTATGTGTGTGTGCGTGTGTGTGTGTATGTTTCTACAACCATGGCCTTGACGAAACTAGACCAATCGAACAGTTGAAAAAAGTAAGGAAGATTAGTTTCTATAAGATACTTGGAATTGAGAGAATTGTCTCTTGATGTATACGTATTTGGATGACGTCAGCGTTCAGTTTCAGTGGCCATACAGTGCATTTCAAATACAAGTTTTGACTTTTGAATAGGAGCACTCCTATCAGATTTTTCAATAGTTGTTTCCAAAGATGATACTGCAATGACAGCCTATCACTAGCGTATCGACATCTAATTAAAAACAAGTTACCCAGAAATGACGTCATTACCGAGAACGCGAAAGCTGACGCTAGTTTCGATTTCAGAGAAACAGAATCGATTTTTAAGACAGAGGGTTCGAATAAATACTATTCGGTCGAGGAGTTGGAGAGTCCAAAACTTTTTTTCTTAGACATGGGAAATTTAAAAGTGTTACTTTTATGTTATAGGTATCAGGCTATTATAATATTTACCACTCATTTAGTCCCTGATGCGGTTCAAATGCCTTATTTCACAATTTCACAAATCAATCAGAAACCCGAATATTACAAAATCTGATTAGTGCAGATATCCGGATACAGCTGAGAGCCTTTCGGGCTTCATGTATAAAATTTGTGCACTTGCTGTTTGTCACATTCAGTTTGAGATAGTGTTTCCGTAGGAGAGACGCAGGACTAGGTGAGTTCTTAGCGTGTTTGTTAATGTGGAATGTTCGTGATGTATCTCGCTGTTTGGTTTATACTCTTGCTTCCTTGATTAGAAATCCTAGGGGTTCAATCCGACGCTGTGTTCTTGTAAAAGACAGCTATAACAAAATTTCCCATTTGGCTAGATCGTATCGGAGATGGACGTTAATTTAGGAGCACCACCTCTTAAATAATCTTATAGTGTTGTTTTTAGTTTTAGTACAGTTTTACGGCGCCTGCAACAGCATAAGGTCAAATGAGCGCCAAGGGGTGGATGTCAACAGAGAAATCTATACAGGGAATCAGGCTTACTCTGCTCACCTCTCTAGCCTCATCCGCACAAATTCTGCTTCGACTATCAACGCACCCTGGAAATAGCAGGTCACAAGAGTGTGACAAACATACAAAAGAAGTAGAGGAAAATGGCGATAGATTCTAGTAAGGATTAGGAAAGAAAAAGCTGCAGTTCCCCGTTTCAGTTCAGGCACAGTTATGAGCATGGCATTGATGAATCAGCCCATTCTACTGGGCATAAGAACATGTTAATGTCCCCATTTGGGAATGACCTAAAGACGCTTCAGTCAATCAGTAGCCCCGCCCGGGGGGGGGGGGGGGGTAGTTTACAGTGTTACGAGGGTCGTCAGATCTATACAATTTCATTTTATTCTCTAGTTGGTAAATGATTATTCACGGTTGTTTGGGTATACGTTTACCCAAATGTCCAAGGTTTCAGCGCAACAATCCCGCAGTGAGAGAGAAAACATAGTTCTTACCTGCTCGACAAATGAAAACTTGGGGATTCATTCTTCGATATAATGTAGTTACTTTTCGGTCAGAACATTGAGATGATGTTTGTTCTATATTTGCAGACCGTCAATGTCTTGATGTGATGAACAGAAATATTTTCTGTGAAAGGAATGATATCGTGTCTTTTGTTATGTAACTCTCAGTCGCATTAGATGTCGCGTACTCAAAAGTAATTTATGATATACTCTCTCTCTCTCTCTCTCTCTCTCTCTCTCTCTCTCTCTCTCTCTCGT
>NW_004797347.1:1263553-1277986 GCF_000002075.1 Aplysia californica
AAATTTCCTACCAACGAAAAAGTATTAGGTGTGTCCCGCGCGATCATATGACCTTATGCAGTTGCGAGCGCCGTAAAACCCTATACTAAACAAAAAACAAAACAATAGTTATCCAATTTCTTCACGCAATGTTCAAAGGCTTCCAACGGCGTCTGTAGTGTAAATATTAGGCTCCTTGTTGTTGTGTGTAAAAACAAGAGGTGAGTTCCAGTGACAGGAAATTATTACACAAAATAACCACAAAACACCCCCTTCTTCTCCAACTCCTCTCTCCCCACTATCAGATGCACCCTCTAAAACACATTGCTACCTTAGAATTACTTCGTTCAATCTGACGTTTTTGGATTTTTTTGATTTACTAAGACAATGCTATCAGGAACCAAAAGTCCTATTTGTTCTATCCAACTCGTAAGATAATTTGGAGTCTTATTCAAGATATTCAAAGAATTGCTTTTTGATAAAGCTTGACCCGTAGAGAAATTCCAAAAGTTTTACGTCAATTTTCTCAAAGCTAGGCACTGAGCAGATAGAACTATGTACCTCTAAGGTAGCGACACACACTCAGCTATTTCAATATATCTACAAGTACTTTGTTTGTCCCAGGCTGACCAAACTTGACAGAAAAAACACACAGGAAGAGAAACTGGAACAGGTCATGATGTCCACCCTCGGCAAACTGAAAGAATTCCTCACGTGTGGCATCTGTCTTGGACTGCTCAAGGAGCCGAAGATTCTAGACTGCTTACACAGGTAAGGCGAAAAAATATCTGTCAACGAATGAATCTAGATAATCTTCTTCTTCATCAGGATGTGTCAGGTCTAGAGCAGTCATTGACGATCATGGTGCCCCCATTACTTCCTGTTGTCTATCTTCTTGGTCAGTTTGATCAACGTGAGGGATGCGTCAATGAGATTTCGAGATAATAAATAGACAAAACAAATACATAACTTCCATTTAATTTAACCCCACGTCAAATTTACGTCACAATCATCATCATCCAGTGCCAGATTTGCCACAGACATCGGCGATCATGGTTCTCCATTCATTCCTTTGCTCGGATGCTTTCAAAAAAGCTACGTTTCTCTGATCTTTCCCTGTTACCCATTTGTTTAGGTTACCCAAGTATGTTGTTCTGGGCCTTCCCCTGCCTCGCTTGTCATCAATTTTGCCAGTGAGAGCTAGGTGTTCAAGACCCTTATGTCTCTTTATGTGTCCCAAAAACTGCATTTGTCTTTTCCTGATTGTTTTTAACACTGAGCGTCCCACGTGGGCTTCATCAACCACTACCTCATTTGATTTCTTCTCCTTCCACGATACATACTTAACTTTCTTTCTCCTCTGTTGCCGTTAAGCGTCGAGGGGAGATGCAGTTTTCTGTGGTAGGCCAGCTCCGCAGCTCTTTCAGTTGTGATATTATGTTTTCTCAAGGTTTCCTTGACGCCCTCAATCCCCCTTTTGTGTGCCCTTCCTCTTCCTTTATAGCCTGAGTGCTTAGTATTATAGGCTCTTGTGGCAGGCTGGCTAGGTGATGTACGTAACAGGTGGCTAAACCATTTTGTTCTCGGTCTTTCTATGAAATGCAGGCAGGACTCAATGCCAATAGCTACTCTTACTTCTTCATTTCTCTGCCTGTCTCGCCTTGTGATGTTAAGGGTTTTGCGGAGATATTTTATCTCATAATGATGTACACAAATGCAGAAATCAGTAATACACGTACATAAATGCACGGATACTAAACAATGTCACAAACATACAGGGGGTCATGTTTTGTGCTAGGGTTATCGTATCTTGCTCAAGGACCCATCGCCAGGTTCGTCTCTCTCATGATCTAAATCATGTCGATGGGGGCGTAAAACATCCTAATATAAAAAGGGCACACCCCAGTAACCACCCACATAACGCTGTGTCTTTGACATATGCTTGACATTATTGTGATCCCGACTTCACTTATCACTCAGACTTGAAATAATAGACAGTTGGCATTTTAGGTGTGTCCAAGGCTGCCTTTTTCAGCGTTCTAAATGGATATAAGCGAGAACAAATTGTTTCTCTGATAACGTTCATGCCAGCATCAGGCATATTCTGATAGCCCCCCCCCCCTTCCTCTTATTTTTTAGGTGCAATATATATTGTAAATGTTTAGGATTGTTGTTAATACTAGAACCATCAGTGATAACAAAGGTTCTAGAAATAAAGGTATGGCCAATATTTTACATCGCCATATTGAAAAAGTGACTGGTGAACACTTAAGTATATCCAGTATAGCTGTGTGATGCACGGTTTCGTAGTTTACTCATGGCAATGAACACAAACTCAGCTGTCATAATAGTATCTCCTGAATTCTCTTACACAGTCTAATCCGCTTTAACGGCCACTTGTCTAAGAAAATCACCTGTTCAAACGGCCACTTCCCACACCCCCTTTGCGTCTTTTCTACATCCTAATGACACTCTCCAAGATGTGCTCATGTTTAAGACAACTGTTTCCCCCTCGTCGACAATGGTTGACCATATTGAACGATTTCTGCTGCATACCCGAATACTGAGTGTCCGCTCCTTGGCACCCCCCCCCCACCATTCTTTGCACAAATCCACCGTGAAATAACTCTTTAACGAACCGAATAGAACAATAGATCTACTTAAACTTACTATCATTTTTAACGATGTACCTCGTTTCCAAATTTACAAGCACAGACACCCCAACCCCCCGGACGGTGCTACTGACTGAGGTGTCTTACGGCCATTCCCAAAAGGGGGGGGGGGGGCTTTAACCATTTTTGTATGCACAGTAGAATTGTAATTGTAAACGGGCTGACACATCAATGTCATGCTCATAAATGTGCCTGAACTTACTTCCTTACTTTGTTGGAGAATAGGCATCATTGCAGGCGGCACAGTGCCATAGCTGCTCCTCCCTCCTTTCCAGGATCCATGAAAGGGTACCAGTTTTCAGCTGGTTAGATATTCTTCTGGCTTTTCTACGCTGGTTGCTGTCTCTCCCCGGCCCTCTAGAGACACCAGCTTTCCTTAGTCTATCCATTGTGTGTGAAGCGGTGCCTTCATCCTCTCTGTGGTCGTTGAACCACGCTGTCAATGCTGCCATGACTGTTGGTGGATCTGCTAATTGCATGGTGCCGCCAATCTCAGCCTGGCCGGCTAGCTTATCAGCATTTTCATTACCTTGAACTCCTGCATGACCAGGGCTAAAGATCCATACAATCCTTGTGAGTCTGCTGCTTCGTATTGCCCCTCGCCAGTCTACATACATCATGCGTTCCTTCACTTTTTCGAGGGTACTCATCGAGTCGGTGACGAGGATGGCAGACTGATACCCCGTCGTCTTAATCTAGTTAAGGGCTCATGTGATGGCTTTCATCTCCATGCACATGCTGGACGTGGTTATACTAGTGGCGCCAGACACTGAGCTCGTTTTGATTTGTGGAGCTTTCAAGGCTCTCAGTCTCAGCCCATTCGGCCTGGACCTGTCAGAGATGGACGTTGACCTCGGAGGTCCTGCCTCTTTAAATCACCCAATAATGTTGACAGGGGCGTAAACCCATACACTTTTTCAAAAAGGTTTCTAGAAGACGTCTGAGGGATGTGAAAAGTTAACGTTGAAACAAACACGGGACTAGTAGATTATGTAACTTACAGTTATCTTTGCACTTCTAAAGAGGGAAGTCCGCAAGCTGCACACATTCAAACTGCAGGAGAAATTTTTAAATGTTCTAAATGTGGAAACTTTTTCTTTGCCAGAATTGGTCTCATCGGCCACAACAGAAGCCACAAATCATCTCAGTCTGCAATATTTTAATTTCTTCTGTTTTGCTGGTCATCGTCAGACAATGACGGACGAGCTATTATTATTATTATATTATTATTATTATTATTATTATTATTATTATTATTATTATTATTATTATTATTATTAATATTATCATTATCATTATTATTATTATTATTATCATTATTATCATTATTATTAATATAATTATTACTATAAGCGTTTCTAAAGTGTCTTATTCTTAATCTAAAACATAGCTAGGACGTCCGGTTCTTTGCGTGTTTTCAACAAAAAAATCTGTCTCTTTGCAGGTTTTGTGAAGCATGCATTCACAAGCACATTTTGCAACAAAATCAAGAACAGTTAAGATACGATCAAGGATTCTGCTGCCCCACCTGCAGACACAAGACAGCGGTCTCCAATTCCAAGAGATCTCCTCAAAAATGGGCCGCTCGCTTGCAGACCGACACTGGTTTCAAGAACCTCGTTCAGTTCGTACAAACCCAAGCTAACATGCCGCAAGGACAGAATGTTTTCTCTGGCTCGTATCATCTGTGTCCGGTCCACCCAGATGAAAAGAACGACTTGTACTGCAATGACTGCGCGTGCGTCATATGTCACTTGTGTGCAGGCACGACTCACCGGAAGTGCGCTGAGGTTGTTGTTCTGGTCAACGCCGCTAACGAGAGGCGGCTTAAGGCGCAGGAGAGCGTCCACCATACGCTAGCCAAGCTGAAAGAAACGTTGACGTCACTGGAGTCATGTGGTGAACGCGTCAGTGAGATCAAAGGGCTTCGTACGAACGCTGAAGCCGCCATCAAGGAAAGGGCAAACACTCTGAAGAAAACACTAGCCCAAGCCGAGGCGAAACTCCTGCATGTTCTAGATGAGCGGTGCAAGTCCATTGAGGAAAACATCATAGGGCCTTTGGGCGGATATAATGACAAGTTTGTCACCATGAAAAAGAATCTGGCCTCTCTGTCTGGAAATCTACGGTCCATTTCCGACCATGATCTGCTTTCGGGAGACGTAATAGAAAAGGCCAAAGGGAGCGTGGACGATGGAGATTCTGAAATCAAGGCCTGCGAAGCTTTGTTAGACGAACTGTCAGATGTTAGGTTAACCTTTCAGAGTTCAAGCGGGCTCAACATCAGTCTTGGAACTCTTGTGGCAATCAGCGAAAGAGAAGACCCCAACAGTTTGGCAGCTCAACAAGCCAAAGGGGAAGTGGCTCTGAGCAAACTGAGAACTCTCAGAGAAGCTGTTGCCACAGGTGGAGTCACCACGGGTGACGACGGTAGCCTAGCAACGCCTGAGTCTGCTGTGAGTGTGAGTGACACCAGCCCGGCTGTGAAAGCAGCTGCTGCAAAAGGCAAGGATGGAGATGGGTGTGAGGACGACCTTGACTTTCATTTTGGAGTGCAGGAAAGCGATAAACCCACAGCGCCACTACTCAGCCGTCTAAACCAAGCCGTCAAATTCCCTGCCTCCAAGCGTTCACACTCAGTCTACGAGTATTTTTCCGCGCGTTCAAGAAAGCAAGTCCCTTTAACTGAAAGCCCTCCCGCTCCTTAGTTCTGCATTGCCTCTTCCAATCTGTATTGTCTCTCAACAATTCATAATTTTAAAAATTGAACAAAAATGCCTGATCATTTGGGAATTAAGCTATACATACTCCGTAAATAAGTCAACATGTTTGCCAGCTGTTTTTAGGTTTGCTGAGATTCAAAACTTTACTCTTTTTTATTGCAATAAATGATTATTTCAAAATTCAAATTCTGAATGTTGTCAATAGCAAGGAAAGATGCTTCCTGACTCCAAAATGTAAAGCCATAGGTTCGAATTCCCCGACGTTGTGCACTTGGGAAAGACTCTTTAAGCAAAATGGTCCTCACTTCACCCAAGTGGGAATTAGTCGCCCCGGCTACAGACAGCGAAATATCTTTTCAGTTTGTTCATGTTTGGACCCGTGCAACCCACAGCTTCCCATGGAAGATGACGATGTTTCTGAGTCGTCTTCTAGTGTCCGGTTGTGCGTAATAATAGTTCCAAAGCGCAAAGAGCGTGTTGTAGAGCGTGGATATATCCTGCATAAATACAGTCATTATTATCGCAATAATCATCATTCTTCTTCTTCTTCTTCTTCTTCTTCTTCTTCTTCTTCTTCTTCTTCTTCTTCCATAATGTAGGTACACTTGTTCAAAGAATGAAATCGCTTGTTTTTTTCTCACCTGGCAAAAATTTAGTTTTTGGGTTTAGAACCATTGAACAACTTGTCAACGACATGAAAATAAGACATCGTACACTCATGATTATAATCTCAACGCAAACTACACCCAACAAGCTTCTTTATTGATGTACATGTTAACGGACTTTACTTACTTATTTTACTTATCCCTTTGTCTATTCTTTACTAACTCACTCAGAAAAAAAATGTGGGACTTGTCCAGCACACCGCCTGCCCCAAACGATCATTTTTGTTAGAAGTGTTTTTTCTTTTTTTTTCATTTGCAGTGTTTATTGCAGTCATTACCTTCTGAAACATCTTTCAACTTTCTTTGATCGTTCATTTCGTTTGTGTTTTGTATAGATTATTTTCTCAGTGTCATAATATACTGCTTCATCATTAACCTATAACGCGTTATGAAACCCTAACTTACATAAAGCCATAACATTCCATAAGATGATGCCACTCTTACTTGGTCACCTCTGACCCTCAGCGCATTGGAAAGTGATTAACGTTACCAGGTCAATGTCCCATCAGCTGATGATGCAACCATTATGTCACCATTGATCTCTGCAAAAAGGACACTGGATGAAAACGATTGGAAGGGTAACAAACAGAAGAGGTTGAAAGAACTGGGGATGCCTCTACACATGTCAAGGCACAAAGCGAGCAGGGTATGAACTTAACGTCCTTTGCCGTTGCCAACTGATTGGTACAAAATGCAATGACACCACAGGTCACTCTCTTGGAAGGAAAAGAGAGCCTACGTATATGCCATGATAAACAGGATAGACAAAAAGAGATCTTACTCAGCAAGTGAAAACCCAAGAAGAAATTAGACCCTCCAACACCACTTAAAAAGAGTTAACGGTTAAAGAATTCCTGTTTGTAAAACAATCTTCATGAGCATTACAGGCCTGACCCACTGGTTTATTTAAAGTGTCTTCTCCGAAAAAAAAAATCAAGAGCCCCCCAAGAACACATCATGCCCACCACGAGAGAGCCATGGATGACAAGTTGTTCCATAAAGAGACAGTTTTTGACAAACTTTCGAATACAACACCCTGTCTGCAGATGACAAAAATCCAGAACACTTCGGATCTGCACCGAGTATACTCGGAGAAGGAAAAGGACAAGGAAGCTGCACTGAACTCAGAGAACAAAGTGTGTGTCCTTTGTATGGAGATCCAGTGCGTCCTTCTGGCACCATCACAAAAGACATCCGCCGTATATTATAAAACAAAACCGGCTGTATACAATTTTACGATTTCGGATCTTGCCACCAGAGACGCCAGATGATATGTCTGGGATGAAGGTGGTCTGAGCTCCAACAGTTTCCATCATGTCTGACTCACTACCTGAGATCGCAAGAGACTGACTTTAACCACTTCATCATCTGCAGTGATGGGTGCAAGTACCAAAACAGAAACGCCACCCTGGTGAGTGCAATGGCCTTGCTGGCCAAAGACTTGACATCACAGTTGAGCAGAGATTCTCACCAAGGGCCATACCCAAATGGAGGTAGATTCAGCCCAGGGACCTATTGAGCTATCGCAAAAAAACGCCCTGATTTATATCCTAGTGGACTACTTGAGTACCATACTCCAAGCCAGACGCATCCTCAGGCCTTATGAAGTTATGCACCTGGACCACAGCTTTCTCAAAGATTTCCCAAAGGTCGGAGAGTACTAAACGATCCACCGAGGGAGAAGAGCAGGAGACCCTACTGTCACTGACTTGCAGGCATCAAACAACACTCCAGTCTTTAAACATCTACAGGAGTTGAAGGCCATCGTACCACAATGCTACCACAATTACTATGACACTTTGCCTCTGTAAGAAGCTTTGAAAGAGATCAAGTCAAACTCGATTATTGTAGAGTCTTTCAAACAATGGTGACTTTTTGTCGTATTGTCTTGTTATAGCCATAGGACACAGGGTGAGACAGACATGCACTTCTATAGTTGAGAAAACTCAATAAAGTACTTGTTATCAAGCAACGCACCTTGAAGAAAGTTGACGTTTTTAAAAATATACTTAACAAAGTATTTTTGTACAATAATAATATATTATTATGTAACCAGCTCCACTCAAACCAATTGAGGTAGCGGAGCTTTTATGTGTCTCTCTGCTTTTATTTCTTTCTCTTCTTGTTGTTGCTGCTGTTGCTGCTGTTGCTGCTGTTGCTGTAGCTGCTACTACTACTGTTGCTGTTGCTGTAGCTACTACTACTACTGTTGCTGTTGCTGTAGCTGCTACTACTGTTGCTGTTGCTGTTGCCGTAGCTGCTACAGCTAGTACTGTTGTTGTTGATGTTTTTGTTGTTGTTGCTGTAGCTGGTCGCCCTTACCCTTCGAACCTCCTGTTCTTCTACTTCAAATGTAATTAATAGACCTATTGCTGTGTTCTGCTTCTTCCACTTCTAGGAAATTTTCAACTTTCTGATTGCTGTTTTTGCCTGAATTCACCCCACAGCACTGTCATGACAGCAGCTCCTCTTCTTCCTAATTTTTCTGGGTTTTTTTTTTACTCCTCCTCCTCCTCCTCCTCCTCCTCCTCCTCCTCCTCCTCCTCCTCCTCCTCCTCCTCCTCCTTTTCCTCTTTCTCTTTATCCTCCTCCATTTCCCACTCTTTTTCTTCTTCCCCTCCTCCTCCTCCTCCTCCTCCTCCTCCTCCTCCTCCTCCTCCTTTTCTTCTTTTTTAATTATGAGGATGATAATGATGATGACGATGATGATGATGATGATGATGATACATGTTACACAAAAGATCACGACGATTGAAACAACAGACCAAATACGTCACCGGCAAGTGCGGCTTGGCTGCACTCAAGGCCAACAGTGGCTTCCTGAAAAAACCGGCCAACCCACAAAATTGAGGGTCGGTCGGCTTAATCCGGAAAAAAATTGAGCGACATAACCATCCAACCCACGCAGTTTCATTAAAAGCGATTCTTTAAGAAAAAAAGGGCTGCAGTTTTTCGGTGAAGTGTTTCTATAGGTGTTTAAAGCATTGATTTATCGTTAGACACCTTTTGTTTTAAAATAAAACAGATTTTTCCTTCTCTTGTAAAATTTACCTCGCTGGGGTTAGCCGGTTTTCTCACAAGGCCGACGATATATGATAGCGGCCCATTCGTAAAAAGCACACAACTATTTCTTTTTTCATTATATTCTGTGAGTGAGTTTACGTTCACCTCGACACAATTCAAACGTGAGGCAGCGTGGTGGAATCAGGCTCTCGTCAAAATAATAAACGTGAAGAAACTTGCATTTTTCCTTGGGATTGTGAATTTTTATCAAATTTATGTTTTTTGGCTCAACACCTTTCATGCCCATTAAAGAACTCACTCTGTGAGGATTTTTCGGAAAAACGTTGATTAAAGGCAACACAAAAAATGTAAATGTTCTGTTACCACGGACTCTTAAGCTAAGGAAATAACTCATCTTTGGCGGTCATTTTCTCACTAATTTTACCTCTGAAAACAGGTGACCCCCACCTCCTTCTTTTGTAAATATCTCGACTTGTATTCAAGATAAATGGATATTTTTTATCCAAATAAAGACAAGTGAACAAGCTTTAAGATGATACCAATAACTCTACACGCCCAAAAAATGACGAGAGCCTGATTTCACCACGCTGCCTCACAAATAATTTAGGAGACTGGCTTCCGACTCTGTCTGTTAGGGCCAACCTGGGCTGAAAGGGATGCAACATCCTAGCAGAAAGACTGAGCGCTACTCGAGAGAAAACTTTTCCCTACTCGAGAATCGAACTCGGGTCTCCTGTGCACCACAGCGAAGTGCTTGACAGCTACACCACAGATGTCGGTTCCTATAGTTGGATTGAGCTTTTAGATTTATTTATTTAGTATAATGTACATGGAGTGATTGCATCATTTGTTACAAAGAAACAATAATTCAAAACCTTGTACTGCCAAGATCATTAGAAAAAAATACTGCAAAAACATAGACATATAAGGGGAAACAAATTTTGGTTACTACAAAAGACTTAGAAAAAAACAAACAAACCAAAAAAACAAAAACACCCATCGAAACAACGCATATAAACTGAACGGTATATGCGTGTTGCGCACAAGCAGATCAACAAGAAAATCCAACTCAATTGAAACTTATTCTGCCAAGAACATTAATGAGTACTAAGCCCAGTTTTGAGCATAACCATGTAGGTGAAAGGCCTTGCAAAGACCGAATTTCTATAACACCTTTCAAAGACAATTCTAAAATATCATATTATTTTTCTTCTCGTCCAAACGCCAAACACTCCCCAGCATAAGTAAACATCATGATTCACTGAGGGAGACCGTAATTCCTTGTTTTGGAATCCTTGGGAGTAAAACAAGCCATGGTCACTGTAAACAAATTATGTTGGGCTATTCCACAGTAGCTGACGGGATATTTGGACTTTACTTTCTTACAGTAATCACATGTAGATCTAATTCAATATCAATTAATTTATTTCAACTTTGAATGGTCAGAACATTTGAAAGACACAACTAAAAATCATAGTAAATGCAGTCACTTGAAAAAAAGGGACGCTGTGCAACTTCAGGGACTCGTTTAGTTCCGGTAACTGACGGGACAAGTGAGGTTTTTCATCTATCTCGCCAGTTTCCGTGGAATGGGCCATTACCCGTTTTCGTGCTAGATCTAGATAAACACAAAGGTTTTATGAACACATGTGAAGACAATGTGAATACATCAGTCATGTGAGCTTCATGTGTGAACATAGGTTGTTGACTGATCGGGCACTGACCTTTTCGAAAGAAGAGTTTTGTTCCGAGATGAGATAAATAGAAACAGAAACAGAACAAACAGTGGGAAGGGCTTTTGCTGAGCTGAAACAGTGTGTACGATATCTAAGGCTTTCCACCAAGGGCATGATGACCCTAGAGAAAACTATTTAGGGCAAAGCAGTTGAGAAGAAATGCCAGGTATCTCGATAGGGGGACATAATATAAACAATCTAAGATATGCAGACGACACGGTCCTAAAAGCAGAAGATGAAGAACACCTACAGAATCTATTAAATGTCATCGTACAAGAGAGTGACAACATGGGCTTAAGCCTAAACATCAAGAAAACCGACACAATGGTGATAAGCAGAAAAACTCCAATCACAACATGCAAAATCAAAATCAATGATACCACCCTCAAGCAAGTTTAACATTTAAAATATTTGGGGACTATTATATCATCAGATGGGCGATGTCACACCAAAATTAAAAGCCGCATTTGCCAAGCAAAAGCAAACTTCCACAAAATGAAACAGATGCTAAAAAACACCAGTCTGTCACTGGAAACGAGAAAAAGAGTACTGAAAAGTTACAACGAGCCAATCCTATTATACGGGTGCGAAGCATGGACAATCAATAAACAGCTGGAAAGAACAATTGTGGCGACAGAGTTGTGGTTCATAAGACGCATGTTACGTATCCCATGGACAGCTAGAAAAACAAATAAAGAAGTCTTGGTTGAAGCAACGTTTAGAAGACAGCTTATGACGAATATAAGAAAGCGACAGGCAAATTTCTTCTGACACACAATGCGGAAAGAAGCATTGGAGAATATTGTAACAACAGGACAACAGGCACGTTTGATGGAAAAAGAGGCAGAGGTAGACAGAGGAAAAAGATACAGGACAAGATGACAGCATGGCTAGGAGCAGCAAGAACAACAGACACCATTACTGTAACGCAAGACAGAGTGAAGTGGAGGTCCATGATTGCCCACGCCAGTCGGCAAGGCACCGGATGATGATGATGAGTTAATAAACACCCTCCCAAAAAAACCCAAACAAAACAACAACAACAACAATAAAACAACAACAAACAAATAAACTAACAAACAAATACAGAGACAAACAGACACAAAAGTGTGGAATTTTCTCAGAAAAGTTGTCAAACAATATTTTGGGAAAAGGAAGTTCTTCAGGAACACACGATGTGCAAACACAGTATTGTGCTCATGATACCAGTTCCACACAACGCCCCATCCAAGAATATTATAGTGAATATATTTTGAGCCTGAACAGACCAATACATGACTGAAATAACGGACCCCCCCACTCTCCTCTTTCAAATACATGAACTTCTAACATTAACATTGGCATTTGGAGAATATTAAATTACAACCCCAGTCCCACTCTCTACTTCTGTCGAGAAATCCAAACTCCCCACATTTCGAGAGTTGTACTCTACCTACAGCTCGAAATGGGATTTCCGCGAAGTAAAACCTGTGGTCTGTGGTAGCCTCTGGTAGCCTGTGTTACAATTTCAACACCACTTTCATTGCAGCAAGGTTAATAAACAAGTAGAAAGACCTCGGAACATAGCTCTCACTCGTCTAAGCCCAGTACAGCATCACGATAAAACAGCTGGCCAACAGTTTTGTGGGCGAGTTGTGGGCAATGAAAGCAAGAGAAGCCACGACTAAATGTGAGGCAGCGTGGTGGAATCAGGCTCTCGTCAATTTTTGGGCATGTAGAGTTATTGGTATCATCTTAAAGCTTGTTCACTTGTCTTTATTTGGATGAAACAAAATATCCATTTATCTTGAATACAAGTCGAGATATTTGCTAAAGAAGGAGGTAGAGGTCACCTGTTTTCAGAGGTAAAATTAATGAGAAAATGGCCGCCAAAGATTGGTTATTTCCTTAGCTTAGGAGTCCGTGGTTACTGAGAATTTACATTTTTTTGTGCCTTTACTCAAATTTTTTCAGAAAAATTTAAACAGAAAAGAGTTCTTTAATGGGCATGAAAGGTGTTGAGCCAAAAAACAAAACAAAAAACTGATGAAAATTCATAAACCTGCGGAAAAACGCCAATTTATTCACTTGACGAGAGCCAGATTCCACCACGCTGCCTCACAAATAGACTACATTTATATTTATTGTATGTCGTGTGGACGTGGTAGGTATTTCTTATTTTCACTGTCCACAATTCATCTCCAAAACAGTTGGCCAACCGTGCGGTACTGGGCGAAGACAGTTGCGAGCCAAATTGGCGGAATCTCTTGAAAACTCGCCAAAAAATGGGAATTCGAACCAGACTCAATCAGCACCACAGCGCCGCATGACACCATACCAACTGAGCTGATGGTTCGTCTGAACTCGTAGTCTGCTCTTGGGGCATTTGTTATGGTCGGTGGTAAATGGAAACTAAAGTATAGATAGTGAATAGGCGGTTGGAATGTGCTCTGGTGTAGTTTGCTTCTCCTTTCCTATTAGACATAGATCTAGGTCGTCCTTACCTCACCTTATTTCTTGTGTTGGTTACTCTCTTGTAACACTTCTAAACCTCGGGACTTATATGAACTAATTGTGTTGTAAGTGCCGTAAAACGCTTCCTAAAACTAAATAACGGTAGTGAACTAACGTCTGTGGCGTAAATTGTGTCTCCACTCCGTGTACGCATAAGACGTGAGTTCGATTCCCGTGAGGGGAAATCTGCTCTGTTAATTGTCTCCCTCTTTCTGCTAGGACGCAGCAGTTTGGTCCAGTCAGGCAGAATGGAGGCAGTCCGTCTCCGTCTCTTTAACCATCTAAATTCGCTACCTTAGAATTACAAGGCTCTATCTACTCGGTACCTAGTTTTGAGAAATTTCAAGCTTTTTCGATGGCAATTCTTAGAATATTGTGATAACGTCTCCGAATAATCTTACAACTTTGACAGAGCAGATAGAACATTCTGTTTCTAACACCATTGTCTTAGTAACTCAAAGCGGCCAAAAATGTCAGATAGAACTTTGTTATTCTGAGGTAGTGTATTGTGTAGATAAGGGGGCACAACATTTACTGTTACGTCTACAAGTCGAGTGAAACGGCTAATTCTCAGTCTGAATATCTGATGACTTGGCTCAAACGACCAGGTTTCAATCCTTGATTCAGCCTGCAATGTGCAAGGGCTGTAACTCAAGTGGTACCATTCTGAAATTCGAAGCAGATTATCTTGGTTCGAATTCCATTCTCCAAAAGACTCAATTTTGAATTTGTTTACTTTGCGGTTTTCAATACTTTTAATCAGTCGCGTTGGGTTGTATCGTAGATGACGTCGAATTGGGAGGTCCCACCTGCAAAATGACGTTATATTCTAAAAAGTGGCGTTAATCCCATACGACAGTACTCTGCGCAAAACACGTACAACCCAAAAACCGTCTCTTCTCCAAGTACGTGAGCGAGCTGCACTAGCAACGGGTGAGCTGATCAACCCTTGAGGTAAACTCACGTTGTAGCAAGTGTTTTTATTGAGCAGCTCTGAACCTCTTATGAGATGCGCTATCCCGATCAGCTCTCTGTCTCTCTGTCTCTCTGTCTCTCTGTCTAAAAACATCTAAATTGTGTCGATGTGGACGTAAAACACTGTCTCTCTCTCTCTCTCTCTCTCTCTCTCTCTCTCTCATAT
>NW_004797347.1:1280334-1282189 GCF_000002075.1 Aplysia californica
CACACACACACTCACGCGTATCATTATGCATACCTGTGTATGTTTGTGTGTGTGTGTGTGTGTGTGTGTGTGTGTGTGTTGGTGTGTGTGTGTCTATCTATCTATCTGTCTATCCATCTATCTGTCTATCTATATATTTGTCTATATTCATGTATACACAACCATATATAATATATACTAGCTGGGCCCCCTTTCGATGAAAGGAATGATCGGTGCATTAGCATCAACTGAGAGTCACTCTACTGGAACGGAGCAATAAATCTTGAGATATGCAAAAAATTAGGTCTAGATCAAGATCTATACTCTCAAAACAAAATGCGCCTCGCGATATATCACTTCCGCACCGGATTTTCTAAAATCACAGAAGCGTCGGCCTATAAAAGCGATTGGCGAAATAAAGAAATTTACCTTTTTGCAGCAAAAACTGTCTCAAAACTGAAAAAAACGAAGGGTGTCATGATCTAGAGAATATTTTAAAGAATCTTTTGGCGAAAACCGCATGTCGATCGACGCAGCCATTAAAAAGCCTTTTGAATAGCAAAATTTGGCCACCACAAATAGATAATAGATTAGGACAACTTATAGGGTGTAAACAGCATTAGTCACCGGCAGACACTGAGGACAAATCCCCTTTTTAAAAAGTTGTCTTTCTTTTTTTTTTTTGTAGTCCTGATTTACGACTATTTGAAATATGATACTCATATGTGATGACAGCTGTTTCTGATGAGAACGGCAGTGACGCGCGAAATGTAACAAGTCAAACAATAGACTAAAAATGAAAAATGCAACTCATCTCCTTCCTCGCCCCCCCCCCCCCCCCTCATCCAAAAAAAAACCCGAACAAAAAGACCAGCCCCCCCACAAAAACAAAAAACAACAACAAACACAACAACCGACAACAAATAACCCCGAGCAATTCGACCCCCCCCCCCCTTTTCCCAACTAATGTAATATTATTACAAATGACATTAATTTTATATAGCGCTCATTCTCGATAAAAGAACTCGGGCTCAGAGCGTTTTACAATACTAAACAGCTGTAACATAAAATGTTGTGTTCTGACCAAATGAAGATCACTCCAAATAGAAATCTACCCCCCTCCCCCCACATCACCCTCTGTCCTCTTTATGATAATGTGTCTGTGTGATGAGGTGTGTACACCCCCCCCCCTCTCGTATTCTTTATGGTCATTGTGTTATGTCTTTGTGACGAGGAAGAATGCTAGCAGAATGATGCTAGTAAATGCCAGCAAAATTAAGTGATTAATTTATCCGATCACTGTGTGTGTGGGTCTTCCCAAACCAGGAAGAGGAGGGGGGGGGGCTCTCGTGGCGTAGGGGTTAAGGTGTTTGTCTCTCATTCAATAGGTCCCGGGTTCGAATCCGGATAGCAACGGGCATTTTGTTTCGCGCTAAAATTGTCTCCTTTCCTGCTCTGTCGTCTGCTTTCGTCTCCATTTTCTGCTCCCACCCCATCACCTTCTTTGCCCCCTCCTCTGGGCTTCTGACTCTTTCTGCAGTCCTTATACTGTTACTCTTGGCTCCTTCTTACTGCTGTCTTTCAGCAATAGCCCTAATCTTTTGGTAGGAAAGATCTACATCTAACCTTCTTGGACAAGGGCGTAAAATCACGAAGGCTCTGTGTGCAAGTTGTGCACGTTAAAAATCCCTTGGTGGTCCAAAATCGATAAGAGAAGGATTCAGCCACCACCCAGGCAAAAAAAAAATCCCTACCTACTGAACATGTTTAATGAGTCCCTGGTGCTCCTTTAAGGGGGGGGGGGTTACACCTGGAGGCTATCTCGCTTATTACTGGACCGAATTTTACCAAATCTCACACATATAACAAGCATAGT
>NW_004797347.1:1283762-1286154 GCF_000002075.1 Aplysia californica
GAGAGAGAGAGAGAGAGAGAGAGAGAGGGAGGGAAGGAGGGAGAGAGAGAGAGAAAGAGTGAGTTATCTTTTTACTGTTGGTTAATAACCGTATTTAATCCTGCATTTTTTAAGTGCGAAATATCAAGCATTCACAGAGTTTTAAAAAGGGTGATACAAATATGGCCATTCTTCTTCTTCTTCTTCTTCTTCTTCTTCTTCTTCTTCTTATTCTTCTTCTTCTTCTTCTTCTTCTTCTTCTTCTTCTTCTTCAGCTTCTTCTTCTAAACAACATTGACTGCCTTATTTTAAAAAAAAGCATCGAATTCTTAGACACTGCACCTTCTGTCTAAGCTCCCACTTCTTCGGTTCCCCCCCCCCCAGATAACTTTAATACAAAGTAATATTATCCGCATAAGATGACAGATTAGGGGCCAAAGTTCACTGATAAGGACGTCAATATTATTGTGTGCGCCTGCTACAGTGCATCGCTTTTCAATTGGCATATTTCAAAGCTTCTGATTGGCTGAGACAACTGGTAAACAGGAGGCAGTAGTGGAAGTCGTTCACGACAACAACCTCTGACAGCGATCGTAAATGCCTTGGACATAATCATGTTTCCAGCGTCAACATATTCTATCTGCATAGCATCGTTCTTGAATTTTAATGCGCTGGCTCTGGGGGTATTGGTAATTCTCTGTGAGGTCGTGTCCGGGTTCCGCACGGATCAAGTTCCGAAAGTTCCGAAAGTTCAAGGCCGCGAGCAGGATGTCAACTGAAAAGTATCAGGTAGATGTTGTCACGGAGCATACTTCCGTGTGTTCAAGAACGGTTTCCCCGGGAAATCAGAAGGAAATTTGTGCTCCTGTTTTTGCTGCTTGTGTTATTGTTGTAGTTTTGTTTGTGTAGCTGATGGGTATGCGAGGAAACGGAGTCAGTGATTCGTCTGTTGTGCCAATCAGCGACCTCCGGAAAAGTCCTGTTGTTGTTGTTGTTGTTGTTGTTGTTGTTGTTGTTCTTCTTCTTCTTCTTCTTCTTCTTCTTCTTCTTCTTCTTCTTCTTCTTCTTCCAAATTTTACTGCTGCTGTTGATTTAAAATATAGCAATGAATAATTTGAATTTAAAGAAAACAACAAACTTTTATCAAAGATCTCACAATATTTAAAGAGCACCCTTTCTGGAGTATTGTTGTTGTTGTTGTTGTTGTTGTTGTTGTTGTTGTTGTTGTTGTTGTTTTTTTTTTTTTTGGGGGGGGGTTGCAAGTTGAACGCCATGTATGAAAGTTTCAAGTCGCGTGAAAAGAGAAAACCCCCCCAAATAAACAGAATAATGCAGACAACATTTTTTGATATTGTGCTAACATACAGAAAACCCGTTTTTGACTTTTCTTCAATCTGCTCCTAAATATGCAGGCCTACAGTTCACTGTACAGTCGAAATTGTCCAAGACGGCCACCCATTGTTGAGGAGAGTCGTGGTTGTCATAGACAGGTGGACGCCTACAACAGTATCGCTTTGGTATTTAAAGGAACTGGTTGTTTGTACAGTTGTTTGCCTTAGACAGGTAGCCGTTACCATAAAAGGCTACTTCATGATAAAGTCTTTCTTTGAGGTTTTTTATTAAGTAGGTATAAATATGCAGACGCGCGTGAAATAAAGACGATAAATATGTAAATAGATTCCTGTTTTGAATTTTTTTTTTTAAATAGTGGAAGTTGTTATCGGCAACCTTATTTTTCCAAAACGGAAGTGTTTTCACCTATTTCAACAGGAAACTGGGGAACGGATTTCGAATCTCAGACCTGTCCAGATTTTCTCGTCCTGCACCAGGAACATGCTTTCTGGCCTGAGTGTAGTTGGACTTGTGTAAGACGGCCCATGCCATTGTTGTGGCGGAACGTGGTCGTTTTAGACAAGTGGTGTAAGATAGGTGGTGTTTTAGACAAGTGGTCGTTTTAGACAAGTGGCCGTTTTAGATTGGTGGTGTTTTAGACAAGTGGTCGTTTGAGATAGGTGGTATTTCAGACAAGTGGTCGTTTTAGATAGGTGATGTTTTAGATAGGTGGTGTTTTAGACAAGTGGTCGTTTTAGACAAGTGGTCGTTTTAGATAGGTGGTCGTTTTAGACAAGTGGTCGTTTTAGATAGGTGGTGTTTTAGAAAGTGGTCGTTTTAGACAAGTGGTCGTTTTAGATAGGTGGTCGTTTTAGACAAGTGGTCGTTTTAGATAGGTGGTGTTTTAGACAAGTGGTCGTTTTAGACAAGTGGTCGTTTTAGATTGGTGGTGTTTTAGACAAGTGGTCGTTTGAGATAGGTGGTATTTCAGACAAGTGGTCGTTTTAGATAGGTGATGTTTTAGATAGGTGGTGTTTCAGACAAGTGGTCGTTTTAGATAGGTGATGTTTTAGATAGGTGG
>NW_004797347.1:1286879-1287890 GCF_000002075.1 Aplysia californica
CCCCCACCCCACCCCCCAAGATTCTCGATGAAACTCTCCCCACACCGGATTCGAACTAACCACTTGGCTCTCTTGCGTGGGACAGCGAAATGCTTATACGCTACACTACAGATACTGGGTGTAAGTAATTAACCTGACGCAGTACTTTTTTTTCCGTGTCGTAAACGACGACCACAAAGTGTTTAAGTTTGCTCAGTAGATCTAGATCTGTAAGACTCAACCATGCCATACTTTTCAGGAGAAAAAAAATATCGTTTGCCGGACTCTTACATGGGGGCTGCCCAGTTTGTCACAGGCCCAGTTTTTCACAATTTCATTTAAGTATTTGAGTATTGATGAGTCATAATTACAAAAATTTAATACTGTAGTTGTAACAATAGTTTTTTTTTATTCTCCACCTTCAAATTAATGGTGTAGAGATAGTCCCTCTAAAATGTCAAATGAGCTTGCGTTGTTCAATATTTCTTCCTTTTTGTATGCAAATCAAAGCAAATCTAAATTACTCTGTAAAATTTCAACAATGAATGTTCTTTCGTTAAAAACAATTGAAAAATAAAATGTAATTCATACAACCAACCACTCATTAATTTACTCTCTTTGAAAGTACCAGTGATAACTTCCATCATGCAGAACAGTAGAGGCCTGTGACAAACTGGGCCGATGACAAACTGGCATGCTTCCCTCTTCCACTAGCCTAAGCAGCCATCACGCAAGAGCAACTGATACAACGAAAAGAAAGCAAACTCCAGAAATCGATCAGGGGTGTTAAAAGGACATCATTACCATAATATTATGACACAACCGATGGCGTTTGTTTAAACAAAAGTACTACCTGCACCTTTTGTTTAAATGAACGTAGACCTACCAAAGATAGATTTACTACACCGTAGGGTAGACTCTATACTATCTTTGGGCCAACTTGGTGCATGAACAGAATGACCTTAATCTAGTTCCGAATCACGTAGGCGTATCCTGCGGCGTCATCAGCGTTGTGTGTGTGTGTGTGTGTGT
>NW_004797347.1:1289622-1297125 GCF_000002075.1 Aplysia californica
TGTGTGTGTATGTCAACTGTATGTGTGTGTGTGTGTATGTCAACTGTATGTGTGTGTGTGTGTGTGTGTGTGTGTGTGAGTGTGTGTGTGTGTATGTGTGTGTGTATGTGTGGGTGTGTGTGCGTTCGTTTGTGTGTGTGTGTGCGGGAAACTATCAGGTTAGACTTTCGAGAAAAAAACAGTCAAAGCCGCGCACTTTTTGACGACAGCGATACAATCAGATCGCCGATTCCATCCAACAGTTGTAGACCCCTTGATAAAACTCTGTACTACCCCCATTCAAACATTCGTCTTTCTGAAGATGTTGAGCGACTTCTTGGCCATTTCTATAACCTGAAACTTAAAAAAATCACACAGACCAAACAGAAAGGCACTACCAAGAAAGAAGGGAGAATGTGTAACAAGCTATTGTACACAGACGGACAAGTCTAATAACTTCAATTTTTATCACGAATGAGCAAGACAATGCTGCCCAATCACTTTAAAGGTCGCCCTTGTCCTGTAGATACGTTTTTATATCTGGATAGACTATCCATTCAAAACAAAATCTAACTGCTATCTTGTCCAAAGCCCAGTAAAAAGCTTGGTGTACTTATACTAATATTATTGAATGATACTGGTTTTGGTAATCAGCAATTTAATAGTGTCAATATTGTAAAAAGGTGCGCGCCTCTGATAGTGCGCGGCTTTGATAGTTTTTTAAAATCGAAAGTGCGCGCTCTGAAGTTCTCCCGTGTGTGCGTGCGCGCAGGGACGTGCACACACACACACACACACACACACACACACACACACACACACACACACACATCTATCTATCTATCTATCTATCTATCTATCTATCTATCTATCTATCTATCATCTATAATTTAGATATAGGCCTATGGGTTTGTGTTGGGTGGAATGGGGTTAGGGGGCGGGGGATGGGGGTGGTTGCCTCCTGCATGGCACTTGATGACCTAGGAAAGGTAACAACAACAGACTGTTAACGCCGTCTTACGGAGGAAAACTTTATAAATAGCATTATCGTTTAGTTGATGGGAATTATTTATCCTTAGATTCTATAATTACCCCCACTTAAATTGATTAATTCTCCCTCTTCCAATCTGTTCTCCCTGCCCACTTACACAAAACGTGAGACTCCCCCCTCCCCCAACGCCTACTCGAACTCTAACTCTAGTACTGTTAGAGTAGGCGTTACCCTCCCCCCTTCCTCCTTTGTGTCACCTACAAAACAAATGTATAATATAGAAAAGTAGGTCAGAGTTTACACTCGGACTGCAGCGAGTTGACTTTGAGACATTCTATGACGTAAATGACGTAACTGGGCTATAAATAGGCTCATTAAATCTCGTATTCGCGTTATTTATAGCGGACGATAAGGGCATAATTTACATAGGGCGCGTCGATCAATGTCACGGCCGTGTTGCTGTGCTGTCCCACCATTACATGGGCTATAAACTTCTGCGTCTATTTTTCTATGTGGTATGCAGTGATTGATTTTCTTTCTTCTTTCACTTACTTCCTATATCGACTGAATTATCGGAATTATGTGGTTAGATTGTTGTTGACTGCCAACACGACGAGTTTTTATCCCTGGCCTAGTATAATAAATATTATAATTATTGTATTTCGATAATTTCATTCCTTTCAACTCCTAACGTTATACGAAACAAATCATTTCCATAAAGTGTATTCTTTTAGTGAAATTGTCTTTGGCATAATTATTGTACCAATTTTTAAAACACCTTGAGCTTGTTACGTAAGACATGACACAGCCCCTCAAAAAAAAAAGAGAAACCCCAACTGACCTTTGGTGCAAAACAGGAGGTTTGGAAGCTCTTTGCCTGTCAGATGCACGAAACACACCGGCATACCAAAGTTCTGAATGTCGCCAGCATAAACCATCTAAAAGTGCTCCAGGTCTAGACTTGAAACATAATTATGGCTGCCCTCCAGTGTAATATGTATGGCCTGTACACCCAAAACGTAGCCATAGCCAGCCGTTTAAGCCAAATGACAACACATTTTTGAGACCTGGAAATTCTGTACTAGCTTTTTTTTGTGGCTTATTCACTTTCTCTTTTTGATGACTTTCCCCCCTTTCTCTTTTGTATCTGGCTCTCTTTTCGTAGAAAGGGCATACCTTTTGTTCTTGTTTGTCCTTGTGTTTATATATCTGTTTGTCTGTCTGTCCATCTCTGTCTCTCTCTGTCTCTCTCTCTCTGTCTCTGTCTCTCTCTCTCTCTCTCTCTCTCTCTCTCTCTCTCTCTCTTTCTCTCTCTTTCTGTCTCTCTCTTGGGAAGGCCAGTGAAGGTTTAAGAAAAGGCCTTGGTGATATTTACTTTTACTGTGTCGAATTCTCTTTGCGTGTCTTCTTGTCTGTCTGTCTTCTTGTCTGTCTGTCTGTCTGTCTGTCTGTCTGTCTGTCTGTCTGTCTGTCTGTCTGTCTGTCTGTCTGTCTGTCTTTCTACCTGTCTTCCTGTCTGCGGGTACCTTTATCACCAACTCCCCCCCCCCTCTCCAAAACAACAACAATAACAAGCCTCTCTTGGCAGGGTTCACAAAGATTAAAGCCAAGCTTTTAGTGGTCCATGTATTAATCGCAGAAGCACAGCAATAAAAATACTCGCGCTGTCAAACTCATTAATTCTTTCCGTCTCTTATACCCCCACAACCCACGCCTCTCTCTTTATCTCTCTCCTCCCCCTCTCTATCAGATCACTCTCCCCCCCCCTTTCTCTTTCTCTTTCTCTCTCTCCGTCCCCCCTCCTCTCTCACCCCCACCTCTCCCTCTTTCTCTTGGCAGGGAGGGAACACAGAGGTTAAACAAAGGTTATTGTGATAGTAATTATGATCCGTGCTTCTGACTACGTCCTCGGATTAGGTTTCAGAGATAGGGACAGAAATAATTCTCGTATGATAATTTACAGTTTTCTGATAAAACTCCCTTGTTTAAGAGGAGCAGAAGCTCATTATCATTGCCTGCTCGTGGGCTGAAAGTGGCAGGTGTGTTCGTGAGTTTAAATATTATAGTATGATGTGTATGTACGTGGGCGGGGGGTAAATGAGAGAGAGAGAGAGAGAGAGAGAGAGAGAAAGAGAAAGAGAGAGAGAGAGAGAGACAGAGAGACAGAGAGACAGAGAGACAGAGAGACAGAGACAGAGAGATAGAGAGACTGAGAGACAAAAGAGAGAAAGAGAAAGAGAGAGAGAGAGAGAGAGAGAGAGAGAGAGAGAGAGAGAGAGAGAGAGAGAGAGAGAGAGAGAGAGAGAAAGAAGAAGAAGAAGAAGAAGAAGAAGAAGAAGAAGAAGAAGAAGAAGAAGAAGAAAAAGAAGAAGAAGAAGAAGAAGAAGAGAAGAAGAAGAAGAAGAAGAAGAAGAAGAAGAAGAAGAAGACGACGACGATGGTGATGACATGTTCCGCCTACAACTCACCACCCTCCCCCATTGTGTGTCACTAGATGTACATATTTATCACACCTACCCCCGTTTTCACATCTCCATAAAGAAGATGGCTGACCCCCCACACACACATACACACCCACCCCCGTGCCGGTTTCTCGTATTTGACGGACGTCTTCACTTCCACCCCCCACCAGGACGGTTTTTTTTCCAAGTCTCCCCCCCCCCTCACCAGGGAAGTGCTACTGATTGAAGTTATCTTTAGGCCATTCCCACAGGGGGGATTTTAATATGTTCTTATGAAAAATAGAATTGTAAATTGGCTGCTTTATCAATGTCATGCTCATACTGTGCCGGAAAAACATAAGCAGAACTGCTGCTTTTCCTTTCCGCATCCTTACTATCGTCATTAGGCCTATTCCTTTACTTCTTTTGTATGTTTGTCACTCTCTTGTGAACTGTTATTTCTGGGGTGCCTTGATAGTCGAAGCAGACTTTGTGCTGTTGAAGCTAGAAAGGTGAGCAGAGCAAGCCTGATTCCCAATTTGGACTTCTCTGCTGGCATCCACACCTTGGCGCTCACATGACCTTACGCAGTTGCAAGCGCAGTAAAACCTTACTAAAACTAAGACTAATGTGAGGCGTGCTGACAAAATGAGTTACTTCTCGCTATCCACAAATGGAGATAATGACCAAAATTCGATTCTAAGGTCAAATTTGTAGACTTTCTATTGATGTCATAACATTTCTTTTATTATTTCATACTTATACATTGTAAAAACTTCACCCATAAGCGTGATTTATCTATTTCCATAAAGCTTGAATCTGAGAAGTAACTCATTTTGTCATCACGCTTTACAAATACAAGTTTGTCGACCAATGAGTTCAACTGTAATAAATATACATGTCGGCCTGTGATAAGATTGTCGCAGAACGCCAACGAGAGGTACAGTGCCCTACAGAAGATGGAACAACATGCTCACACATCTAAGTTGAGAGAAGTTAGTCGATGATACTCGTATTTCCTTTGCTTTTCTGTCTCACCCTTCTTTCTTTCTTTCTTTCTTTCTTTCTTTTTTCTTTCGTTCTTTCTAACTGTCTCTCTTTCATTTGTGTTTTTTTCCTTCATCTTTTTTTTTCTGAGAAATTAAAATTATGCTCTTTGGTCTTTTGGATCTGGTTTGTATGATGAGATTGGAACGCTCTGGGTCTGGAAATGGTTCTGGTCAATGCACATTGTACCAAATACATGTAGTCCTTTGATTTGCTTCACCTAATTTGACCCGGATATGGTTGTTATTGTATTTCGCACACAAAAAGCCCCTGACCCTGCAGTACCACGTGACACGTAGCACATAGCCTTCTGATTGGGTAATCACAGCCGCACTATTCTGCAATATTCATCACAGACTTGAAAATCAAACACAAGCGATCGATTTTGGAAGATGAGGTTGCATGGTGCCAACATCGATAGTTTTTGTCCTCTAGCTGTCCTCAAATCGATAAAATTGTCTTTAAAAAAAAGGAGTTGAAAAAAATGTCTGCAATGTCCACAGAGTATAACGATAATCCTTGTGTCCAGACAGTCACCTGCCTACGAGAAAATACGAACCTCTCTATGTCTCTATATAACTTTGTCCAGTCCATCGGATCCTTTCCAAGTTAAAAAAAACAAAACAACTACTTTGGAGTTACCTTACGTGCACTTCCCTACACATATTGTCTGCTAATTTTATAGCGGTTTGGAAGCAAAATTATTGCAGTTTTAGTGTTGCCAGGGTACCTAAATTTATGGGTGTGGCTGGAGGCTGCCCGGGTGGGTGTGGTGTCTGCCCAGGGAAGCAACTCGGGTGGAAATGGGATATCGGGGGTCCAGGGGCCTTGTGGTCAGGTATCTCAGGCTCACTCACGGCGTCAGGCAATGTCCATGACACTGGTCACAGATGGGTCATTGGGTGACCAACTTAAACATGACCACGTTGACCCTTACTATACCTCAACGGGGGAGGGGGGGGGGGCTGACCAGCATTGCCTGCTACCCGTTCAGTTTTTGTTCTTATAGCGTGGACTATAATATTGTGTATATCATTAAAAACGCGTTTGAATAAAGGAAACGACCAACGTGGATAGATAAACTTGTCTGTATTTCTTTTTCTTCCATTTTTTCTTTCCTCTTTTTTCTTTTCTCTTCTTTTCTTAATCCTTTTATTCTTTTATTACTAGCCAAAATGACCACTGGCAAGTTGGGCATTAGTCTCTTTTTTATCCCCCCCCCCCCCACCGCAAAATCACAAAAGAAAACAAAATCTAGACCGAAAACATTTCCGCAGTGTTCGTATTTTTTCAAATATTGGTACATGTATTCCTTTTAGTTCTTTTGATCACAGATGTTACTGTTAGAAAAAACAGGACGAACGTTTTTTCTAGAACCCAATTTTTCTAACACTTGCTCGGCCAAGGAATGAGTAAATGTCTAGACAAAATAAAAACATCAACCTAGATTTTAGAGGCTGGGGGTTCCTGTTTTCTTATTTGGGATCAGCGACATGTTTTCTAATTCGTGAATTCGGCAAGTCAGTGACCGCTAGACTCGAGTCCGATCTTCCTTTTTAACCTTCGATATTTTGGGAGCAACTATGGTTGTTAGATTCTCTTCTCTTGGAAAGTCCAGTGACTGCTAGACGCTAGACTCGGGTCAGATCCAGAAAAATATGCTGGTCGTCTTGGAAACTGTGAGCCTCCTTTTAACCGTTAATACTCTGGGAACAGCAGGTTTTTATCAATTTGTGACTATTTTGGATAGTCCAGTGACTCTAGACTCGGGTCCGATCCCGATTCAGTGGTCCTCTTGGGGTTTTCTATCCTCCTTTTGACCATTGTTATGTTGGGAACAGCAGGTCTCTTGATTAAACTGCGATTCTTTTGGGAACTCTAGTGACCACTAGAGTTGAGTCCTACCCCCATCCCCTAAGTCCTTGGGAACCGCCGATCTTCCTTTTCATCATCATCCAGTGCCAGCTCTGCAACATACATCGGCGATCATGGTTCTCCATTCATTACTTTGCCCGGAAGCTCTTAAAAAACTGCGTTTCCCTGATCTTTCCCCATTACCAATTTGTTTAGGTTCCCTGAGCATTTTGCCCTGGGCCTACTCCTGCCTCGTTTGCCCTCAATTTTTCCAGTGAGAGCTAGATGTTCAAGACCGTTATGTCTATTCAGGTTTCCCAAAAACTGCATTTATTTGTCGTTTCAGGATTGTCTTTAACTCCATCAAGCACTACCTCATTTGATTTCTTTTCCTTCCACCACATCTTCCTTTTAACCGTTGCTATTTTGGGAACACCAGGTCTCTTTTGAAAACCGCAATTTTTTTGGAAACTGTAGTCCTTTTCCTTAAAAATAAAAACCTGCTATGATGTCACTTTTCAAATCAGGCTTGAGGTTCACCGAAATCTCACCATGGAATTCTTCCCCTACTTTTTCTGAAAGTCCAACACAATATATAATTTCGCTACTCATTTGCAACATTGCTCAAATGCGGATTAATCTTGTATCTTGTAAGACAAAAAAAAATCGTGCTTGATTTCCCGAGAACGTCCATTCATATAATTCTACCTCAAAACAACAAGACATAATATATCATTTGGCGCGAATCTAGTTCGAATCGTTTTCCGGTTTTAAGATTTGAAGTATGTTGAAGGAACAATTAAGCAGAATGCTTTTCCAAATGTTACTTTTAAAATTTATTCATTAAGAACCCCCCCCCCCCCAAGTTATTTTTAAAGAAATAGTCAGCAGCTGACGAGGAAGGATTGCACCGCAAACTTTCCCACCCTTGCTCTTTCGCCACACCCGAGGGCCACCCGCGCAATAAGGCACCACCAGAAACACTATTGGTGGGGGGAAATCCAGCTGCGCCCACGTTAAGGTGCGTCTTCAATTCAGAGGCATGCCCATCCTACGGGCTGAGACGGTCTGACAGGCATTTAACCCTATCTTTACGTCGTGTTTTACTATCGTATCCATACAACGTGGGGAACTCTGTGCCACCACTTTCCAAAGAGGAAATTTACTCGTTAATCCGATCCGTACGCTTTG
>NW_004797347.1:1298247-1300783 GCF_000002075.1 Aplysia californica
AGACAGAAACAGTGACAGAGTCAGAGAAAGCCAGAGAGAGAGGGAGAGAGTGGGAGAGAAGGAGAGAGAGAGTAGTGCGAGAGAGACGGTGATAGAGAGTGAAAATGACAGAGAGAGAGAGAGAGAGAGAGAGAGAGAGAGAGAGAGAGAGAGAGAGAGAGAGAGAGAGAGAGAGAGAGAGAGAAGGAGTCTGTGTTGTTTATGAGTGTAAGTAAAGAGGAGGAGGAAAAGGAACAACAGTAACACATGTAGTATAAAATACAGAAGACAGAAGTGTGCCATAAGTGAAGCCACGAGTGAACACCACCATACACTCATGCGAGCTGGGCGGGCAGGTCGGGTCATGGAGGTTAGTACACGAACGAACGAACGCGGCAGGTAACTCGCACCGGCAGGAGCGAACTGACCCTAGCGGGCGCCCGAACTGGGCCTGAGCAGAATCTGTTCCATAGATCATATCCAAGTAACCGGTTAACTGTAATGATTTTATTACAAATGTACTATTATGTTCCTGACTAAACCATGACAGATGACGCCAATTATAACCATTCTAACTACCCCATCTCTGTACGCTTTCAATATTAAATAATAATCTAAAAAACAACAACAAAATACCTCCCACCCCCCCCCAAAAAAAAACCCAACAAAAAATCACAAGAACAACAAAAAATCAACCCGAAATGATGGCGTTGGAGATTATGTTATGAAACAATAATATCAAAGTCCTTTATTTTTTCATTACTAGTTCTACTCGGATTTTCAAAATAATTATTGGTGATGTAGATGACAAAACAAAGGCAAAGACGAATGATGTCACAACGCGAAGAGTCTTATCCTACAGTCTTATCCATAGGATAGGCTCTACCCCAGACGACTCGTGGTCTAGATGACTGTGGTATCAGTCCTCTTGGCGACCTACGACACGCACTATTCGAGTGCCCGCACGGAGACTTGTACCAAAGATACTACACTCTACGGTAGGCTGTGCTATCTTTGCTTGTACCGCGTACCACCCCTGCAAGACAACTCCAGGTCGGACCAGATGTACCATGGATCAGACCCTAGGCCTTCTCAGACCCAAAGAGGTCGTCACCTACTTAACCGCTTCTCGGCCTTTTGGCTAAGATCATCAAAATCAAAGTGAAGTCTGATCCGGCTTTTCCTCCGCCTTGTGCCCATTGGTAAACGGGACAAAGACTCCAGAAGTTGGTGAGGGACGGAGAAATCTGTGTCTCGATAACATCTAGTGGATGAATTACCGTCCTACATTAGTCACGAATTACCGTCCTCTTAAAAAACAAATCACAAAACAAAACAGAAAAAAATCCAGCACATATCTGACTGCATGCTGCAGACTGTCTCCCTCTGGAGGAGACGAACTAAAGAAACATAGACAGATGGCAAGATGGGGCTTATCCGGTTTGACAGGCAAAGGTATCGTAGGAGACGTTGTCTAGAAAAATCAACGTTCTAGAAACATCGATCGGTAAGCTTTCTTCTCGAGACTGTCGTACTCTTATTTAGCATATCTTTTGTTTTTGGTCTTGATGGTTTGCCAGGGCAGATTCTGAGAAATATGGGAAGAGGATATTGGAGTAATTTTCAAAGAAAAAAAAGAAAAAAAAAAGAAACGAATTTATGTGTTTTTACTCTGTTCTACGTTGTTATAGTAGCGAGAGCCTACAACCAGAAGTAAGACGGCCAGACGAGAGCAGAGGAAGTGTCGGTTTTTGTTTTAGTAGAGGTTTTACGGCGCTCGCAACTGTATTAGGTCATATGAGCGCCAGAGGATTAGAGGTGTTACAAGAGAGTAACAAGTGGCGGCCCAGGAAAAAGTGGATAGAAGTGGTCAGAGAAACATTAGTCACGAATAACTAATAACCATGCAACAAACCAAGAGAACAACGTTGGCTTCTCCTTTGGGCACTGCAGGGTAACAGAGGCTGGGGAAAAGTAAAACAGTAAAACAAGTAATCGTAATAGTTTTGTTAGTGGGAAGAAATGGACTGGCGATGGATGGACGTACCCTCAAGAAGACAAAGAGCCGTGTAATAATGAAAACGTTAGATTGGCATCCGCAGGGTAAGAGATCAAGAGGAAGGTCAAGTGGAGCCCGGAGAAGAATCAAAGAGAATGATGTACAGACAAGTGGGAAGATGTGGAACAACGCCAAGCGGCTAGGCCAGGATGGGGGAAAATAATATATAAAGTTTTTGTCTGTTGTCCATACCCTGTTCTAGGGTGAGAGAGGTAATGATGGTGTGGCAGTTAGCAGTCCAATAAGTACCTACCATTAAGTATTTATGTGTGTACTTAATGCTGCAGAAACGTCTTAATTCTTTCTTAAAACGTCAGACATAATGTTCGGTCTAACAAAAGTATCTTAAAAGGTAAATTTTTACCTTACTTCGTTAAAGGTAGATTTTTACCTTACTTCGTTAAAGGTAAATTTTTACCTTACTTCGTTAAAGGTAGATTTTTACCTTACTTCGTTAAAGGTAGATTTTTACCTTACTCACCCCCCCCCCCTCCTCAA
>NW_004797347.1:1300890-1303794 GCF_000002075.1 Aplysia californica
CCCCCCCCCCCCCCCCCCCCCTCCTCAACCACTCAGAAATGCATCCGGACTTCGCGTTTCAAGTTGGGTTCTAACACACAATTATAAGGGACTGCTTTCAAAAACCGGTTCTTCAGAAAATGAGTACCTCCTTTCTTCTTGGCTCATGCAAGGGCTGTTTGTAACTGCTGTGCTGGGCAGAGAAGGACTTTGCAAGGGCGAAGGGCTATTACAGGGTGGGCTTGTATTTTTTTTTTTTCGTCTTTGAAGAAGTTGAATACATTTGAATTATTTACAATTTAAAAGATAGGGCAAAGGCGTAAAAAGGCTGTACCCGAGGAAACCTTCGAACAAAAAGGGAAAGAGAAAATCGACCTTTGGATCGAAGGAAATGAGCATTTCAGTCAAGTTAACCTTGGAAGAGGTCGAAACACTCCTGAAGAGCCACATGAGTGCAACTTTGTCAACCATTTTGTGTTCGTCAGACAGATCGCACAAAATTGTACGCTTCCCGGGAGGCCGAAAATGTTTCTGTGTGTTTAAGTTTAATTAAGGGTCTGCAGGGGTAAAGGCACACACATGTAATGTAAAGCGAATTGAGTTTGCTGTTGGGCGGGGATATTCGCTTTACAAAATTTGTAAATAGCTTTACCCCAGACGTTTTAATTGTATAAAGCTACCACTTTTGACTACTTTTATAAGTTTCTCATAAATATACCCACTTGCCTGTGTCTAGCACCACAACTTTTGCAAAGAAGAAACCTGTAGTCAGTCCGCCGTTAATGTAATTACGGTTTCTACTCAAAAGACTGATACTAATAAGAGAATTTTCAGTGTTGCTGGCTGTCACATGTGCAAAAGCCGCCACAAAACTGAACAGCTCAAAACAGATAAATAATAAAGTGTCTTCAAAGTGTTCTAGTTTACGAATTCTATGATATAGATATCCTCATAATTTTATTATGTGTACTCTCCAAAGCTCTAGATACCCCCCCCCCCCCAAAGTGCTAATGCTTCATAGATTGAAACCTGATGATTATGTGCTCGTTAGCAAATTTTCTTTTGGCTGGCTTCACTGGGATAATGGAAGAAATTACTTTATTCCATAGAAGCTGAAGCAGATAAGGTGGTATGATTATGTTCACACCCTAAAGACTGACCGATTTCCTTCTCTTGGAGCTGCGGTTGCCGAGCACTTTTTTAGGTTGCTGTTTTTGTTGTTGTTGTCTTGTGTCCAATCCTATATAAACGACGCCATCTGGTTAAAGTACCATTAGGTGTACTCAGTTCGTCAGCCACCAACGTCGGCTTTATTTCACGTGTAGGGTTGTTGTTAACCATGAGGAGGAAAGGGGGGGGCGTTGGAGGAGAGAGGGAGATGATTGTTAGTCAGTATTTTGTTTTGTTTTGAAGATTGCAAGATTTATTCAACAGCATAGTCTGCAGTAATGTGGTTCGTTATCAGAAGACTTCAGTTTGTTGTTAATGGTAACAGTTCTGTGTCCCCCCCCCCTCCCTTCCTCCCCGGGTGCAGAACGATGATTTGGAAGAGTTGTTAAATCTCTCAGACCACACTCGCAGAGGTCGGGCTGGAGACAGAAAATCGAAGGTCCCGTCTCTTATATAACATTGTTAGCTCTCAGCGAAAAGTCATTGAGTACTACTTCGATTCCATTACAGCGTGCAGGCGAACGTTATAGATTAATCACGTTCATTAATATTTCTAAAACTGTGTTAATGGTAGTGGATCGGATGGTGAAGGTAATGGGAGCCCCCCCCCCAAACCTCTCCCCTCCCCTCCCCTAACCCCTCACGTTCACTGATAAAAATTTGTATAAACCGTGCAACGAATAGGGAGAGGGTGGGGGTGAAAACAGGGAAGTGCTTGAAAGACGCTCCAAAGATGTGGTGAAAACAGTCTATTTTTCAACACGCATGTTGCTGTTGTCCTTACTTTTCCTTTAGTTGTCGTCGTCGTTGTTGCTTTTATTGTTTTAACTTGGAATTTTATTTTAGTGTCTTGTACCGCCTCTACATCAAATTGAACAAAAGTTGGGACTATTAATCCTTTATTTTCTGAGATAAGACCTTGTTAGTTTTGTTCTTCATTTAAAGGATAATATGTAACATATTTGAACTCAGATACCTCAGAAGGCTTTTAAAGGAGACTTTTTTTGCCTTCCCCTGCTAGATCTGAGGGGTAGTTGACTGCTGGTTGTTCTTCCTATTTAGTAGGGCCTCTTGCGGGCAGCCACATTCCGATTTCGAAGTTTTTCGTATATTTTTAACTCTGACTAGAGTATTTCAGTTTTGGTAGAAATTAATTTTGAATCTTCCCTTGGTGGCGACCGAAACTTACTCTTGTCGATTTTTAGGACTACCAAGGGATCTTTAACGTTCGCAGCTAGCACACTGGACCTCCGTGATTTTTCGCATTTATCCGAGAAGGCTAAGTGTTCGATCTTCCGTACCCTAAGGTTATTGGGGGTTTGGTTGGGGTGCGGTAGAACCTTGATATGTTGTGGTCGCCAACTGTTTATCGTTGATGCGTCAATGTTGTCGGGAAGGTTACCCGATCTAGACTAAAGAGAAAAAAAAATAGAAATAAAAGAAACAACAAACAAAACTGCCGGGGTCACAAAGCAAACAAGGCGGACCTGGTCTGACCCCCTGACCTTTCTGTCTGGTCTCAGGGCATGCACAAGCCAAAAGGAAGGAAAGGAAGACAGAAAACAGATGGGAAAAAAAAGAGTTTCGTGTTAACCCTTGTATTTGCAGTTGCTGCTCATACATAGGTTATGAGGGAATTGTTTTACTTTCTATCGTCTTGTCAACAGTTTCACACACAGACACACACACATACACACACGCACACACACATATACACACACACGCACACACACACACGCACACACACACACACAC
>NW_004797347.1:1304278-1305508 GCF_000002075.1 Aplysia californica
AGAGGGGGGGTGCTAAGACCAAACGGTAAACTTCTTGCAAAGACAAAGATTCAGCAGTATGCTTCAACGTCATAAAGGTTAAAGTCGGGCATTACCCCAGTCTACAGTTAAGTCTACAGTAAATCTCAGACATGGTTTTCCCAACTGGCCTATAAGAGACTGCAACTATTTTTTCCGACCCACAAATAGGAAAACATTTTACGAGTGCAACTCCTTAAAGACTGGGGTTAACTTTTAACATCTTTTGTAAAGTTCAAACTTGACAACTTTCGGAAAGCAGGTGTTCGGAGGGCGTCACTTGTGGTCGGTCTTTCTTTTTCGCTTTCCCTTTTTAGGTGTCTGTCTGTCCGTCTGTCTGTCTCGCTTTTTCCTTGCACTAAATGACCGTTATTAAGTTGACGTGCTTCTTTTTTTTTAACCTAAAAAACGTGTTCTTGAAAAATTCCCAGTGAAATGGGTAAATTTCAAATGAAGTCTACAAAGGCGATTTAAAGTTTTAAAATAAAGAGCCCACGTAGGAAAATAATAACAATAAAAGATAGCATTTGTATAGCGCATAACCCCGCTCAACAGCAGGCTCTATGCGCTTTACACTATATTATTACCCCGGCAGACCATAGAACACTCAGAAACATTCTCAGCTTCCCGGGAAGCATACAGTGCAAGCAGCTGATTAAACGCTCAAACACTAACAAACCGACAGGTTCTTTCACTGTCTATAGCTGGGTACCCATTCCCACCTGGGTGAAGTGAGGAAAACTCGTGTAAAGTGCCTTACCCAAGGACACAACGTCAGGTCCCTGACAGGATTCGAACCCACGACCTTACGGTTGCGAGTCCGATAGCCTAACCACTAGGCCACCGACGAAATAAAGGTAATTTAATTCTGGGAACCAAAAGCTTAACTCACAGACACTGGAAGATGATAGTTACGAAGTAGGACATGCCAATGACGCCTTTCCACCCCCCTGTGAGGTGAGTTTAGCATTATTCCCTCAGCGCTAATTACAAAGAAAAATGACATTAGATCTCTTTTTACCCAAATATAATCTCTTTCACTCTATCATCTCCACTCTATATTTTCTCTCCTATAAAATTGTAATCTCTCTCCTCCGCCCCCCTCTCTCCCCCCCTTTCTCTCTCTCTCTCTCTTTCTCTTTCTCTTTCTCTTTCTCTCTCTCTCCCTCTCTCTCTCCCCCTCTCTATCTCTCTTTCTCTCTCTCTCTCTCT
>NW_004797347.1:1307509-1309548 GCF_000002075.1 Aplysia californica
GTTAAAGATCCCTTGTTGGTCTAAAATCGATAAGAGTAGGCTTCGGCCGCCACCCGGGCAAAATTCAAAATTTCCTACCAACGAAAAAGTATTAGGTGTGTCCCGCGCGCTCATATGACCTTATGCAGTTGCGAGCGCCGTAAAACCCTATACTAAACAAACAAACAAACACACACACACACACACACACACACACACACGCGAACTCATACCCATACACACAAAAGCACACAAACACACACTCTCTCTCATACACACATTCAAACATACACACACAAACACAGACGCACAAACACACACACACATGGACATGCACACTCACACTTACCAGTACACACATTCATCAACACACACAAACAACCAACCGGTGTCAGTGATGAAGTGGTTAGGCGTTTCGCCGTGGCGCGCAGGAGGCCTGAGTTTGATTCCATTGGGACGAAACGTTGTTAACGAGCATCTCTGTCTGGAAGGATGTATCCTCTCAGCCAGGGTCGAAGCCTACCTCCTAATTGGTCAAAATCTTGTCAGATTGAGCGTTAAAACACCCACATTAAAAGATGTTAACAAAAAGAACTAAACACATAATACATATCTGCACACAGCACAGCAGTACCGTAAACAATCACGAACTTTCTTTTTTCTTTTTCTTTCTTTCCTTTTTTCTTTTTTTTTCTTCCTTTCTTTCTTCCTTTCTTTCTTTCTTACTTTCTTTCCTTTTTTCCTTCTTCATTCTTTCTTTCTTACTTTCTTTCTTTTTTCTTTTCGCCTCTCTCTTTCTCTGTCTCTCCCCTCTCTCCCCGCTCTCTCTCTCTCTCTCTCTCTCCCCCCCTCTCTCTCTCTCTCTCTTTCTCTATCTCTCACACACACACACTCACATACGCATAATAAGAATATTACGCTCGCCCCTCGACCCCAGAGAGATTGAGCTTACTCTCAAGACAAAATGTCTACGACTGTGTTCTTGACCGGCATGGACGAATAAGTCTGGTTTGGAATCTATGTGGGGGGTCCAAGTTTTTGTAATTGCCCAACATGTTAATAATATATTCTTTCTCTCCCCAAGTAACGAAGACATGAAAATAAAACAAAACATATCAATACGAAACAAAAATACACGAGGAATTAAAAATTAAAGCAAAAACTAAAACAGCACCCCGAAAACAAAACAAAGAAACCCGGGAAACACACAATCACACACACAATCATACACAGTCGGATCGGACACACACACACACACACACACACACACACACACACACACACACACACACACACACACACACACACACACACACACACACACACACACACATCCAAACACCCCCCCACCCCACACACACAAAACCCATATCTGACTCTCGGTGTAAAGGTGATTCTTTAAAAAAGTTGTTGTGATCCTGTATGTATTATGTTGCTTAACTATTCTGCCAGTATCAGTTTTGCTTCGTTTGTGGGCTGATATTTAAATTTTACCTGTGATAGTAGAAGAAACAGGGAAAGGAAGAGGGTTATCCAATCTGGGAGGGATATGCCTTATACAAAAAACAAACCCAAAAAACATTTCTTTTTCGTCCATGTCCAAGGTCATTTCCTCCCAACACGCCTTGAAGTCGTGAATGAAGCAGTTCCCAAATGGCATATTGTTTTTTTTTTCATCTTTTGTCTCTTTTGCCCTGATCCTGGTATTGGGTACAGGTCGCTAAGAACTAGAGCTGGGCGAAGGATCAATTCCGGAACCGATTTCCACGATTAATGCTACGGAAGAAAAGTTGTTCCGACTCCTTTTTACGTAGACCAACGGTTACCATATCTTTAATCATTAAAATCTTCTCTTTTTAAAAAAATATTTTTGAAAAAAAATGATGCTTCGTAGTGTTCCGATATCAAGGTTATTCCAAATCCTTAAGACGCTCGGAGCCAATTAGGTAACCACCTGAAGAAATCACATCATTTGAAAGTAAGTAATTCGGTTCGGAGTCGATTCCTACGATTCCTAGCTTTCAATAATCGGGAACCTGGCCGCCCAGCACTACCAAGAA
>NW_004797347.1:1310012-1311695 GCF_000002075.1 Aplysia californica
CTGTATTCCACTCTCGCTTCCCCCTTCCCCCCTTTCTCTCCACCCCCCCCCATGCACAAATTTCCATAGCCATGTAGCCTACGTGTGTCAGCAGTCTTGGCCACCAGATTTGTAACCCGTGATGCTGTGGGTTCGGGAGTTCACGGGTCAGCACGTCCCGACGTCTTGTCCTTGGGGAAAAGTACTTTACACGAATTTCTCGATTTGGCTAGCTCGGTTTCTATTGGACATGGGCGTTAAATTCCAAAGCGCTGCTTCTTAGACAACATTTTTAGAAAGAGTTTTAAGCCATTTGCAACACAATTAGGTCATATACGTCCTTAAGATTAGAGGTGTTACAAGAGTGCAGCAAACATCCCCCCCCAACCAAGAAGTAGGAGAAATTAAGACGATGGGCTTTTGAAAGGAAAGAAGTGTAACAAAGTGAAGCTTGTGGCTCGTAAATGCCAGGGGAAACTAGTACACTGGACGCTGCTACCGGTGCGAGGAGCGTAATTACAACTGGACGCCACCACCCAGGACGGTATCTTGAGGGACAGGGAACCTTAGAGTGGGGCGTATTTATAACACCCTGCTGCCTCAAAATCAGTTAAGTCCCTGATTTGTAAGATCACGAAGACCGATATGAGGAGCGTCTCTTACGCGTTAGTTGTCAACGCGTGAGAGTGCAAAACGATTTGGAGCGTTCAAAGCCCATAAGTTCTTGGGGACTGGGGAAAGAAGATACACCCATCCAGAAGGTACCTATTGAAGTCTGAATAATCCAAGTGGGATCATTACGACGCTGGGGCCTTATACACCGAGGGTTCGAAGGTAGAGGGCAGTTTGCAGTTAGCTAGTTAGTTAGTTTTTAGATCAGAGCAGACTAGCGTAGACTAGAGTCGAGACCAGACTAGAGTACTGAGAGGACATAGAGGTAGGAGTTAGACCCGGTTAGGCGAAGGGTACTGACAATATTCTTGTACTCTGCTAGATAGTCGTCTGTTCGACAAATGTTGTAACCAGTGTTTCAGGAAATAGCAGTTACCCTTCTGTAGATTATAGGTCCTCGAAGCTAGTAGCATGTTTTGTAAACGTCATACATTTCATTGTTGTTGATGATTAAATATTTCAAAAATATTACAGCGTAAAGTTTTCTTGTCACCTTTGACATAGCCTATACGATCACGTGTCAGAGCGGCGTAACCAGTATAACAACATCCTTTAAAAAAATACTGTGTTACAGAAGGAGCAAAGCACATCAAAGCACCAGCTAACCACCCACATAGATAACCTTTCAGTGTCACAAGGATTGTTAAACCTATTCAGTTTCGCATGTTTTCATGATTGAATCAAAGACTGCACTTACTGGTCGAGACCACTGACGGGGGTAAAAGTAAACTTCACCCACCCACCATTTTCCCAAATTCTTAAAAAAAGATTAAAAGTGGCTTTTGTGCATGACAACACGGCAGCCCAAATATATGTATATAGCTACACGAAGAGTGGACACCCCGGATGTGAGTACAAGGTCAAGTTTGTTCCTCGTGAGGGAATGAGGGTGGGGGGTTAACGTGTACTTTCTTTTCAATCAAGTTATGGTAAGAGCCACTTGCAAAAGTTTACGTATGGGGCGTAAGTGTCATATTGTAGTTTCTTCTGAATGACACCCCCCACCCCCCCAAAAAAAACAACAAACCGAAC
>NW_004797347.1:1313669-1316541 GCF_000002075.1 Aplysia californica
ATTGAGCTTGGAGAGATTCTGGCGCAGGATCCTCGAGCCCAAATCGAGAGGGCACAATTTACACAGAATATTGTATCCCCTCGCCTCAGGGACATGCAGATCTATGTTTCCCCACTTTAACTCCAACAGGATTCTTTGCGCAAATTTTTTATTCTTTTATATCGATCTCACAGCACATTACTAGTGTCTTTATGTGTTTGTTTATTTGGGTAAGGAAAACCACATAGACATAATATAGAGCATTCAGTGCCAGGAAAAAGTAAGACAGACAGACAGCAGAAACTACAGAGGGAAAGTTAAGAAGTAGGACCTACCAATGGGTGCCCTCCAACCACCGGCTTACCAGTGTCTGTGAAGTAAAAGGCGCACACAAAAATTATATCGGAAGACCATAATTTGAGAACATTTATTTTATCAGTCAAGCTTCCCTGTCTTACAGCTAGATTTTTAAAAAAGTATCCAACTCGGTCTAGAACGACAGAAATGAAGCCGCCTTATTCCTAAAGAATCCTAATTGTTGATTCGATGAGGTCTATAGCCAATCAGTGCACATTCGTTCATGCAAAACAGCTGCCTAGACCCCCTGGAAGGTCGGCTCAGTTCAGTACCCGCCGTGCAAGGACAACCGGTTGTCGCCCTAGGACATTGCCCCGCCGTCACTGCTTCAACTGTCTCCGGCACCGACGACGGTTTATTTAACTGTGTGTTTTGGGAGGCGCTTGCCAACCTGGCGAAGAGCACCCCCCACAGACACATCTGAAATAACGAATTGTGCAAACATCAGTTGTTTTTCCTTACCTTGCGTCTGGCGTGTGATGACTAAGCTCTTCGCTTTGTAAATACACGTACACACAAAAAAAATTTAAACGTGTAGAATTCCTAACGCACTGATCGACACGGTTAAGATGATTTAGGTCAACCAGAGCTGAGAGGGACACAATGTCCCCGCAGAAAAGCCGAGGTATTCGATAAAATAACCCGCAAAAAACCCCCCAAAAACAAACAAGCAACACAACACAAGAATGATTTGTTTAGCGTACGTTACAAGTCGAATGTAGCGTAAAACAGAGAGAGAGAGAGAGAGAGAGAGAGAGAGAGAGAGAGAGAGAGAGAGACGGAGGAGAGAGAGAGAGAGAGAGAGAGAGAGACAACAAAAAGATGGTTTGGACACATTATGAGAATGGGTCCACACCGCCAGCCTCAAAGGCCCACAAAACATCAAAACATATGATTCGATGGCTTCAATTTGGAAGGTAAAAAAAAAAGGGGGGGGGGTAGGGGTAAGGAATCTTGTACTAAGGGATGGGTTGCGCGGGCACTCGACTAGAGTGAGACTGGTGTTTAATTATCCTCCATTTGCGCGTCAAAGATGCGCGCCAGTGCAGCAAAGTTCTCATACAGAACAAACAACAGCGGCCATGACAGTGACCTGTTTTGGATATAAAGAATGTATTACAGTCGTTATGGTGGTAAATCATGATTTATCCTACGAGTGAAACTGCCGAGATGGAATCACGAATTTCAATGAGCGATTACAACTTGTAATTTCACAAGTAGAATAAATCAGGATCCACCACCATAACGAATGTTATAATCTATTCAATACCATAATATTGGTATCAGCTGACGAAAAAGATTTGGACCAATGAAGCCAAAAGTAACCAGTCAAGTGGTCAAGTGACCTCTTTTACTTTTAGCCACACGAATTACATAGACCTATAATGCTGTCCTATGTCTCCCTCCGCGAAATCCCCCCCCCCATAAAACAACAACAACAACAACAACAACAACCCAACAACAACAACAACAACAAATAAAAAAATAAAAATAATGATAACGTAAAAAAAGCAAACCAAGCAGAAAACGAACGATTCAAAAGATGAAAGATTAAGAAACTGCTTTTAGATGCCATGGGGCCGTTAGAAGATGGACGACTTCTGACTTTAAACTTCGTGACCAAAACAAACCATAGGCTAGGAGTTATTTGCTTACATAAACTTGAGCATTGCATTTGATACATCATCGCACTCTGACGTTTTATCGGTCCATCACGGTGCGCACCATTTGACTCAATTTGGAATATAATTAAGGGCAACGTAAGGGGGGTATTGTAAGGCCCTTGGCGTACTCATCACCACTATTAATTCTAAAATCATCACCTCTCTCAGATCAATGACTTACATCTATAATCCTGGAATCGCTATCCGCTATTACAGTTAATTGATATACTAAGTATGCATGTAATACACTATTGGACACAATCATATGCACTTTTTTTTCTACTAATCAGATGGCGTCAATCTCATATAAATGGGCAAGGAAAAAAAAGACTCAATTTGGAATATAATTAAGGGCAACGTAAGGGGGGTATTGTAAGGCCCTTGGCGTTCTCTGGACTAAAGCCACACTGGGAGACTGGTGTTGGGCTCTTCGTTTGGGTGCCCAGGGAGAGCGCGCTTTGCAGCCTATGTTTTTAAAGAATGAAAAGAACGGCTGTCATAAAACTGCATTGTCTGGAGCTATTACGATTCAAGTCTAAACTTTGTTTACAGAAAGTTAGAAGTGAAATATAGTGCGCGGAGTAATTAATGCAAATTTTGATCACAGCTTATATTTCACGCGTGAAATATGTTCTTACTTTTCTCAAGTGATATTTAAAGAGTTCTATTTCACCGGAAGGAAGTGTAAAGCAAAATCAGCTCAATGAAAGGCATAGCATATTGTAATTCAAATCTATAGGGCAAAAAGGCAGGCAGAACAATTGCGTTTTTGGGAAATGAAATGTGATGAAATGTGATGAAATGAGATGAAATGTGATGAAATGTGATGAAATGTGATGAAATGTGATGAAATGTGATGAAATGTGATGAAA
>NW_004797347.1:1317681-1319325 GCF_000002075.1 Aplysia californica
CCCACACACACACAAATCGAAATATGCACTTGAAAAGTTTAATGGTAGGCTATAGACAAAGACATTCCTGCTTGCTTTGGTCAAAGTGACCCGCCAAAGGCACAATGTGGCGACCCAAAGAGCAACACACCTGGCCCATGTCCGACAGTTCCTTCTCCCCTCGACACTTTGTTGTATGAGAGGGCAGAAAAAGTAAAAGTAAAGTAAGTTCAAGTGATATAAGAACATTGTTGTATATATAAAATCGAAATATTAAAAGTTAGGAACATTTCGAGAGTGATGAAGATGTGTATAAGAGCAAGTCGTAGACTTGGGGTAATAATAAATAGCTCGTCTGTGTCTCGAAGTATATAATATTATACTAATATCTAAGACCAAGGGATGGGTTGCTCGCTCATTCAACAACAGTGAGACTGGTGTTTAATTAATTGGCCTCCATTAGCGCGACTATGACGCGCACCAGTGCAGCAAAGTTACTGTACAGAGCTCACAACAGCGGCCATGACAGTGCCCGGTCTGGGAGATAATAATACCTGAGAGTTTACAGTAATATTACTGTAAACCCTGTCTGATAATACTATTATACTTCAAGTCTCTGGGGCAGAACGATCGCGGTTTTTGGGGAAATGAAATGTGATCAGAAGAAAAAAAATCGAAACCGAACTCTCTGACCTTGGAGATGGATTTTCTTCATTGTTTCCTCCTGACACTCAGTTTCTAGCATAGCAGTGCCATCCCATTCGTTAAAAAAACAAAAATGAAACACCTCCCTGAAAAAAAAGAAAAAAAAAACTATCATAAAATTGCCTTGCTTTGAGAAAAAAAATTTAAAAAAATCGAAACATGAACTAGAAAAGTTTATATGGTAGGCTATTGACACAGACATTCCTGTTTGCTTATGGTCAAAGTGACCCTCCAAAGGCACAATGTGGAGACCCAAAGAGCAACACACCTGGCCCACGTCCGACAATTCCTTCTCCCCTCGACACTTTGCTGTTTGAGAGGGCAGAAAAAGTAAAGGTAAAATAAGCTCAAGTGAACATTGGTGTATATATAAAATCGAAATATTAAAAGTTAGGAACATTTCGAGAGTGCTAAAGAAGGATATAAGAGAAAGTCAAAGACTTGCAGTAATGATAAATAGTGCGTCTGGACAACAACATATACACAGAAAAACTGCATTGCCTTTTTTTTAGGGGGGGGGGGGGAGATGAAGATACGCACTTGAAACATTTATGTTGTATAGACAAAGACATGAATGCTTGCTTGTTTTATTACGATATAATATATTTCATCACAGCACTCCAAGCCGGCGACCGTACACCAGACTGCTGTACACTCGACATTCCAAACTTGACCTACATGATGAGGAGGGTTCATGTTTGGCTCAAGGTCACGGCCGTAGCACATACATTACCGTCAGTTATAAAGCATTGTATGTTATTTCCTCTCTCTCAGGTTTTCGGGACTGTGTTTTATTTTTTTTTAATTTACAGAAACAGGCACACCCAAAATAAAAACCTTTAAACAACCCAAACCAGCAAAACAAACTCCCAGAACAAAACTCACAATCCTCCACCCCCCCCCTTAAAAAAACGCAAAGCCAAAAGGAAGCAGAAGAACAAAACTCACAATCCTCCACCC
>NW_004797347.1:1320394-1322195 GCF_000002075.1 Aplysia californica
CCCCACACACCTAATCAGTGCTACGCCCTACTTTCAGTCTGGAGAATCAATATCTGACCCAGTAAATCTGTTTGGTAGGTGCAGCCAGCAGGCCAAAACCTAGGAGGATAATATATACCTAACTACAGGCTTGCACTGAGTTTAAACACACCACTCCTATGCTAAGGAATTAATTATTTAGGTGATTAAAAAGATTATGTACCATCAAAATGACACCAGGACAACACAAAATACAAAACTATCACGCACATTTGGAAAATAAGCAACATTATGTGTTTAGACGATTAAACAGATTGCGTATCACCACAATGACATATGCCCACCACGTAAAACAAAAATTTTACGACATTTGGTAAAGAAACAACACTAATTAGTTTAGGTGACTAAACCGATTCTGTAACACCAGAATGATGTAAGAACATCGTGTAAAACCAAACTATTACGACATTTCGCTACCTCAGAATGACGACGTTCTGTACGACATTTTTGGCCGTTTTGAGCTACTGAGACCATGGAATCAGAAATCAAATGCTGTAGCTGTTCTGTCAAAATCGTAACATTATTCTGAGTGGTTATCAAGACATTCAAAGACTTGCATTTGAAAAGGCTTGACATATTGTGAAGCTAAATATTTTTGACGTCAAATTTTTCTACACTTGGAATGAGCAGATAAAATATTGTCATTCTGATGTTGCGATTTGGCAAATTAACAACACAACGATAGACAGAAACAAAGACAGGAAAACCCAGAGGGAGAAATGTCTGTACTAATTAAGAGAGCCCACCAACAGTACACCATGAAAGCAAAGAAACAACAAAGAGATCATACCACATTAAAAAACAACAACAAAACATTCCTCAAAACACCACGAAACAAAACAAACCAAAACAACAACCGGAACAAGAGCAACAAAACAATCTCGAACAAAAACCAAAACTAGAGCATGAGCCAAAGAACGCAGGAAAACCATCCCAGGAAAACCATGAAGGAGTTTAACGATTTGGCTCATAGTTTTTACGTTTTTATAAAAACCCGTCTGCAGAATCCTAACCGTTTGAGATTCTAGGTGCATTTTGACATTTCATCATCGGGTAATACGATCACATGAAATGTACCTCTGGACAAATGCCATTGGACGGAAAATGTAGAGCAGTTTATTTTTAATATCACTTTGTTTTGCCGGAACCATTCAAGGACAAAAAAAAGTTGATATCGGTTTTCATCCTGTATCATTGAAAGTGATTCTCAACTGACGTCGTTTGAAAAAAAAAATTGCAGTAAAAGTAAATTTCCAACTCCCGCTCTTACCATACATTAAACGCGTCTTTTTGAAATGCAGACATTCTCAGTATAGCGTTACGTCTTACTCGTACACCTCTGATATGAGTGGGTGTTCCAGCTCTTCCAGGCGGTTGTTTTACTGTTTTGTTTTGTTTTTGTTTTAAAATCTTTTTGTTTAGTTTTAAAATCTTTTTGTCTAATAAGACGTTACAAAAATTCACAATGCATGAGAAACAAAACAGTTTAAGGGGCTCGGATAACTCTTTCACTTTGACTTTGACCTTCAAGTTGATGTCCTGTTTTTTTGACATCATCTGCTTTGTTATATCTTATGGCATTATTATTCTACTTTTGTTACACATCAATTAAGGCTCCAATGGCCGAGGGATTAATGAGTTCAGACTCACAAGTAATTTCAAACATGTGTGTGTCGCACTGCGTTACAAGTGGGTGGCCACTGAGGCGGAAGGGGAGGGGGGCGTGTTTAAGAAAGACATGATATTGATAACCCGAGCGGGG
>NW_004797347.1:1322295-1328403 GCF_000002075.1 Aplysia californica
AGCGTCTGCATTGCACTTAGCGACAGACAATGCCCCGTTAAAAATTGTCTGTATTGATGTAATATTATTATGTATGCGTGCAGTATTCTTTGTATATATGCATATATTATATGTGTGTTTAGACATGTCTACCTGCATGTAACAATGTGCGTATGTACGTATGGCTGGACCTGTGCCTGATGAGTCACCAAACGACCAGACAAAACTGCCTTGTGCGACATTCCAACTGACCAGAATATTGTCTAGAGGAGCAATGTCGTTTTGGTGGACACAGCGAAATGGAATTGCCACTAGGGGCTGAGGTAAAAAAAAAAAAAAACAGTGCTCAATTTCAATTCCCGAATTCCCGAGAGACGGACGGTTTTTGGTCTGTTAGTTTCTTGTTTGGTGGACCCTCAGGCTAATTCTTTTATTAAGTTGGGCGGCCAACACAAACGCATCTTCTCCCACAGTCTTTTCAGTCCACTTTAAGTCGAAATTTGGAAAATGTTCAACTTTTGCGACCTCCTAAAGCTCTATCAAAGATAAACCTTTCAACAATCCAAAATGTAGTTTAAAGCTAAGGTCAAAACTTGCAATTTTCTTGCTTCTCATAGTTTCTGATAGAAAAAACTTAGCAAAATCTATTTATTTCTGTCTCTGACGTTAAACAATACACACCGACACCGACAATAAGATCCTATTTATTATGAGTGCTTGGGCCACAAACTGGTGGTATTCGTGTTAGTTCACAGCATGTCTGGATTTTACCTTGCAAGTAAGAACGCTAAGCCTATGCCCCCCACCACCTGTGGTGTAATGATCAGGATCCTCCTTATTGCAAGTAGAGGACGTGATTCCCAGACTCCAGAGAGGATGTACAAAGATGTATTTTATCAAGTTGTTTTTCGTCTGCCTTCTTGGATACTGCACCAGGTTTGTTCAGACTGGCAGGGTTGAAGCAGCCTGTTTCCTAATAATTATAGGCATTGTGTTGTTGGGGAGTGCAAGACATTTTTTCATTCTTGACCCATCGAAAATATTTGCCGGGAAAATCTCGAATACCTATTGGAGCCGAAAGGAACGCACACAAGTTTTTCAGTTCATTTTGGTAGCCGTTTTTCTGTTCACTTTGGTAAACGTTTTTTTGTTCACTGTGGTAAAAGTTGTTTCTCTGTTCGCATTGGCAAAACTTCTTCTGGTCACTATGGTAAAGTTTTAAAATTAACGTGCAAGTTTGGATAAGTTACTGTCGAACCTGCTTTAATGGCCTGGACTAAGAAATCTACCTGTACAAACAACCTTTCCTCATTCCTCCCACCCTTGCGTTTCTACCATGCTATGATGACCCTGTCCAAGCCACCCGCCTGTCTAAGACAACCACTTTTCTCCTCGATAATGGAAAGCAGCCTTGGGGAATTTCCATTCATCTGTGTGCTCCTAATACTAATGGATATGCAGCATTTACTGCAATGATTATTGGCAAACGAAAATCTGGAACTGCTCAAAGCTATAACTATCAGTATCATTATCATGGCCATGGCGTCTGCCTGATTGGACAACCTCCGGCGTTTGGCTTGTTCTTGTGATCTCTCAAAGGTCAGGGAAGTTGAAAATGCCAAGGACCTGTTTGTGTGAGTCTATTTGTGTGAGTCTATTTGTGTGAGTCTGCTTGTTTATGTGAGTCTGTCTGAAGATTTTTATGGACATAATGTACACATATGTGCGGTCAGCAGCAGGCAAAGGCTATGTTGAGGCGCATTTCGAACTGTCATACACAAATTAGAAAACGAACTTTGCATATCATATGGTAAGCATGTTGTTGATTGCCTTTTAATCTGCTCATGGCACTGTATGCTTCCCGGGAAGCTGAGAATGTTTCTGAGTGTTCTATGGTCTGCTGGGGCAATGATATAGTGTAAAACGCATAAAGCTTGCTGGAGAGTCGGGGAATCCGCTGTACAAATGCTACTTATTTATTTATTTATTAATACTTTTTGTTTATTATTGTTTTTTGTTCCGGAGGAACGTTAATGTTTCAACCATTTGCATTCCATTTCTAACAACCCCATGGAAAAAGAAATGCGTGTAATACATCCAATTGTCTATATTCGTCTCGTCTCGGTATCGGTATCCTGTTGGATTCGGGGCTATTTCGAGGATGGGTTTCCAGCAACTCTGCGGTATGGCATGGGTGCACCGCCCCTTTTAACAATTTGAGGTTATGTTAAAGGCAGGGAATCAATTTTAATCAGCAAAACCAAAAGGATTTTGAATAAGCTTGTGCAGCACCACACGTAGAAAACCTTAGTTCGATTCCCGAAAGGAGACAATTCTCATCGAGGACCCTGGTCTTTCTGCTGGCACGTCGTATCCCTCAAAGCCTGGATTGGCTGTAACCGGTAAGGTCTTAGCCTGCTTAGGGCTGTAAAACATCTCAGCCTACATTTTTTTTAACGAAGTGACTATTCCCAGTGACACTGGGGATAGATATAGAAACTATTCCCAGTGACAACAGAGCTCTTTTGCATTATAAAAATCAGAAGTCTTTGCACTGTAGACTCTCTTCTCACTTCAGTTCAGTACTTTAGTTCTCTTCTTAGGGCTTAGACTCGACTGTACAATAGATCTAGATTAGATCAAGAAGAAAGAAGAATCGGGAAGGATTTCTACCTGTCCTGTACCGTGCTCTCCAAAATCCGTATATATATGTAGATCTAGATCAACACGTACGTTTAAATTACGACTGAATAACAAGCAAGCATAGAATAATCATTCCTTTTTCTTTAAAAAAATTCTTCCACTCACACCCGAATCTAGATTCTACTTTAGTTTAGTTAGATCTAGTCTAGTATTTAGTAACCCATCATCATCATGCCCATGTAGATCAGTGTGGGAACAATAGATCTAATGGGCCTGTCTGTTCTCAGTGTCACTGGGAATAGTTTCTGGGCCTATTCCCAGTCACACTGGGAACAATTCTGCCCTGGGCCCTATTGCCAGTGGATTTTGGGCCTATTCCCAGTGAATAGTGCTTTCCTTTAAAAAAAAAAAAAAGAGCAAGCTTCTTTTTCTTCTGTTCTTTCATATTTCGTAGGCACACGCTGCTGCAACACCAAAAAGACGTATCGGTGTCCAGTGGACCGTAAACAAAGAGACACGATGCCAGAAAGTAGATGGAACCAATTGGCAACAATGTTTGACTCAGAACGTTTTCTGGCGTTTCGTTTTTAAATAACGTCGTCGTTCTTTACTTACAGGTTTGTTGACCAAGGCGCTGTCATGCTGGGTTATGGTTCTTACCCATAAGTGATACACTGAGACTTTTATGTCATCCGGCCCCATCACTTATGGCTCGAACAGCTCTCTCTCTCCCTCTCTCTCTCTCTCTCTCTCTCTCTCTCTCTCTTTCTCTCTACTCCGCTCTCTCTCTCTCTCTCTCTCTCTCTCTCTCTCTCTCTCTCTCTTCTCTTTCTCTCTACTCTCTCTCTCTCTACCTACTCTGCTCTCTATCTTCTCTTTCTCTCTACTCTCTCTCTCTCTCTCTCTCTCTCTCTCTCTCTCTCTCTCTCTCTACCTTGTAAGATGTTGCTGTCTGAACTTATTACACTTTAGCAGCTTGCCATCGACATACAGAATCAGCTTCAAATTTTCAGCTTGCAGCATAAGTGACCACAGGAGTGACCAGTTAAAACCTTGAGTTCACCCTTCCCCCCCCCCCCCCAAGCCCCCCCCCCCAAGCCCCCCCCCCCCCACAAACAACCACACTGTACATTTTAGTCACACCGTCCCTATATCCGTGTCCGTGGCATGCATAAGCGTGCCAAAGAGTTGCTGACCCATCGCATTAATTATTTATCTGAGTCGTTGCCAACTGAATACGGAATGTCGAATGTTCAGCAACTATTTCCTTTATGCAAATCTACTAACACAATTATTTATACTTGGGCGCGCTGTTAGTTGCAGTTGGTATCATGCTTGACCACGGAGCGAATGGCTCTGGTTCGAAAACTTAACTTAGTATGTTTTGGAGAGGTCTTGTATAGGCTCTCCACCCATTTTGGTTCCCCTTTGTTGGAGATGGACGTTGAATCTGAACTTCCACCTTGTAATTAACCTTACAGTTTTGAAAAAGGAGTTAAACCTACGCAATTTTGCACTTTTCTAAGCATAATTTAGAGTTTTGCAACCGTAATTTGTATGACGTCAGTCAATCGACCATATTTTAAATTCTGTTTAATTAAGAATTAGAGTGTGTGAATCCATAGGTGAGGTAGCGTGGTGGAATCAGGCTCTCGCCAAAATAATCAAAGTGAAGAAACTTGCATTTTTCCGCAGGTCTGTGAATTTTTATCAAATTTTTGTTTTTTGGCTCAGAACCTTTCATACCCATTAAAGAACTCATTTATGTGTGGAATTTAAAAAAAACCCCGTTGATTAAAGGTACAAAAAATGTAAATTTTTAGTTAACACGAACGCTTTAGCTTAGGAAATAACTAGTCTTTGGCGGCCATTTTCTCACTAATTTTACCTCTGAAAATAGGTGAACCCCACCTCCTTCTTTCGCAAATATCTCGACTTGTATTCAAGATAAATGGATTTTTTTCATCCATATAAAGACAAGTAAACATGCTTTAAGATGAGACCAATAACTCTACATGCCCAAAAATTGACGAGAGCATGATTCCACCACGCTGCCTCACATATCCGTCCTCTCTAATCCGCAGTGCATCGCGGGGGCTCTCGTGGCCTAGAGATTAAGGTGTTCGCCTCTCATTCAAAGGTCTCGGGTTCGAATCCGGGTAGCGACGGAAAAATTTTCTTCTCTAAAATAGTCACCGTTCACCCCCTTTCCTGCTCTCTGGCAATGTTCTGTCGTCTGCTTTCGTCTCCACATTCTCCCCCCTCCCCCTCACCTCCTTTGCCCCCTTATCTGGGCTCCTGACTCATTCTGCAGCCTTTCTTCTGCTACTCCTTGGCTCCTTCTTACTGCTGTCTTTCAGCCACACCTCTGATCCTCCGATAGGAAAGTTCTACACCTAGCCTTCTCGGAAAAGGGTGAAAAATCTCGGAGGTCCTGCGTGCAAGTTGCGCACGTTAAAGATCCCTTGATAGTCTAAAATCGATAAGAGTCGGCTTCGGTCGCCCGCCCCCTCCCCCCAGGCAAAATTCAAATATCCCTACCAACTTAAAACGTTTAACGTGTCTAGAGCGCTTATATGACCGCCTTGTGCAGTTGCTAGCGGCGTAAAACACTTTTTAAAAAATAAAAAAATAATAACATGGTGCTCTAGGAGATGGACATTCGGGTTTGGGTGTGTCATCTCTAATGTAACCTTCAGTGCCCAAAAGGGACGTTAAATTCATGCCATACATACCCCCCCCAAAAAAAAAAAAAAAAAAAAAAAAATCCCTTGAAACCATGGAAACAACCTCGGTCTGATCATTACATACTCGTATGTCTCGTGCCAGGACTTGGGATTACGGTTTAAAGTACACGTTTAAGCTTTTCGAAGTAATAGTAAACCTGTACTTTACGAAGAAAAGAGCATAAAGTCCCACTAATCTAGTTATGTGTGTTACATTATAAGTGCAACTTTGATTAAGATTACTCTCTCTTCCCGGTTAGAATTAGTATCGTGGTGTTTTTAAGAATACTTTTTAAACACTTTGAGGTGCGTCGTACTTTTTGTTCCATCTTATTTTGAGTTGCTACTTCGTTTGTTTGTTTGTTTGTTTGTTTGTTGGTTGGTTGGTCTTTGTTTTGTTTGTTTGTTTTGTTTGTTTTCGTAAAAAGGGTACCTCAACATGATAGCGGCAATTCGTTGAAGAACATAGTAAGACAGACAGAAACAACAGAGGGAAAGGAAGAAATTGGACCTACCAGTGGTGCTTTAACTTATCCAACCACTCGCACATTTAGTTGCTTGTTACCAGACAGTACACGGCCACGAAAGGCAGAGACCACAGCGCCCAGGCCTGTCTTTTAACGTCTTTCAACGACCTTGGGTTGGGGCGGGAACTTGACCGGTTGTCGTCTGCACGGACCTAACGACAATACAAAGAGGTGGAGGGATAGGCTGGTGTGAGAGAAACAGAACCAGGTGGACGGAGAGAGGCAGTGGGGGG
>NW_004797347.1:1329498-1333034 GCF_000002075.1 Aplysia californica
AAGAGACAGAGAGAGAGAGAGACAGAGAGACAGAGTTGTTGAGGCGGGCGTATAAATGTGCATGTGTATAATATGTATACGTGTGGAGGGGAGGAATAAGTAAAGAACTTTTCTGTATTGTCCTCCAAGACGGGGCGCACGCAGAAACCAGCCAGTCACTCATGGGGGTATCGATCGTTGCATTAACCCCCTCGCTACCCGTCACACCCGTTACACCCGTCGTTACCCGTCACACCCGTCACACCCGTCGTTACCCGTCACACTCGTCGTTACCCATCACACCCGTCACACCCGTCACACCCGTCGTTACCCGTCGTTACCCGTCACACACATCACACCCGTCACACACATCACACCCGTCACACACATCACACCCGTCACACCCGTCGTTACCCGTCACACACATCACACACATCACACCCGTCACACCCGTCACACACATCACACCCGTCACACCCGTCGTTACCGTACTTCCAGGTCCATTCCTCAAAGAAAATCGGACACGCCAAACCACGCGCCGACTCCCTGACACGTTCCGATATGTTAAGAAAAACAGCGAAACGAGGAAGTCCAAGTGATTTTTTTTCCCAAATTTTCTTTTTTATGTAGGTGTTTTTACACCCCAATCGACACAGCTAAGATTGTTTAGGAGACAGGCGTCCGACCCTGCCTAGTAAGGCCAACATGGGCTGAGGGGGATCCGAACAGAAAGACTGAAATACCCGAAAAAAAAATCTTCCCACTTGGGAATCGAACTTGGGTCCAAATCCTGAGTGCGACATTACCACTACACCACAGACGCCGATATCTCAGGTAAGAAGCCCCGAAGACAGAGTACAACATGTATACGTTTTGGCCCTGGCATGCAGCGTCGATGCAATCCGCTTCCTAAATGATTTCAAATGTGTGAAAAAAGGGAATAAAACTCTTACAATCATCACTGCCTAAATCGAGTCACGTATCTTACATCCTTATCAGTTCTAGCAGCAAAAGGCAACTATCCCTCTCTTTAAGAAAGAAAATGATGGAATGCTTCATCTTCCCCATTATTATGTGTACATGGCGCTGAGACCTGGACTTTGACAAAGAAAAAAGAAAACCAAATGGCTGCGTTTGAAGAATAGAATAGCCAGAATAATATGTTGGAAAACAAAAAAGACGAACAATGAGGTGTGTCGAATTCTCCACACAAGACAAACTTTGCTGAATAAAATAAAATGTAGGAAAATACAATACTTTGTCCACTTTAAAAACGACACGAGACCATTGTGAAAGGGGTGGTTGAAGGAAAGAAAATATGTTGGACAGGAGAGCCAGGGGAAGAGAAAGAGTAACATGGATGGCAACATAAAAACATGGACTGGCTCCAGTATAACAGAATTTGCAAAGGCCGCTGGCGACCATGCAAGATGGAGGGTCATTACAGTTTCCCGTCAATTTCTGACTCAGAGATGACACCTCCAGGTCAAGTCAGCAAAAGGGTTAATAACAACGAATATAGGCCTACCGTGGGCTCAGCAAATTACATGACAAAAATAAAGGGGTGAACCAGCGCGTGTTAAGAACTGACAACTGACAGCACGCCAGGAGGTACGGCATGCTGAATTATCACCCCTGGTTACACAATGTCTTACATATCAGACACAACCTGGTTCTCGGACACACCGTCAGTTCAGCTGCTATCACGCTGGGCTATGGTGCCGATAACATTGGTTTACATCTTAGATAAGGTGTTATTGAACTTAAGTTGTAAATTAGGAGAGTTTTCTTAGGTTCCCTACCTGTTGACCTCGGTCTTGTTCCACCTCTGTATTAACTCGTCTTACATATCCCTAGCCCACTCCCTGCGTTGTCGCAGCAAGTTTAGTCTGAAGTATGAATACGTAAGCTTTTTCAGCATAACAAAATAGGTTCCAAGCTGCAAGCATTCATTATAATCCACCAATGTTTGGTTTTTTAAGGAATAAAATGGGCATTTGATACAATATGTGAGGCAGCGTGGTGGAATCAGGCTCTCGTAAAAAAAATCAAAGTGAAGAAACTTGCATTTTTCCGCAGGTTTGTGAATTTTTATCAAATTTTTGTTTTTTGGCTCAACACCTTTCATGCCCATTAAAAAACTCATTCCAGTGTGGATTTTTCTGAAAAACGTTGATTAAAGGCACAAAAGATATACATTTTCAGTTTCCACGGGCTCTTAAGCTAAGGAAATAACTAATCTTTGGCGGCCATTTTCTCAATAATTTTACTTCTGAAAACAAGTGACCCCCCACCCCCCCACCCCACCTTCTTCTTTCGCAAATGTCTCGACTTGTATTTAAGATAAATGGATATTGATTCCATTGAAATAAAGACAAGTGAACGAGCTTTAAGATGATACCAATAACTCTACATGCCCAAAAATTGACGAGAGCCTGATTCCACCACGCTGCCTCACATATTATGAGCATACAATAAAATGCAAGCAAGCAGCTCTTTATGACAAATTCGGAAAGGAAGAAAGTAAAAATGACAGTGCTGTCAAAAACTCGAGATGCAACTTATCTTAAAATATCTTTTTAACGGAAGAATTAATTTCACCCATACTTTGCACAGTAGTTTGTACCAATTCGCCTTAACTTAATCGTGTTTCTCCACAGCAATTGAGGCTAGATTTGAAAACTTTTCTTCATAAATTTATATAAAATACAAAAAAAATCTAAAATCTGTAGTTATGTTCGATAGTTGAGGACAAGTTAGACAATAAGTTGCGCCATGAATTTTTGATCGCACTATAGGCAGAGTTTTTTTCAGAAGATGAGCCAGTTTCTAAATGTAATCTCGCTGACGATACATACAACGGACTCACTGTTTGAGACGCTTTCCAAAAGGAGTATAGCTTTCTTATTAATACAGATGTCTCAATTGTGTTTTCTTTATCTATTTAAGCGTTTAAACACTAAAACACTATCTACATCTGGGTGCTCATTCTCACCTGTGTTCACCCCTTCACCTTCACCTATCCCGCAGACTGGATGTCCGTCGTGGCGCTTTTGAAGATTTGTTGGCCACCAGCTTCCTCCACTCCTTCCGGTCGGGTGAAGTAAGAAAATTCGTGTAAAGTGCCTTTATCACGGACACAATGTCGGGTCCAAGACAAGATTCGAACCCACGACCTTACGATTGCGAGTCTGTAAAACACCCAACCACCCCCATCCCAAACAAAAAAAAACAAAAAAAAAAACCCTTCCCCAGAAAAAAACCCCTCGCTAAAACAAAACGTATGACACTGCCCCTCCCTTCACCTCGTACACCCAATAAATATAATGTGTCTGGACTTTATTCTTTGCGAATTCACGTTCATTGTGAACCTTCCTTGACCCCTGAACCCTAACCTCCCCGGTCTTACTTATGGGGAGGCTTCAAGACACCAGGAATGGAATGGGGAGAAAAAAAAACGCGGACGTGTGACAGAAGACATCTCTCCTTTGTCAGCCCGGTTGAGAGCATGGATTCTTTCTCTCTCTCTCTCTCTCTCTCTCTCTCTCTCTCTCTCT
>NW_004797347.1:1333530-1335066 GCF_000002075.1 Aplysia californica
GGTCCCTGACGGGATTCGAACCCACGACCTTACGGTTGCGAGTCCGAGAGCCTAACCACTAGGCCACCGACGCCACAACTGGAAAAGGCTGATAAGGGGGTAAAAAAAAGGTGTGTGTGGGGGGTGTGAGTTATGGGTATTCGGCTTTGCCAGCATGCACCATGCAGTTATTGTCTCGCAACGACGGATAAGGACATTTTAATTTTACATGTTTTTTTTTTCTAAACAAACAACATTATTTTTTCGTTGATTTTTAAAATCTGAAACAATCGATCTGCCTGGCCTGTAATGTCTACAAAACCATCTGCCACCACAACTTTAACCAACTTCCTTTAGGGATCGACCATTTGTCTATCCGATATATACGTATGTAGCTACTGTTTCAACTCGCTGTCACCTCAGTTAGTTTCATGCTGGACTCTGATGCGGCTGACGTGGTTCAAATCCCCCATTGTGGCGTTTTTCAATTTGAACTATTTGGGAAGTTTTTAAGACTCTTGGTCAATTGACGCGGTCTTATAGAAGATGGACATTAAATCAGAGGTTTGGTGTTTTGAATTGTCTTACAGTGTTGAGAAGGGCAGTGACAACCATCTATATGTGACTACATATAATAGCCACCTTTAAGCACAAGGGGCCTATTCCGAAAAATGCCGTTTTGAGAAAATTGAAGGAAAAGTTTTTGGACCCTTGTTCAGTTTCTTTAAAAGACAAATAGAGTTTTCTCTATAACCAAACAAATATACTCACCAATGCAACCAAACTTCTGTTGTAGGTAGGGCAATGCCCACTTTTGGTGTAGGTCAAGATTTCTGGAAAGCCCCGAATTCTGGGTTAGACCGGTTGTCCTCAAAAGCGACCATATTTCAACCAAACCCTGGCCGTAGTAGACTCTTCCCTCCCCTCCAGAAAACAAACAAACAAACAAACAAACAAACAAACAAACAGACAAACAAACACTCTCCCTTAAAACAAAATAAAAAAAGCGAAAAAACCAACACTTGGAAACATAAAAAAAACCTAAACAGACCCCAAAAAACAAAACAAAACAACAAAAACATCAAAGAATAGAGGGAACAACGAAACAAAGGACCATTATTATGGCTATGGTAGTCAGATATCACAAACAAGTGCTCACTGTTTTGACATTTGCAGGACATCTGAAAGAAGCACTATATGCACTGTCGTTGATGCTGACACACTGATAACCCTGTTTGTTTGTGTTTCCGCTGACAGTCAGCTCCACCCACATAGATTTCTGCCTTGTCAATGGCTACATGAAGGCTAGTTCGAAAGCTAACACCTTTTGTTCAAGCGACACCTCCCCTCGCTCTCTCGCCCCCGCCCCCCCCCTCTCTATGCCTGTCTATTTTTCTCTTTTCCTCTCTCTTTTTTTCTTCTCTTTTTCTCTCCTGTCTGTCTATCTGTCTGTTTACCTGTCTGTCTGTTTGCCTGTCTATTTTTCTATCTCTCTCTCCTTTTTTATCTCTCTCTCTCTCTCCCGTTCTCCATCTGTCTGTCTGTCTGTCTGTCTGT
>NW_004797347.1:1335166-1339098 GCF_000002075.1 Aplysia californica
ACAAACTGGACAGTAAATGTTCCACTTTTCACTCGTTTGTAAAAGCTATAGGGTTACTTCCGAAAACGATAAATCGTGCCCTCAAGCCGCCATTGTTTTCGGTCTTCAATTCCTCATAGGTCACGTGGTACAGTTCCCGTTCTATAAGTGTAGAATTCTGTGCCCTTACCCTAAATATCTCTTCTCTCATAGAAACAAGCGATGCATTCTTTTAGTTCTCTGGGACAGCATAATGTGTGTGCGTTTTAGTGGCTGGTTGTTGTGGTGGTAGGTGTTGGTATGGTGGTGGTGAGGGGAGGAGGGGGAGGGTGGTTGGGAGGGTGGTGGAGGGGGGAGGGTATGGAGGTTGTGGGAGTGTAATGGGGATGTGGTGGAGGGGGGGGGGGGGGGTGACAAGAGAATCAAGGGGAAGAGGGACACAGGAAGAGAGAGATAACGAAACTATTTCAGGCTTTCCGTTGTTAGGAAGAAGGTAGTAGAGCAATGAAGGCTAATTTTAACTATCGCAGTAGTGAACATCGCCGTTGTCGTCATCATCATCATCGTCATCGTTTGAATTATTATCAGACAGAAACTGTTATTTCAATTATTGCACCAATGAAAAGAACAGGAGATACATGCACTATTACAATGCATGAAAAATCCACTACGACAAGAATCCCCCCCCCAAAAAAAAGAAGAAAATAGCATAACAACATTGTAATAACACGATAGCACACGATGAAATACAACCACAACGACAATAGTAACAGCTTCGGAAACTGCAGCAAACACAGTAGCAGAGACAAAGGCAACAAGAACTTCGAGAACGATAACACCATCGCAACCACTACTATCACCACACCACAACCTCCACTACAAAAACAAACAAACAAAAAACGCCAAACAAAACAACACTCCCCCCCCCTCCAAACAAAAACCCCTCACCACCAACAAAAACAAACAACAAAAAAGCAACCAACCAACCAACAAAAAACAAACAAACAGAAAACAAAGGACAAGTTTAGCAACATCAGTCACAATAGTAAAAGAAGTAAGGAAAAACAGCAACAGTAATAAGCAAAGCAATAAAAACAACAACAACAACAACAGTAATAACAAAAGCAATAGAAACAACAACAACATCAGTAATAACAAAAGCAATAGAAACAACAAAAACTATTTAACAACAGCAACAGCAGCAGCAACAGCAATAAGAGCAACAGCAGCAGCAATAGCGACGACGACAACTGCGACAAATCGACACAAATCAGACCATTTAAGAGAGGGGTTCGATCCTGTCTGAAGGCGGTAAAATCAGGGATGAGAAGAATTAAACAGAAAGATGGAGATATTGGATAAAAATTCACGCCACATTGGAATCGAACTCATGTCTTTTGGGTCCAATGGCTGAGGATCTAATCACTACACCACACTCGCCGGCAGAAAGGAGACAAACCACCATCAAAGAAAATACGTGAAGTCGGTGGTCTAGTGTTTAGGATCTCAGACTCTCAACTGCAAGGTCGTAGGTTCCAATCCCGTCAGGTGCCCGATGTTGTGTCATTGGGAAACTAACGCACTGCACAATTTTTTCCCACTTCATTCAGGTGGGAATGGGCATCAGGCTAAAGATAGCGCAACGTACCTAGTTACGAGCCCTTGACAAAACACAGTTGACTATGTTCCCCACCATCGTGATTACTAAAGGGTTAATGTAATATTTATGGCGATAAGGGAAAGAGTTAATCTTCTTACAGGTTCTCGACGAACTGAGGTATACTGTTGGAAAGAAAGTCCACCCTCCTTTCCCCCTCCTCTCTTTCATTACATATCTCTCCCATCCTCTATAACCCTCCCCCCCCCCCCCCCCCCCCTCCCCACACACACGCACACATTCTACCCTACCCCCCTTGTCCACGTATACATAAATTCTATTTGGGGGGGGGGGTGTATGGAGTAAGTACGTGTTATATTACACGACACGCAGCTTACCTATTGTTCTGTCCGCTACTGTTGTACCTACTTCTAATGGGTTCAGCGGAACACCTTCATTGTTCTCAATGGAACAAGCGCTCGCCAGGCAACAGCATGCTACTCATGCTAATATATATTATTTAATCCTAGCTGCAAGAGAGGTCGAAGGATTAGGCATTGAAGAAACTCGCAATAATTTCTGCAAAACCTAATGACATTATTACATGTGCCTAGCCAGGTCGTTGTGTGAGACGTTCTTAGTCGTAGTACATGTCCATGATTTGTAATTTTATGTTTTACGTCCCCATTGATACAATTTAAATCATTAAGGAGGCGGGTTACTATAATCCTGTCAGCCAGCGCCAACATAAGCCGAGACGTGAACAACACCCCATAATATGTGCATAATAAAAACGTCCCTTTACGGGAATTGAACTCATGTCTGTCGGTGGGTGGTTGGCGGGTGCTCTGGTGTGGTTTGCTTCTTTTTTCCTATCAAACATCTATCGTCCTTATTTCCCCTCCTTCTTCTATTTAATGTTTGTTACTCTCTTGTAACACATCTTGCTTTCTGGCGCTCATATGACCTTATGCAGTTGCTAGCGCCGTAAAACTTCTACAGAAACTAAACTGAACTCATGTCTTTTGCAACACTGTGTCGGAGCCCTGAAGCCTACACCTCAGACCCCGGTCGCTTTGTGGCTGGTTTTCATGGGAACATGTTGCTTCACCTAAAGTCCCAACATCTCTTGCCAACATCTAGTTCTTGTCTATGTCTTCCACTCCAAACTCGAACAAAAAAACACCCTCTGATCCATGAAGCCTGCTGTGATTAGCATGTTGTATTCACACGGCTTATGCAATGGTAAGGCTCGTTGTCGTCACCTGCTGAAAACGTGACTTCGATTCGTGTTTAGGGAGGTTATCTTAGTGAATATCTCAGAGACGAAACTGGTTATAAAGGTTTTGCTCTGATCTAGACATCAATAGAAAAAGTTTATTGTTCACTAGAAAATGACAGGAATTGGTTTAAAGTTCAATAAAATGTGACAGGAAAAGGTTTAATGATCATATAAGTGCAATTTTCGCAGGACAGAGTTTAACGTTCACCAAAATGTGACACGTTTTGCAAATTTCACTTGATGTCGATGCCCCTGGTTCGCATACCCAATGGTGCATTTTTGAACTTGGGTATTTTTGAGTCTTCAAGGCTCTCGGTGCACTTACTTCGGTCATATCGGAAAGAGACGTTGAATGTTGAGGTCCTGCCTCATAAACAATCTTACAGATTACGGAGATGAAAGAGGCGTAAACATATACGATTATCAATCAGGTGATCAGATATTCTACTCCCCCCCACCACACACACACAATTTCTAGTCGGATAAAAAATTCCAAAGTCAAACTCATTTTATTTGCTTATTACTGAACCTAATGTCCATGCCCCTTAGGCGTGAAACTTTATGACCTAAATTTTGTGTGTGCCATATCCATCCCAGAAGACCCCCCCCCCCTTAAAAAGGTATGTTAAGTTACTAATATTAAACCGGGGCTCGGTAGAGAAAGAGTTAAATATATATAATGAATTAAAACGTTAACCAACAGGGACCACATAGAAGAAGTATGTGGAAGTTACAGAGGAGGAATACGAAAGTAGGTGAGGCTGCTACATACAACTGAGATGTGACAAGTAGATACTTATTGCCCCCGTGGCCTTACTAAGCCAGCATACCGTTTACGGGATCAAGCAACTGCCGAACTTTGGGAAAATCACGGCAAGCAGACAAACTTGAACACTATCTGACCAAATTAAAGGGGTTTAAATAGTCCGGTAAGCTGCTGGTTATCTTTCATAATATAAGTATTGTCTACGGTATTGTCCCTACTTCGTCAAACACATACACACATTATACATATCATATTATACATGTATTACATTATATTATATTATGTTATATTATTATATGATAATATAT
>NW_004797347.1:1339198-1340901 GCF_000002075.1 Aplysia californica
AGAGAGAGAGAGAGAGAGAGAGAGAGAGAGAGAGAGAGAGATCTCGAACATTAATCACCTCCAACCAGTCGAGACCGGTTCTCTTGTCGCAACACGCAGAATAAAAAGTTGCGACCCCCAAACCCCACACAAAACGAAACAAAAAAAAAATCCCCTTTTGTTAACCCAACGAGCGTGGTCCCAAAAAGGTATATGCTGGTGCGTCATATGTTTACTTACACCATTGAAACCCAGCGGCCTGTGCAGTCAGAGCGCTCGCAATGAGGCAGGATTAAAGACGGTCATTTGGCATGTCAAGGTCACACATATCGGCCATTGGCTACTGACTGAAAACTGTTCGGCTCTTCGCATAAACCCCTGAGTATAAAGGTCCTTGGTTCGAGTCCTTGCATTGATATGATATGATGGTTCTAGTTCAGTTTTTAATGCTCGTCTTCGTACCATAATGACCGAAAAAAAAAATCAAACTTGTTCCACTTTTGAGATTTATTTAAGTTTTGTATGCAGTTAGGAAACTTAAGCATGATCATGATATTGTTAGAAAAATAAAGAAGGAAAACTATAGAAAGAAGGAACAAATGAGGGATTGGACTGGAATGAACAGGGCGGATTGCGCGAATTTCTGTGTGGTCACCGGTCCGAAACCGAGAAATTATGAAATACTCGAGTGAGTTCTCGATTACTCGAGTACTCGAATCCTTAGCAAAGACTTAAGGCATCGTTTGCTGCTCATCATCATTGCCTTTCTCAGCCTGCACCAGGGTATAGGCCACGGACAAACACCTTGAGGGGCAGGACACATCCCTCATTCCAACTCCACAATTACAGCGACTAAACTTTGAAGCTTAATCGTCGTCACTTCCCAAACGTTTAATAAAGGTATGGCCGTATAAATATCACATAAGGGGTCGCTTCTAGCTAACGACTACTTTAGCGTTAGGAATCCTGTTCTATGACATCAATAGTACAACTATTAATGATGATTATGGCAAACAATTATGATGGCATAGTTATTAAGGATGTTCAATTAAGTTTGAAATAAAACCAGGTCACAGACTTTTGAGATTTTATTCTCTAAAATTGTCTCCTTTTACCTCCTTTCCAGCTCTTTAACAATGTTCTGTCTTCTGTTTTCGTCTCCACTTTCTGCCCCTCCCCCTCATCTCCTTTGCTCCCTCCTCTGGGCCCCTGACTCTTTCAGCAGCCTTTCTACTACTACTCCCTGACCCCTTCTTACTGCTGTATTTCAGCCACACCCTTGATCTTAAGGTAGGTAAGATCTACACTTAGCCTTCTCGGATAAGGTCGACAAATATTTGAGGTCCCGTGATTAAGTTGCGCACATAGAAGATCCCTTGGTGGTCCAAAATGTGCCCCGCGCGCTCATAATGATATGACCTTATGCAGTAGAGAGCGCCGTAAAACACTTGCAACAGAAACAAAAAGCTATTAATGATATTAATTCAATTAAGCTTTAAATAAGACAAGTACACAGACTTAAGAGACTCTTCTTCCAAATTCCAGGTCACCGCGACCGCAGTCTGTCCACAATCCTGAGGCCTTCCATTGAGCGTCAGAGCAAAGAGAAGGCCTCCAAACCCTGCTCCATCATGAACAATAAGTCATCTCATTTTTTGGGTTTTTTGACGAGAGTGCTGGAGGAGGTGGCAGTTGAAAAAAGAAAATAGGAGGATGGGGGCGGG
>NW_004797347.1:1341244-1342426 GCF_000002075.1 Aplysia californica
ACACACACACACACACACACACACACACACACACACGTAACGTACACACACACAGACACACACACACACACACACAGAGAAAGAGAGAGAGAGAGAGAGAGAGAGAGAGAGAGAGAGAGAGAGGGAGAGAGAGGAAAAAAGGGGAGGGGGTGAGAGAAGTTAATCCCATGGGATAAAAAAAGCACCTGGTGAAGTGCTTAATTGTAGCACCCAGTGAAGTGCTTTGTCAACACCAGGGCCCATTTGTGACGCCTTTCCTCAGCGCAGGGTCTGAGATACAAGAGGCCAGCCGTTCTTGATCAAGACCACACCTGATTATACTGGAGTAAAATATTGTCAGGCTTTTTTTTGGTTGGGGGGGGGGGTGTACTTGTTTGACGACGCTCGCAACTGCCTATGTTCATATGAGCACTCGGGACTCATTAAACATTAAACTTTCAGATGGTAGGAAATTTTGAATTTTGCCCGGGTGGCGGCCAAAGCCTACTCTTATCGATTTTAGGCCAGCAAGGGATCTTTAACGTGCGCCACTTGCACACGAGACCTCCAAGTGTAGATCTTTCCTAAAAGAAGATCTGGGGTGTGGCTTAAAGGCAGCAGTAAGAAGGAGCTAAGGAGAAGCAGTAGAAAGGCTGCAGAAAGAGTCAGGAGCCCAGAGGAGGGGACAAAGGAGGTGAGGGGATGGGGGCAGGAAGTGGAGACAAAAACAAACGACAGAACATTGCTGGAAAGGAGATGAAAGGAGACAACGTTAGAGAAGAAAATGTTTCGGTCGCTACCCGGACCTTTGAATAAGAGGCGAACACCTTAACCTCAAGGCCACTAGAACCCCCGAATATTATCACGCACAGCCCTGCTCTGATTTATTTTTTAAAAGTAACACTAATGCTTCTGATTTTTTTTGTAAAGAAGTAAAACTAATGCTATTAATAATGTCAACGCTTTTAATACATGTAACAATAACAGCAAGTCCTACTGTTACAAGATAAGATAAGATCAGATAAGATAAGGTAAGATCAGATCAGATAAGATAAGATCAGATAAGATAAGGTAAGAGAAGAGAAGAGAAGATAAAAATTAAATAGATAAAATCCATCTTTATTGCCCCGATGCTGACACATTACTACTACTACTACTACTACTACTACTACTACTACTACTACTACTACTACTGCTGCTGCT
>NW_004797347.1:1342526-1343899 GCF_000002075.1 Aplysia californica
TGTATGTATGTATGTATGTATGTATGTATGTATGTATGTATGTATGTATGTATGTTTAAGTGCATAAGCGTGCGTGTGTATTCCTGTGTGTACATGTTTGTTTATGTTCAAGTACAGAAACACCAAATGATCATGTCTACCTCCTCCCCAGCCCTCTCACCTCCATTTTTCTGACATAAACCAACGAAGTCCTTTAGTGGTCGGTTATACTGATGTGTGACCTTTCCCCTCTGACCGCCGAATAATGAACAAACATGAGATTTTCTAGTCCAGGAAACACAAAGAAGAGAGGGCGATTATACTCAAGTTACAGTTTGAGGCTCCCATTCTCATAATTGAGATACTTCCAGGAAGTAGCTGGGTTCTTCGATCTTGTCTGTAGAGTAGAGACCTACGCTGAGTGGGATATACTTCGATCTTGTCTGTAGAGACCTACGCTGAATGGGTTTCAGCAGGTTTTTTTTGGGTTGATGTTTGTTTGTTTGTTTTTTGTGTTGATTAACGACTGCTTAGTGGAACACCTCGCCATACGCCATTTAAAAAGCTACTTGTGACGTGGTGTTCCACAAAGGAGTCGTTTTGTAGGTATCTTTTTACAACTCAGGATGAGAAAGATATTTATGACGCCTCGGCAGACAGTCAAAGATACTCGAGAGGAATTCTACATATATTGGGGGCTCCAGTGGCTGGGTGAGTAGTGAGTTTAGACTCAAGCAATGTCAAGCAAGTGTCGGTGACACGGGGATCAGATGGGTGGTCACTGGAGTGTGTCCTTGAGCAAGACACGAAAACCCTAGCTCAAATTAAAGGGCCCTGCACAGTGGCGACCGACAGTGGCATTGTTTGTAAACTGTTCTGTATTTGTGTAATAGTGTATATTTATGTATTTATGCATGTATGTATTTATGTATATATGTATGTATAATTATGTATTTATGCATGTATGTTTGCCATTGTAAAACAAAGTGCCCTTCTGGGACAAATAAAAAGTGTAATTTATTATTATTATTATTATATAATATGTGAGTGGAGCTGAGGTCTTATTCTGCGTACAGAGGTGAAACGCCTAACCGCTTCACTACAGTCAGTCTGGTGGAATCAGCGTCTTGCTCTGCAGAGAGAAGGAGATAGCCGATATTATTGTTATACATCAGCTCTCCACGCACATCTTTGCATAGAAGTGGTGAAGAGCCTTATTAGTTAGTACTACTCCTTCTCCTCCTCTTCCTCCTTCTCTTCCCCCTCCTCCCCTCCTCCTCCTCCTCCTCCTCCTCCACCTCCTCCTCCACCTTTTGATTATATTCCTTCTCCTCCCTAATCTCTTTAATCTCCTCCTCCTCCTCTTCTAACTCCTCCTCTTCTCTTTCCACTTC
>NW_004797347.1:1345223-1346684 GCF_000002075.1 Aplysia californica
CAAGCAACCAAGCAACAAAGCAGCCAAGCAAGCAAGCAAGCAAGCAACAAAGCAGCCAAGCAAGCAAGCAACCAAGCAACAAAGCAGCCAAGCAAGCAAGCAAGCAAGCAACAAAGCAGCCAAGCAAGCAAGCAACCAAGCAACAAAGCAGCCAAGCAAGCAAGCAAGCAAGCAAGCAACCAACCAACCGACCTACAGACATACAGACAACCAACCAACCAAACAAACCAGTGAACAAACAAACAAATAAACAAACCAGTAAACAATTAAACAAACATTTAAAAAAGCAAAACAAACAAAAAAGCAAACAAACAAAGAGGCAACTAAACAAACCTGGTTCAATAAATAAACTAGAAATGTAATATACGTTCTAATTGAAAAAACTAAATCAACACACACCCATCATTCAAGAAGCCATTAAAGTTTAGTTTTCACATTGTTCAGTCTATTGACAGCAACATGTTTTGTTTGACTCGTAAAAAGAAAAAGCGCAGGATTTTTTAGTTACATCTAAAACGCAATTTGATGCCATCTTTTGCAAATGTCTCTGTTTAGGAACTGAGCAGATAGAACTTTGTAATTCTATTGTAGCGAAATGGCGTAATGGCTGCTGGATTAATGGCGGCTCTCGTACACACCATACATCAAACTGGCCTCTGCTCTGTCTCTTCAGATTTGACCCTGGATTCTCAATGGACCTGTCGCAATCGGCATGCAAACAAAGTATCTGGTTTCAGAAAGTGTACTCGTCTTGTGATTGGCTGTTTTCATGAAACGTATCAGACCTGTGACCTAGAAAAACAAGCGTACTTGAATTTGGAGGGTTTGATCAAATTATGCTAACATGATGGCGAGACATCAAAGAGCAGTTGTGTATAACCAGGACACAGAAGACATCTGACCACCCCCCCCACCCCCGACCGGAGTGGAGGTCGTTTCTTGGAGGGCTACATCCTGCAGTGGACGAACAATGCCAAGAAAGAAAGATCGAAAGAAAAAGAAAGTGCAAAAATGGAAGCTTTTGCCTCTCCAGGAAAGAAAATCTGGTCGGTCCCAACTTTGTTATCAAATTAGGTACAAATAACATATCAAATGTATCAAATTATGCATCAAATGTATCAAATTCAGTATCAAATGCATCAACTTACGTATCAAATGTATCAAGGTATGTATCAAATGTATCAAATTATGTATCAAATTATGCATGAAATGGATTGAATTATGTATCAAATTAAGCATCAAAAGGATCGAATTATGTATCAAATCATGTATCAAAGGTAACAAATTATGTATAAATAATGTAACAAAATGTATCAAATTATTTATCAAAAGCATTAAATGTACCAAATTATGTATCAAATGTATCAAATTATGTATCAAATGTCTCAAACGTATCAAATATATCAAATGTATAGAATAGGCAACGTGCAATAGGTATAGGATACCTTCACCTCCAACCCC
>NW_004797347.1:1349989-1351366 GCF_000002075.1 Aplysia californica
GTGTGTGTGTGTGTTTGAGAATGTGTGTGAGTGTGTGTTGTGTGTGTATGTGTGTGTGTGTGTGTGTGTGTGTGTGTGTGCTGCTAATGCTCAGAGTCTTTCTAATCTGTCATACAGTAATACAATGTACAACCACTCTGATTCTATTTTAAGAAAACATTAGGTATAATATATACTCATATTAAAGGCAGGGAGAAAAAGGAAGAATAGAGATGATAATATGTCTGTGGTGCATTGGTTAGGTGTCTAGCGGTTGCAGGCTATTGATGTCAGTTCGATTGCCAGGAGGGAAAGTTTGTTTAATGGGAATCCCCCGTCTATCTGCTGGGATACTGTAACTCACTCAATCCGAATGACTAGTAGTCGAAAAGATCCGAATTGTATTTGGCCTAATGAGAACGAAATGAATTTACAATGTATTCATAATCACATACTATACAGAACCCCCGTTTGATCGAAAATTTTCGAAAATATATTTTTGGATATGAGACAGCAGAAGAGGAAAACAGGCAGACACAAATATCTCTCTAGCTCTTCTCCCCCCCCCTCCATCTGGGAATTACTCTCTCTACCCCCCCTCCCCCCTTCACTCTATCTCTTTTGTTTGACTGTCTCTTCCACCTATGTCTCACTATTTTTCACAAATCTCTGTCTCACTCTTTATCTGTTTCCCTTCCCCATCTGTCTCTGCATCGCCCATCTCGGTCCCTCTATCTCTCTCTCTCTCTCTCTGTCTCCCTCTCTGTCTATGTCTGTCTCTCTTCTCTCTCTCTGTCTGTCTCTCTCTCTCTTCTCTCGCTTTCTCTTTCTCTCTCCGTCGCTCTCTCTCGTGCGCGCGCTCTCTCTCATTCTCCCTCTCTCTATCTCTCTCCTGTCTCTCTCTCGCTCTCTCTCTCACCCCCTCTCTCTTTCTCTCTCCTGTCTCTCTCTCTCTCTCTCGCTCTCTCTCACCCCCCCCCTTCTCTCTCTGTGCTGTGCCTTTGCTGTTTCTCTATCAATCTTCCCTATATCTTCCTCTCATTATTCCCCTCCCACAAACCGTATTGCCTAATCCCCTCTCACTCAATTTCTCTCTGTCTACCTCATCTCTTTCTGTCCCTCCCTCATCCGATTCGCCTTCTTCCCTCACCCCCCCCTCCTCGACTCTCTCCCTTTCGATCTCCCCTAGAAAACCAAAGCTGGGCCTCGCCGGTCGCCGCGCTATGCAGCTATGTATTTCGCGCCAAAACACAACCTCGCAGGAATAGACAACGGCGGGTCAGTCAGCAGAGAGTATTGATCCTGAATTCATGAATGATTTCGGCGGGCTTTTCCACAGAACTAAACACATCCAACTTGTAGTAATGATCACTTGTGCAAGACAATCACCTTTACAAA
>NW_004797347.1:1352489-1356257 GCF_000002075.1 Aplysia californica
TTATTACCGTTCTGTTATCGTTATTAACTTTTCGATTATAATTATCACCAATAATTCTTTTGGGCAAATGATGGAGTAAATACGCAGAAAAGATACAACCCGCAACTCAGAAAAAGATGTTGGGCATAAGTGCCAGCAGAGAGAGGTGCCACCTTACCAGAGGAAGAGTTACGCTTCCTGTTGTTGGGACAGTGGGAAATTTAATCAATTACAATGTGCATTAGTCCTCAGCATGAAATGAATATCTCAAACGAAAAGAATTTTTCAGACACCTTGTCGAACTATACGACAATTTTCAATCTTGCTGACAAATATTATGCCCATAGAGGTTGAACCTGGAAAATTCTATGTTTATTGATGGAGTGGGTGGTGGGTGCTCTGGTATGATATGTTCCTTCTTTCCTATTAAACATCTGTATTCTTCAAGTCTCCTTCTTCTTTTCTTTGCATCTTACTCTGCAGCAGTAATACCTCAAATCTCCGGCTCTTCTGTGATCTAACTGTGTTGCAAGTGCTTTAAAGCTCTTACTAAAACTAAAACCTAACTTTTGGTTGCATTTCCCTCTCGACTGCAAGTCACTGCTGCTACACTAACACCAATGCTGTTGCATCTATTTCTGTACCACCAATGCCAGTTCTAAAATTACCTCAAGTGGTCCGAGAAACCGGGAAACACACTCATGTCCTGCGCTATTGCATATAATATATATAATATTTTTTTTATTATTAAAAAAAAATAAAAAAATAAATATATACATAGATACAAACATACCTATGTATATTTATGTATCTTAACTCTGTTTCCGTCTAAATTGTAGGTCAGATTCTCCTTTGATCTGAAATAATACTGTTTTCAGCACTAAATGCAGTTGGTGATACTAATAAGGTAAGAAAAGAAAACACTGTACACAGAATTGTGAGCAGTTCTGGGAAAAGGTTAATAAGAAAGTACGGTTAAAAAAACAGTGTTTGACCTAGTTAGTGGACACATTGTTCGAGTTGGACACTGACGATAAAACAACCCCCCCCCCCCCAAATCCTCCCAACCCCCACCCCAAAATAAAGTAACGGAAGACTGGTTTTCCTAATTTAATTGGTGTTTGGCGTAAGCAATAATCGTCATTGCCCTTTTCACAATATTATTTGCAAAAGAATTGGCATTGTAAAGTTCAGTGATTGAGTGGATTGAACTGTTCATAACTTTTGGCACTTTCCATATACGTCTGTTTAATTGGAACTGATTTTGTTCTGAGGTGGTGCCGCTGTAGCACAAAGTTCCGACAAGTATCAAGCTTTGAATTGTTGCATTTTAGAAAGTTTTTCTATTATTGTATTTCTATCTTTTTTTAATGATGTTAAGCTTCCTAACAAAATATAGTTTTTGGTTGGTCTTTTCTTGTCACTGTCAACGTGTTAATTCTGGGAAAGCTTGTTGTCTGCCATAATACTTAAGTTTCTGCATGCCTGAGTGACCTGAACAGTTTTGCCAACTACTTCCAAGGCCCGAATAATAATAATAATAATAATAATAATAATAATAATAATAATAATAATAATAATAATAATAATAATAATAATAGAATTTGTATCCCGCCTTTCCCCACAACATGGGCCCAAGGCGTACATAGGAGATTAAAAACGCATTCATACTAACACCATACAAATTCATCATTTGCGCACATTTTGACAGCCACATTCTTTCAGACAATAAAAAAATGCTCATACCAAAAAAGTAATATGGTCAAAACGTCTGAATTAAATAAAAAAAGTAATCTGTTTGATTTTGCTCAAATTTACTTTAAGAATGGTATCCACATGCCATTTAAGAAATGAGTTTACTTCTTCAAAGTAACCTTTTTAGTTTTAATGGGCGGTCCCAACCTAGGATGTATGACCGTCAGACAGCAAATTTAATGACGGCGTTATCTATGTGTGTTTTTACATAGTCATTGGTGTAGCTGGTATATAATACTGAGGACAGAACACTACCTGAAGTGCACCTGTGTTTGTTTCAATAATTTCTGACACGATTTTATTTAGTTCCAAATACTGTGACCTTGGCAGAGGGAGATTCTGATATCCATGCAGCGAAACAAATCGGAAACAGCTGGTGTAGATTTGAAAACATCCGGAAAATGTTTAAGGAAATTGACAAACTGAAAAGTGTGATCGCTGTTCAGAAAGTAACAAAATGAAGTAATAAAAACGAGGCGCGTTCTGATCTTTCAGCCCATGTTTTGGGGGAATTTTAGAAGAAAAAAAATATCCACTGCATCGTAAAAACAGATATTTCAATTTTGTTCTCTTCTTCTGAAAGGTCATGAGATGACGAAGTAGGGGACAGACAAAAAAAAAAAGATGCTTTCTTAACATACACATTTGCTTTATCAGCCACAAGGTGGTGATGATCATCATGATGAATTTCCCTTCAGTCCGACTATACATGTCCTCTGGAAAGGCACTCTACACGAATTTCTTAGGTTGGCTTGTAACTTTCGGAGCTCCAAGTATTGATAGGGGCGTTAAGCCTATACCATTTCACACCTGGTGTGTACATTTATCAAGAACGTTGGAGAGTTCATCATGCTGTTCGATTTTGTTTTGCAGTAGCAGCCAAGGACGTTCTAGTCTCAAGGAGGTCTAGGCTGGGAACATCGGATGCTCTTCTAGCCAAAATCATCAAAGAAACAAGAACACAGACAAGGTCAGTGAATTTCTGGGCTCGGAAGGAGAAGGATGTGGCCGTACTCTTCAAGGACAAATATTGACGGCTCGATTCTTAAAAAAGTGCAAGTATGTCGAAAAAAATGTCGAGAGACAGACAAACACGTTTTGGCTTCCACTGTCTTTTCGGCTGATTACATCATGTAGATACTTACTTCTCTTTTTTCTTCCGCTGGGTGTCGCGGGGAGACACAGGCGTCTGTCTGTGGCAAGGCGAGTGGCCTGTAGGAGGGACATCCCGTGAGCTCTGATACATGTCGATACACCGTTTTTCTTTTCTTTTCGTTAGAGTCTTGCGAACTCCATGTGTGCGACGGGGAATCCTCTTATGAGTAAATACTTTTGTTTTTGTAAGTGTTTTACTGCAACTGCATAAGGTCATACTAGCGCGCGGGACTCATGAAATATTTTCAGTTTGTAGAAAATTTTGAATTTTGCCCGGGTGGCGGCCGAAGCCTACTCTGATCGATTTTAGACAACAATGTTCACAACTTGCACACGGGACCTCCAAGATTTTCACCTTTGTCCCTAAAGGCTAGGTGTAGATCTTTCCTACCAGAAGACCAGGGGTGTAGCTGAAAGACAGCAGTAAGAAGGAGCCAAGAAGAAGCAGTAAAAGGCTGCAGAAAGAGTCAGGAGCCCAGAGGAGGGGGCAAAGAAGGTGAGGGGGTGGGGGAAGAAAGTGGAGACGAAAGAAGACGTCAGAAAATTGTTGAAGAGCAGGAAATGAGGTGAAAGAAGACAATTTTAGAGAAGGAAAGTTTTCCGTCTCAACCCGGCTTCGAACCCGGTACTTTTGAATGAGAGGCGAACACCTTAACCTCTAGGCCACGAGAGCCCCCTGAGTAAATACGATTCTTTAAAAAAAAGCGATAAAAGACAACCCCTCCCCAACAACAACAAAAGCCAAAAAGCCAACAACCCCCTCCCCTCCCCCAACCACCATGACTACCACTATCACCAATATCTGCAACAATACAACAGGGAAAATAAAAAACTACATGTTCAGGGAACTGCCTTAAAGATATAATATACATTATGTAT
>NW_004797347.1:1357345-1363179 GCF_000002075.1 Aplysia californica
CCCCCCGAGAATTTTCGCCCTTGTCCGAGAAGGCTAGGTGTAGATCTTTCCTACCAGAAGATCAGGGGTGTGGCAGAAAGACAGCAGTAAGGAGGGGCCAAGGAGTAGCAGTAGAAAGGCTGCAGAAAGAGTCAGGAGCTCAGAGGAGGGGGCAAAGGAGGTGAGGGGGTGGGGGCAGAAAGTGGAAATGGTCGCTACCCGGATTCGAACCCGGGACCTTTGAATGAGAGGCCAACACCTTAACCTCTAGGCCACGAGAGCCCCCAGACTTACTCTGCTCACCTTTCTAGCCTCAACAGCACAAAGTCTGCTTCGACTATCAAGGCACCCCGGAAATAGCAGGTCATAAGAGTGTGACGAACATACAAAAGAAGGACAGGAAAATGACGATAGTAAGAATTAGGAAAGAAAAAGCAGTAGTTCCCTTTTGTAGTTCAGGCTCAGTTATGAGCATGACATTGATTAATCACTCCATTTACAATTCTACTGTGCATTAGAACGAGAAATGTTCCCCCTTTGGGATTGACCTAAAGACACTTCAGGCAGTGGCCCCACCCAGGGGGGTTCAGTTTGGTCTGACCTTGTGTCCTTGGGAAAGGTACTTTACACGAATTTTCTAATTTGGCTCGATCCTATTGGACGTAGACGTTACATTAGAAGTCTCACCTCTTTTTACTTCTAGTAGAGGTTTTATGGCGCTCACAACTGCCTTATAAGGTCATATGAGCGCCAGAAGATTAGAGGTGTTAGAAGAGAGTAACAAACATAAAAAAGAAGAAGGGGAGATAAGGACGATATATGTTTGATAGGAAAGAAGAAGCAAACGATACCAGAGCACCCGCCAACCGCCCACTCTCACCTCTTTAATAGATTGTCTGTGTTGCAAGGGGCTTTGCACCTAGATTTATAATACGGTTTTGCAATTTCAATTTCGAAGCAATTGTTTATTGAAAACAAATGGGTACATGTTCATGTAACGACTGTCTCTAACAAAACTCTGAGGCTAAAAAACGACTTAAGACACAATTAATTCAGATTCTGAGTGGGTCAGACTCTAGAGCATCGGATTACTAGACGATTGAGTTAGTCTCACTGCTGCCGCTGTAAAAACATGGGAATGTATATGGTATCAAGAAAAGAAAAGAAAAACAGTCAAAACAACAACAACAACAACAACAAACAAACAACAAAAGCAACAAAAATCACCCCCTCTCGAAGGAAAATAAACAACCTCTTTGCGTTTTCTGTTCTTTTCCCACTTCTGTAGCTCAGACAGGCACGCACTCACCTAGTGGCAGGAAGTCGCCTTGGACCCCGAGGATTTGGCCAGGCTATCTATCCGGCAGCTGTACGTCTTCATATTTACTGATATTTTTCTGTTCTTTCTGGGTGCTTAGATCGGCCCAAGTATGTCTCACACCTGCAGACACAACGGGTTACGTAACGGACAAAAATTGGGTAATTCAGGGAGGAGAGATATGCCAGGGGCAGGTTTCACACCGCGGGCTTCCGTGCCTTTTTCTGGCGCCCACGACAAGCTGAAAACAAAACAAAACAAAACAAAGCACACGTTAAAACAAGACTTGGGGAACGAGGTTGTTCCTAGCTATAAACTCTGAAAGCTGCTTTAGTCCTGGATCCCTTCCTCAATAATTACGTGAACAACAACAACAACAACAACAACAACAACAGCAATGACAACACCTACAACTACAACCACCACTACAGCTACAACTAAAACTACAATTGCAACACCAAGAATAACAACAACAACAGCAACAACAGTAGCAACATCAAGAACAAAGGAAAAATCAACAATAACATTAACAAAAGTAACATCACTACCACCACCAACAATAACTAAAACTACAAATAGACGCCCCCCCCCCCCCCCCCAACGTGTTTTATTACTCTCAATCTTCATAAAAATAAGAAAAAATATTAAAAAAGCAATAGAAAACAAACAAATAAAATAAAAAAATCACAAAATAATTTCTAAGGTGAAAGACAGAACCAAATAAAAAAGAAAGACAAACGAAGGGATTATGAAGGAAAATAGAAGCAAAACAAACACAAACAACCCTATGCAGAGAAAACACAAACACGATTACAATATCTCAAGAACAAAACAGAAACGACAAAGACAAACGAATGAATCCAAGCCAAAAATAAAAGCTCAACTCAGCAAAGCCAAATCGTAACACAATTTAATAAGAAGAAAATAGAAGTCTTCTACAAGAACAAGCTCGGAAACGTAAAGGTAAAGCATCAGCTGCTATACTCTGTATAATCAAACACCTCCTAGATGGAAGATGGGGTTCGGTTTTTCCCCAGCATACCCACTGATTAGCAGATAGATTTCTCATCTTAACGTATACTCGACCGTTTACAGATGTTCGGAGAATTCAGTCTATAGACTTAGTAAGTTACCGGCCCCGTTATCCCAACTATTTTGTACTTTTAGCTCATCTCTTCTGGCAGCGTGCCGACACAAGGCAGACGTAGCAAAACAGGTAAATAGAATATACACGCTTGGAGGTTAGACAAAACTAGTTCGTTCTCCGTTGTGTTTCTTTTGTTTTGTTTTGTTTGTTTTTTGTTTGTTTTCTTGGTTATTTTTTGTTTTGTTTTTGTATTTGTGGTGTCTTCTAGCTCGAACAATAACTTTTACACTGCAAAAACACAATATCAAAGGCGATATGTTCTAAATGTGTGGCTGGAAGAGGAAGAATTATGTAGACAGTGTGGTATGTTACCCCATTGTTTTGGTTTTATAAGTCAGCATTCAAAGGTAAATCATTAAAAGAATTAAGTTAAGAAAAATAAATCGACTATCAAGTGCACACTGCCAATCGGATTCATATAATATATAAACTGTATTAGTAATACACGGGTGTGACTTTAGGCTTCCCCCACTAGGTTTTAGATAAGAGATGTCCCCCTACATTTCAAGACATAAGGCCTCTTGAAACAGATACAAATGAACAATAAAAAATAAAAAAATAACCCAAACAAAACCGAAAAAACCCCAAAACACAACAATCCCAAACCCAATCTCAGGGCGAATCGAAACTTGGAAAGTTGTAGAATGAAAAGAAAAAGATTGACTAATAGGAAGCCCACGGCTCCATTTCAGTTGCATGTGCCTTAAATGGTGAAGATTATCACTAAATAAAAGTTTACTTTGCGCCAAATGCAGCCATGTTATATAGAGACAGGAGCTTTGACGTGAGCATCCTCCGACGGGTCAAGCCAGAGAGCACAGATCTTTGAATACTACACGAGAACACCTGAGAACTCAGGTCGTTTGCTTGTCATACTTGTGTAACGTTATTGTATGGGGCTGACTACCCTTTGCTGTGAGATCTTTGAGAAGGTGGGACCCCCTTTTTTAACGCCCTATTCCATTAAAACAGAGCAAAATAGGAGTCAAATCTTGAAAACTTCCACAAATAAAGAAGGTCGCACCCCCCCCCCTCTTCCTCCCTTTGCAGTGGTTTGATAAGATACTTCGGCTATTCAAACAATAGTTCAACTTGTCAACTGAGCTATTTTCACTGTTATGCTCAGTCTTGCCCTTGTGATAAGATTGGCTAAACCAAACAAAAATTAAATTTTGTTTTCAAATATCAAATTTTGTTTTCTTCAACGAAGTCATGGGAATTATCCATTTCACATTTTCAGTCAAAGACGAAAGTCTGCATTTTGACCAAAATGCTCTTAGAACCCAATCTCTAATTTCCTGCATGATGAAACCGACAAACTCTTTTTTTTTTTTTTTTGTTTTGCTTTTCCTGTAAGATTTATGACTCCGCAGGGGTTAGTCGTCCTATCAGTCTGTGACTTATCACAAGGGCAACTTAATGCTCGGGTTTTTCCCTCTACGTTGGTGCTGACGCTACGGTATAGCGACCCCCTCCCCTCCTTTCCTCCCAATTATCTGCAGCACATAAGACATTCTGAGAGTTCCCGTGCCAAGGCACGTACTCACTGGTGCACTGCCAGCCGGCAGGTCAGGACAAGGAGCACGAATTTCGCTTGTTACAAAACATCACAAGAGCTCATAGAACAGATCCCAGAATACACACCTAGAGTACAGAACAGATTCCAGAAGACACACACAGACTACAGAACAGATTTCTGAATACACACACAGACTACAGAATACACACACAGACTACAGAACAGATTCCAGAATACACACATAGAGTACAGAATACACACACAGATTACAGAACAGATTCCAGAATACACACACCGACTACAGAACATATTTCAGAATACACACACAGACTACAGAACAGATTCCAGAATACACACACAGACTGCAGAATACAAACACAGACTACAGAATACACATACAGACTACAGGACAGATTCCAGAATACACACAGACAACAGAATACACACACAGACTACAGGACAGATTCCAGAATACACACACAGACTACAGAACAGATTCCAGAATATTTCAGAATATTCCAGAATACACATGATGCAAAAAGTATTTCCAAATGTTTCAGAACAGATGTCAGAATGTACAAACAGACTACCGATAACATAATATTATCAGAATGCACAGACTGCAAACAATTTAGAGAATTATTTCTAGCAGATTTTCAGAACAGAGGAAACGCCATATTTACAAGCTGATAACAAAGAGCCAGTTACAGGACATATTAATTCCTGTGAATCTAGTCTACAATACTTCCATCCTGCTTGTAGCTTTCATCCTAAGATGAACAAGATACATCCAAACAAAAGGTCGGAGACACTAAGACGAAATGTGGTGTCCGTGGCCTAGTGGTTAGGCTCTCGGACTCGCAACCGCAAGGTCGTGGGTTCGAATCCCGTCAAGGGCCCGACGTTGTGTCCTTGGGAAAGGCACTTTACACGAATTTTCCTCACTTCACCCAGGTGGGAATGGGTACCCGGCTATAGACAGCGAAAGAACTTGTCAGTTTGTTAGTGTTTGAGCGCTTAATCGGCTGCTTGCACTGTATGCTTCCCGGGAAGCTGAGAATGTTTCGGAGTCTTCTATGGTCTGCTGGGGTAATAATATAGTGTAAAGCGTATAGAGCCTGCTGATGAGCGGGGATATGCGCTATACAAATGCTATCTATTATTATGTACCATAGGTCCCCACGAGAGAACCGAATTCACGACAACGATTAACCTTTACTCCACAATCAAAACATCCAATTTAAACAGAAATAAATTGTAAAGTGCATAAAGCTTGCTGCGTTGCCAAGCGGGACTTTGCGGTATAAACAGTTATTTTACTATTGGAATCTTTGATTGTTACAGTTGTACAGAATGGCGTCGGTGGCCTTGTGGTTAGGCTATCGGACGCGTAATCGTGAGATTGCGGATTCGGGGGTTCGAGCCTCAGCTCGGTACGACGTTGTGTCTTTGGGGAAGAAACTTGACACACATTCCCCTTTTGGATAGGTCCTTTCGGAGACGAACATTAAACTCGGAGGTCCAGTCTCCTAAATAACCTATTAGCGTTGATTAGGACGTTAAACCTATACTATTTCATCATTTCACACTTGCAATAAAAATCCATGTGTCATCAGAATCAGGGTGATTGAGGTTATATCAAATTTGGGGATTTCCGTGTTGGCGTCTGTGCCGTCAAGCTCTACGATTAATTAAGACATTACATCACGTCTATTTCTGGGTGTGGCCAACTCTTGGGGAAAGTCACAGAGCCGACACTGCGTTACCTGCGCTTATGAGGAATCACGTACTATGTCTGTCTGTCTGTCTGTCTGTCTGTCTGTCTGTCTGTCTGTCTGTCTGTCTGTCTGTCTGTCTGTCTGTCTGTCTGT
>NW_004797347.1:1384413-1395529 GCF_000002075.1 Aplysia californica
CAACAGCAACAACAACAACAACAACAGCAACAACAACAACAACAGCAACAACAACAACAACAAAGCAACAACAACAACAACTAGTGTTTTTCCTCTTGGATGTTCACTTTAAATTAATAATTTTTCTTGCGTCTGTTTACATCCCCTAAATATTATTATTATTATTACTATTATTATTATTATTATTATTATTATTATTATTATTATTATTATTATTATTATTATTATTATTATTATTATTATCATCATTATCATTATTGAATAATTGAACCGAAACCGTAGTCCCCTGAACATCCATGTCAACAGTAAACAACTGAAACAGGTGAAGCGGTTTAAATATCTTGGCAGTACTTTCAGAAAACGGGTCCACAGACAGAAAAATAGAAATGCGAACTCAAAAAGCCAACGCTGTCCAAACTTCTACATGGACACAAAGAAACAGCTTATCACCTCAATATTCGTAACAACATTATGCTACCAGTGCCAGATCTGGACATTAACCCTATCCGTATGTCGTGTTTTACTATCGTATCCATACGATGTGGGGAACTCTGTGCCAACACTTTCCAAAAAGGAAATTGATTTACTCGTTACTCCGATCCGTATGCTTTGCATAGCAGTCTGTCAAAAGGGATTTTTAAACTATTTAATACTGAAAATTTCAAAGAGATCTTCGCACTAGAAGTGTTCTAAAGTGTGGAGAATACAACCCCGGGGGAACAAAATGACCCCAGGGCGTACGCATAGGGTTAAGTAAAACTCATGAAAGCAAAATCACCACATGTGAAATGAAACGTCTTCGCAAAACCCTTAACATCACAAGACGAGATAGGCAGAGAAAGGAAGAAGTAAGAGCAGCTATCGGAATTACAAAGATAGACAAAGAGTAAAATGGTTTGGCCACCTGTTGCGTATGTCACCTAGCCAGCTACCCTAGAGTCTACAACACCAAGCACTCAGGCTTTAAAGGAAGAGGAAGGCCACGCAAAAAGTGGATCGAGGATGTCAAGGAAACCCTGAGAAAACGTAAAATATCACAACTAAAAGAGCTGCGGAGTTGGCCTACCATAGAAAACTGCATCTCCCCTCGATGCTAAACAGAGGATGAAAAGTAAAAGTAAAGTAAGTAAGTATTATTATTGAAACTAAAATTATTGTTTCTATGAAATGTGGGGTTTTCTCTTTCAGGTCTTGCTGTGTCCGATCTGCTGTCCCTTGTGTCTATGATCTTCATAAGTATCTGCTTCAACCCGCTGTTTGCAAACGCCCCTCTTCCCTTTAGCGTGGATGAGATCATGTACATGGTAGGAGGGCCTCCTCATGTCTGCTTCGCCAGGTGTGATATCATAAAACTATATTATATTATAATATATTATACATTTGAATAATATGTATATATATATATATATATATATATATATATATATATATATATATATATATATATATATATATATATAATATAATAATTATTTTATTAATAATAATAATAATAATAATAATAATAATAATAATAATAATAATAATAATAATAATAAAAATAATAATAATAATAATAATAATAATAATAATAATAATAATAATAATACAGGGGGATCCCAAAAAAACCTTTACAACTTGTTTTTTTAAATATCTTCCGCCATGCTAAAGTTTTGCGATTCAGATTTGAACATAACGTTTGGAAGCCAAAAGGAATTTGTCTGATATGTATTTTAGATAAGTCCATTGAATGGTTTTGCTCTATATAGCGCATTAAAAAAACAACCCATTTTTCAACCTTGTCGCCATTTTCATAGCGTGACGCACCAGTTCACCATAGGCCTACCTCTAAAAGTTGCAACAATCAGGCCATATTGCAAGCTACAGCAGTCTAACAAGTCAACAGAAGTCTGCAGATATTATTTTTCCCAAATTTTGTTCGCCTGCTTAGATCAGGGTTACGTTTAATAAAGAGCAGAGAGCTTTTTGTATTGAACATTACCTCTCCACAAACTCACCATCCCTGACATTCCGTAAATTCTGCGCAAGTCATGCTTATGTACCCTCAAGACCTTTGGCGTCATGAGTAGAGACGTTCCTTCAGTTTGGATCTATAGCAAATCAGAACTAAAAAGTTCTTTAAAACATGACCACTTCAGGTCGAACACGCACCATGCGCAGCCCTTTAAACGTCAGCAGAGTGCAGATTTCAGTAGCCGAGTTTCATGAGACGTCTGTCCGTAGGCGATCTGCAGCTAGGACTTTCGTACACATTGACAGTCTGCATTCTCATGGCAGATCTTAACCTAAGACTATAACATGTTCATCTTCGCTAGGCCGAGATGACAAGGATCAGGGCATGGCAATGTGCTCATGATTCCTCGATTGTCTTGTAAAGAGGGATCATTTCCTCATTGACATTTGGTTTAGTGCAAAGCCCATTTTCACCCTGCAGGATATGTTAACTTCAAAGATGCTGTCTATTGGGCACCCCAGTTTATTGTCTCTAGAAGCCACTTCTTAGTGAACATGTACAGTGTATGAGGCTTTAAAAATTCATAGTTTAGCAGGTCCTCGTGTTAGGGCGCCACTGAACATTTCGAACGACGCGTTACAAATGTGTCGAGTCCAAAGGAGGGAATGTGGAGCACTGCTTCTAGGAATTTCAAAATGGAATCATTAGGTTTTTTAAACTCTGTAGAAGAATTAAAATATTGTTTAAATGTGACAGGGATGGAAAATTAATGCCAAAGAGAAAATAAAGAAAAAGGTCAACTAATCTTTTCACGACTTCCTTTACAAGATTTTTAAACATTGGTGAACTTTGCGTTTTTGGGTGCTTTTTTCTTTTAGGCGTTCCCGTTTTCAAAACATGTTTCTTCTTCGTATATTTTATATCAAACAAATTCCTTTTGAATGAATTATGTCTGTTCCAAATTACAGCATTCTAGAACAATTTTTGCGCGAGATATTCAGAAAAAAAGTTGTAAAGTCTTTTTTTGGATCACCCTGTAATAATAATAATAATAATAATAATAATAATAATAATAATAATAATAATAATAATAATAATAATAATAATAATAATAATAATATATGGGTGCTTATGTGTGTGTGTGTGTGTGTGTGTGTGTGTGTGTGTGTGTGTGTGTGTGTGTGTGTGTGTATGTGTGTGTGTGTGTGTGTGTGTGTGTGTGTGTGTGTGTGTGTGTGTGTGTTATAAATTTCCCTCACTCCAGGGTGAGTTTTTCAAGACGTTCATGAGTCAAGATCAGCTCCTGACCGTTTCAAACATAAAAACAGTTCAGCTAATTAAATTTTTACTATCTTGAGCGTTATTTTTGTCTCATGGTCAGGATTACTGAATCGTTTTTTGGGTCTTTTTCAATTAACTTTAAATTTTGGTTGGAGCAGTGCGTACATTAAAACGTTTTTTTTTACCCCCCCCTCTCCCACAGAATCACAAGCTTAATCACCGCGTTCATCACCTTCGAGAGGTGCCTGTGCATCGCCGTTCCTCTGAAGGTCAAGAGGATTATTACTCCCGGAAGGACGAAGGCTATCACCTTATTCTTCTTTATCCTCATATTCAGTGTATTTTCTCCTTTTTATTACGGGAACAATTTAGTTTGGGCTTTTGATACCGCAAGAAACGCCACCATGTTCAAAATTGTATCCAGGGATAATCACGTCTTGTTGGAAACCATTACTTTCATCACGCACGGAGTGGTGATCTCCACGTTTTCCTTCGTCTTCACCATCTTCTGCACCATCGTTCTTGCTTTTAAACTAACCAGTAAAACAAAATGGCGGCAAGCCACAGCTACCAGAGGCGATGGATCGTCGGAAGGAAGAGGGCTCAAGGATAAAAGGGTCGTGAAAATGGTGGCGTTTATCTCTACTATGTTCATAGTTTGTTTCTTGCCTGCCACCTTGCTTCATTTTGTTATGGCTCTCGAACCCAACTTCCGTTTTGGAAAAACGTATCACAACGTTTACATGATCTCGTGGTCTGTCTCGTTCGTCACGGAGACAGTCAACTCCAGTTTTAACTTTTTCGTGTACCTGAAAATGAGTTCCAAATTTCGAACTGTGTTCCTGAAAACGTTTTTGAATTTGGAGGAAAAGAAATGAAGGAAATGAAATTATGTTGTTAACAAAATATTAAAGAGGAAGAAAAAAACACAACGTTCGTCGCTGTATTTTTAAGAAGAAGAAAAAGTTCTATTCTTCTCATGGAAAATACATGTCACTGACAACTTTAAGAAGACAAGACTCGTGGTAGAATATGGCATGGGCTGCTCATTTCAACACTCAAAGGTTTGACATCTAAGAGGTGAAACCTCCAAATATAACGTCCATCTCCGATAGGACCAATCCAGGTTGGTGAAGAGCCCACAAAATGCCCCAAATCTCCCTGCATTCTAAATTGCTCTTTTAGATATTTGATAGGCATGATGAGATGTACCAAATGAGCTGACAGAAACGCTGTTAAAATCGCCAGAGGCAGAACACCTCATCGTGATTGATTTTCTCACCGTAGATCAGGGTATAGGCCACGAACAAACGCTTTCCACCTTTTCCCATCCTGGAATATCCTCTTGATGTACAGATAGGTGGAGAAGAGTCACAGAGAACGATAATATCATTTCATGTGTTCCCAGTTTCCACACGTTGCCTTGGGTAAGGTGGTTTAAAATCCAACACTTTCTTGTGTTAATGTTATGCAGCTGCCTGGCTTCCTGACAGTGAAAGTTTGTGCGTCGCCACTGGCTTTCTTCTTTTCTTTTCATCTCCGTTCTTGTATCTTGTTCTCCGGAACACTTCCCCATTGGTGACCCTGTCTGTCCATCTAATCGTGGTTAACTTTCTCACTCGCTTCGCTACCCTAGAATTACAAAGTTGGTTTTTTCTTGTGCTCAGTACCTACTTTTGAGAAAATTTACTTTAACAATTTTGAGTTTCACAACATGGCTAAGCTTTTTCGAATGTAATTCTTTGATCATCGGGATATGGGCTCCAAACAATCTTACGATTTTGACAGAGCAGATAGAACAATCTTTGAGTTGTAGCAGAAACCGTGGTTATCTCACCAGAGTCCTATTTGCCAGAACGTTTCTCAGTGACATGGCTCCTCGGCTAGCGTAACGCCTCGGAGACGTACTGCCAAAGATCGTGTCTGTATACCAAGATGTTTCGATTGCCCTATCTCACGTCAGCGCGAGACTTGGGTGCGCCCTTGTGTTAGCGAGTACGCCGAGAGAGAGAGAGAGAGAGAGAGAGAGAGAGAGAGAGAGAGAGAGAGAGGGGGGGGGGAGGTGTTTGTTATTATAATAAAAAATTATTGTCCCCTGATGTTTTCTCTCTGCGTCGGTTTTCAGGCTGACCCGGTGCTATACAGTCTTTATTGTACACAGATGCCCGTCCCATCTTCCGAATCCTACCTTCTGTTTCCCATCTCTCACCTCTTGTTTCCCATATGTACCGTATCCAAATTTCCTTATCCCATATCACAACTTTACTTCTGTAAGCACTCTTCGTTTCCCTTCATCTCATGGTGTGGAACGCTTGAATCAGGCCAAAATATAAAAAAATACATCACTTTCGCTAATGTTCAAATCAGATGTGCTGTTCAAGCACATGTTTTCAACAGCCTGATTTAATACTGTTTTATGCGGACTCAAGATTTGGTCTCTATGATATATCCTCTTCTGAAGAGACTTTATTTTTACTTTCCCTAACTTACAATTCGCCCAGGACGACTGCAGGGATCCATAACAATATGATGTCAATTTGGTCAGATTATTGCAGTCAGATCAAACTTTCATGTAAGAAATGTATTAATATGGCTAGACTATTATAAAAAACGCCCCCTCTCGAGAGAGGTAATGTGACTCTCTTTACACAGCACCAGTCGTCATATTTCTAGAATCCAGATGATGGGGAAACAACTAGTTGTTGTTTGATATCACTAAGAAGAGACAAGGACAGTTTGAATCTGCCAAACATTGTTTTAAAAGATCGTAACATCATGTCTTAAAGAAATTGTAAAGCAAGACTGCATTGTGTCGCCACAATACATTCACTTCTTAAGTTAGACAAAGAAATTTACTCTAATAGCAGGTAATATCATTATTTGTCTTGTAATTCTGTAATTAATATGATGTCGACCAGAACAACGAGCTAGATTAACTACGACACTATAACCATCGTTGTGATATCAAATTACTGGACAACAAACCACATGAGCTCGATCGGTGAACATCTTACAGCTTAAAATCATTAAATAATTTTCCTCGCTTTTATTTGCTGATTTTCAGTCTTCTTTTCTTCCTTCTCCTCCAACTACTCAATCCCAACCCTTTTTTTCTTTTTGTTTTTGTTTGTCAACAATTCTCGTTCCATAGATTTAGCCTGTACCATTCTATACCTCCTCTTCTCCTCCCTCCCATCTCTCCCTTCTGTTTCCTCTTCTTCTCTCTCCTCCTCCTCCTTCATCTCTATCCCCTCCCTCCCTCCCCCCTCTCTCTTTCGCTCTCTCTCTCTCTCTCTCTCTCTCTCTCTCTCTCCCCTCTCTCTCATTTATCTAAACTGCCAAAAGTGGCGAGGAGACACAGAGCTTAACCACCCTTCACACCGGTCGACGAACCTCACTCTCCTCCATCTTTCCCCTTCCCTCTAATCCATCCTCCATTTCCTCTCTTTCTTCCATCCCCCCTTTCCTCCTTCCCAATTCAAGAGCGCCCAGTCTGGGACTCGAACCAGGGCCGTCCACTGAGTAGTCCAGCGTGGTATCAACTGAGCTAATGGGGCGTAGTTTGTACCTTGTATATTCCACAGCCAACCGAAATACATTAGATAAAGCTTATCTCACGTACATATCAAATTGACGGGGTTGACTTGAATAAAAAAGATGAAAACTTCCTCAGTCTGAACATGTGGCGCCACCTTCATGTACACAGGGAACATACAGGCATGTGCTCGGTCACGGCATTCGTCACCTTCACCTTGTGCAACAGCAAAGCCTGTAAGGCGAACTGATAGTGAAAAAAGGGATTCAGAGAATTGCTGAATAGTATTCTTGACTGGGGATAGACAAAAGACGGCATTCTCTGAAATGACCTTTAAGTTGTTGGGTTTTTTTTCGCTTTGTATTGAAATTTTAATTGGAGAATTGTATCTTAAACTAGAAGACAGAGTTATTCATAATGTATTTAAAAATATTACTTTAATGTTTATATGGGCTTTCAATATCCATCGATCATAAGGCCGTATTGGGGTAACGTGCACACAGCTACGCCTATTCTTTTGATAATAAGCTGAAAAGATTGACAAAAAAATGAAACATTTTTTGAAGTCTAGAAAGGAACAATAGTTTGCCAAATGTCTTCGTAACACATTGGTGCCGTGAAAAGGCCTCAGTGCTGATAAGTTTCAGTCCCCACTTACCCTCCATGAAGACAGCGAAAACAATGCTGTGTAATATTCTCATCTTGAGGCGGTAGAATTTGAAAACAAGTCTGAATTCCTGAGAAACATGTTTTAAAAATGAAAAGAATATTATTCGAATATCCAGTTTCGCTTGTATTATAAACATACTATAATAATAGTTCGTCTCTCAGTGTCTAACTATGACCAATACATCCTTATATAGGAGAATATTTCTTATGTGAAGTAAAAGAATTAGAAAATGTAAACGTTGAGATAACTTGTGGCTTCTGCTGTGGCCGAGAGATCATTTCAGGCAGATAAAATTGTGCCACATTTTTGAGCATTCTAAAGCTCCACTACTACTTGTGGCCAGATGTACGCAGTTTGCTGGCTTCTGTCTTGGTTTCGGTATTTCTTATTCGTGAAGCCTCCTATGACTCCCTACCCACTGTGACTGCTGTGCCCTTCAACTGTGATGGCAGGAGCTAGGCTCTCCCATGTCGAAGGATTTATGTTGAAGTCCTTCAGAGACATTTTCAGGGTGTCTTTGTAGCACACACCTGCTCAAAAGGTGGTAATTGGCTTTGATAGTTTCTATACCGAGCTGAGCAGCCTTTTACGGACAGCACTGCTCACTCCACAAGGGGGAGGGAGGTACACTAAAGCACTAAAGAAATCTCACCTCGTCTACCCGGCCTGGTTCACCGCCATCAGAAGAGTTGCCACAAGGCGGTCGAAATAATAAGAGACTATTCCTGCAGATGCCTTTGCTTCGTATTGTTGATGTACTGTCAGAACTATATTGTCAAATGTGATAATGTTGGAGTATTCCTCTAGAGTACAGGGATGCAGCTGTCATTCATCTATACAAAAAACAACAGCAAAGGTGACAGTCAATCTTGTGACAATCACAGAAGAATATCTCTCTTGGAAAAAGCTTGAAAAATCAGGGCTCGAAATCTTGCCTGTTGAAACATGTCTCTCCGAAAAAACGCTTGCAGTATAACCCTGTTATATTTGGTAGTTCACTATATCTGCAGTGCAGCACAATTTGGAAACCTGCTTGTGAGGTGTAATGATATTTTTTTCATTTGTTTGGGTTTTCTTGACTTTTTTGTTGTTGTACACAAAAGAGTTCATTCAGCTGCTGAGGAAAGTATTCTTTTTGTATGTAATATCTTAGTTTGTTTGTTGGGATAGTATGTCCAATTAAGCCCGAGCTGACCCTGACAGACAGGCAAAGCTGACGATCTGTCTTCTCTAATTTCTACAATTATGTTGATAGGGGAGCGTGCATTATTTCCAATAAAATCACACAACTCAAGTTTAAGAGTTCTGGTTTCTTTTTTATGCAGATGTTTTTACATCACCATAGACGTAATTTAATACATAATACATTATAGTAGGTGGGCTTCAACCCTGTCAGTCACAGCAAACCCGTGTTGCGAGAGAAATATGTTCCCAGCAGAAAGGCTGAGATTTTAGGAGGAAAAAGAATCTCCATACACGGAAATCAAACACGTGTTTTCTCAGGCTTTAATTAAATAAAGAACTTTATTGCTCCTCTAGTATGGACAGCAATAGTGCATAATCAACACACCTGTGACGTAACAGTTTCGACGTTTCCGAACATAAAATCTTTCATAGCCTTTAGAGCTTTCTCAGGTCAACTATGTTGCCGTTTAGCTGTAATTTGTCATGAACCATGTTCGTCTCACGACAAGATAATGATACGGGTGACGCCAAAGGTAGGTTCCGCATAAATTATTATGTTTATACGTCACTCTTATTGCGACTATACCTGGCTTTTGTTTTGTTTTTTGATGTTAAAGCAGGTTCCAGTATTGTTATTTACGACGAACATCAGAAAAGATAAAGGGGCTCTCATGGTATAGAGGTTAAGGTTTTGGCATCTCATTCAAAGGTCCCGGGTTCGATTCCGGGTAGCGACCGAAAAGTTTTCTTCTGTAAAATTGTCTCCTTTCACTTCCTTTCCTGCTCTTTATCAATGTTCTGTCGTCTGCTTTTGTCTCCTCTTTCTGTCCCCACCCCCTCCCGTCCTTTGCCCCTGGGCTCCTGACTCTTTCTGCAGCCTTTCTACTGCTACTCCTTGGCGCCTTCTTACAGCTGCCTTTCAGCCACACCCCTGATCTTCTGGTGGGAAAGATCTACACCTAGCCTTCTTGGACAAGGGCGAAAAATCTCGGAGGTCCCGTGTGCAAGTTGCGCACGTTAAAGATCCCTTGGGGGTCTAATATCGATAACAGTTGTTTCAGCCCCCACCCGGGCAAAATTTCAAAATTTCCTATCAACTGAAAAAGGTTAATATATAATGTGTCCTACGCGCTCATATGACCTTATGTAGTTGAGAGCGCCGTAAAACACGTACCTAAAAGAAGGGAGAGAAAATAAAAGAAAAGATAAGTCGTTGTATCACACGTATTATTCCCCTTAGAACGTTCATGTATAATTGTTATCGTGATGAATTGATGATGATGATGATGATGATGATGATGATGATGATGATGATGACGACGATGATGACGATGATGATGATGATGATGATGATGATGATGATGGTGATGATGATGATGATGACGATGATGATGATGATGATGATGATGATGATGATGATGATGATGATGATGATGACACAATTTAGATCATGTAAGTGGCGGTATTCGACCTTGCCAGTTAATGAACCTTTCCGTGTACAAAGAGCTTAAATCACTTGCTATTGTGCATCATGATGTAAAGTGTGCACATACTTTTATTTCCATAGCGTAGTCATTATTTATTTACATGTTCCCGACGAAGTCCTCAGGGTGAAATGTTGAACTTTTTCATTGATTCAGAATTTTGAAATTCTACAGTCTCGGCTTTTTTTTTGCTTTTTATTTTCGAGCTTTCAATAATGACAATGATGATGATGATGATGATCATGATGATGATGATGATGATGATGATGATGATGATGATGATGATGTAATTAAATATTTTTGAAATACTACCAGGTCTTAACCATTTTACTATCTGCTGTACAAAAAGATGATGATGATGATGATGATGATGATGATGATGATGATGATGATGATGATGATGATGATGATGATGATGATGATCACGATGATGATGATGACATATCAAACTTGAGGAATATGGCATCAACTGAAAACCAACGAAAGTGACGTGTCTGTTTTCGGTAGAAATTGCTATTCTTTGATGCCAGAAATAACTCATTTTGTGAACACTCCTCGCATAAACGAATTTCCCCTTATTAAGAATAAGCAACTGCACAGGTTGCAGTGACATCTTTTTAAACGTTCTCCATAAAACAGTTCAAAAAATGACAGAGAACCAGTTTAGGGAATTACAAGTAATTACAAACGTCTGCACAAAAGTGAAGAGGTTAAACAATAATGGATGAGTGCGCATTTATCACCTCGTTTGCGGTAATGACATACAATGTAGTTGAAAGTAAAACGTTTTAGCCGGGACCGAAAGCTGAAAGCTTGAAGACAACACTTCATCATTATGTTACATTTCACACAAAATGTCAGAAGAGTTTTCCCTAAAGTACTTGCCGAGATAGAAGCGAATTATATAATTGCTTCACATACAAAAGAATCTATCTATCTATCTATCTATCTATCTATCTATCTATCTATCTATCTATCTATCTATCTATCTATCTATCTATCTATCT
>NW_004797347.1:1397655-1407539 GCF_000002075.1 Aplysia californica
AGGTGGGGGTCACCTGTTTTCAGAGGTAAACTTAGTGAGAAAATGGCCGCCAAAGATTAGTTATTTCCTTAGCTTAAGAGTCCGTGGTAACTGAAAATTTACACTTTTGTGCCTTTAATCAACGCTTTTCAGAAAATAAACACAGAAATGAGTTATTTATTGGACAAGTAAGGTGTTGAGTCAAAAAACAAAAATTTTATAAAATTCACAAACCTGCTGAAAAAAGCAAGTTTTTTCACATTGATTATTTTGACGAGAGCCTGATTCCACCCCGCTGCCTCACATAAAACAGGCGCGACAAAGCTTAATATAAACACAGTTTACGTATTTCCTCGGGTAAATGTCACTTTTATCACCCCACTGCGCAACGATGGCCAACAGGCAATAGACATTACGAACAATGTGTCCCCTCATTTTAAGATAAGCAGGGTATAAAAAGCCTCCAAATGTTCTTTTCCACACGCCCAAAACACATTGGCCACAAGTATGTTAGACAATGCTTTTCGTTCTTACAATACGAATACATGCCCCGAGAGAACACAGAGCATACTTTACTAAAGTTGAAGCGTTACTGGAGAACATTTCACTCTACAATAGAAGTTGTATTGTTAGGCAAAAGAAATATAGGTCAATATATAACAGTTACATTACATGTTTTCAAAATATAACGTGCAAAGTTATTGGATATTGTTTTAAATCTCAGCCATAGTGCTCTGACTGCCGCGGTAAAAACTTACAATTTACCTCGGGGCGTTTATCCCTGAAATTTTCAGCATTTAGAATGTTAGTTTTCAGATATATAGTGATAATACTAGTTCCAATACTTACTTTGTTCCTTTGTTGTTGCTTTTCAGGAGCTTAACTCGTTGACAAGATCTACAACTACAAGATGAGAATGTTTCAAGTCATCCTTGTTGCTGTCTTCATAGCAGGTAAATAAAGTAACGCTTGAGGGTTTCAGTACTGAGGTCTTTTTAGGGTATCAGAATTTCTGATGACATGTCGAAAAAATATTTAACACCTTCAAACTAGCTTTGTTATTGATTTTCAAATTTGTACATCTATACATATTATACTTCTGAAAGTTCGTCACTTTGGCTGCCTAAAACTTCGGAACTACTTAACTTTCGAATTTGACAAAATTAATGGTGGTTCAGAATCATTTAACAGTTCTATTGAGGAGCCTGAAGTCCCTGTAGTTTAAGTTTCAGGTTTTCTTTAGTTTCGTTTAGATCTAATCTTTGGAAAGTCCGTCTTCTAAGATGCTATTGTAAACAAAAACGGTTTCCGTTCAATAGCCGCGCGCACTGTTTTCACACCTCTGAAATTCTGGAGTGTACAACCCCGAAAGCGGAATAGAGAATCAATCTATACATCACTAGATCAACATCTAAACCTTCTAATTTTTTGCATCTCTCAATATTTATTGCTCCATTCTAGTAGAGTGTAAATATAGTAGGCCAATGACTTTCAGTTTATGTTAAAGCACCGATCATTCCTTTCAACGAAAGTGGGCCCTGCTAGTCAGTCCTTTTAGACTGTTTTTGAAAAAGAACCCCCCCCCCCCAGAAACAGCACAATCACGATGATTGCATACCAAGTACTTTGGCACGGCCTGACGGTGCTGATGGTGTTGATTGTGATGTGCAAGGTAAATGTCGGCAGAGCATACTTTTATATGTCAATGCGCATCTTCCAGCATTGACTCTTAATCACCCCAGAAAAATCGAAGGGGAAATACCTGGAGATGAATTTGGTCTATTGGCTTCCAACAAAACGCTATTACTTTGAATTTCATTAAAAAACACAGCCCATATAAAAAACATCAAAGGCAATTTGCGATGAAGAAACTTGTAGCCATCCGACAGGGGGGGGCAGGGACTAGGAGACACCTAACTTCTCTCATAGCCAAATATGATAAGTCCGTATAACATAATACGTCTCAATATTATAAATCTGTATATCATAAGTCTGTATATCGAAACTCTGTATATCATAAGCCTGTATATCATAAGTCTGTATATCATAAGTCTGTATATCAAAAGTATGTATATCATAAGTCTGTATATCATAAGTCTGTCTATCATAAGTCTGTATATCAAAAGTATGCTTATCATAAGCATGTATATCAAAACTCTGTATATCATTAGCCTGTATATCATAAATCCGTTTTTGTCATAAATCTGTATATCATAAGCATGTATATTATCAAAACTCTGCATATCAGAAGTCTGTATATAATAAGTCTGTATAATCACCATAGTTCCGTATTCCTTTCAGTTTTAACTCTACGGCACTTCAAATTTTTTGGGGAAATTGTTCAAAATTCAGTATTCATCCTTAATATAGTCGGGTTTGTTTTGAAATAAGATAAACGATTAAGGCATTCGAATTTGTATTCATTCCAAAGTCGCCATCAACTATTTCTGTTTTTACTTATATCGAGTGGTACCTGATGCATGTTGTCCTTGAATACAGAAAGATTATGAAAGGAAAAAAATACAGTCATCTTTAATGTTGATTTCTTTCTAGCCGTGATAGCCTTGTCGTTTGACAGTTCAAGATCTCGACCATATGAGCGGTTCGAATCCCCCCCCACCCACCCATGGCCCACCCCCACAACATCCCGGTCTTCATTTTCGTCTTGCAGGTTACGCTGCCTCCGACTTCCATGATGAAAATCAACAATGCGAAAGCAGCTTGCAAACCTGTGCATTCCCTGTGGCCATGAAATTTGCGCCTCACACTGAGTCTGAGGAATCGTTCATTTCCTATGTCCAATCAATCCCTGTGAATACAGTATGCACGTGAGCCAACGTTTCATTTATTATGTTGTTTTTCTGCGAGCTGTACAAGCCAAAATTAATGGGAAGGGGGGCTATATGCTGGGCTTCGGCAAAAGAACTCTGTATATACTCAAACTTCAGATGTTGGTATACAATAAAACATAGAAACGCATTTACTCCACTAAAAAGCCATCTGTTTGCTCTGATGAGTTGCTTTCGTCACTTTATAGACTGACTATGACGGGGTTCATACTTTAAACACACCTTTCAACATGGGTGAAGTAAGAATTTTTTTTAGACAACATTGCCAAGTGGTCGATGTGGATGTACGACATTTGCAAAAAATTTATAACAGTAGCAGTAGAACGAGCAACTGACACTGCTGTCTGATTTTTTTTCTGTTTCAGAGTAGTGATGGAACCCTTCATGCAGTGTGTTCAAACGGCTCTTGACACCGTCTGTGCTGGTAGTAATTCCTATATCGCCACTGAAGCGAGCAACTTTCTCGGTGTTATTTCCTACGCTTGTGGCCCTGCAGGACGCCTAGGTAGGTTTCCATTAACTTCTTTCCATCCATACCCTTCAGTTTACTCCAAACTTCTATCTAAGCTTACTATAATCTAATAGGTGAGACAATTAACGGTAAGCTATATTCGTAATCTTTGCTATGTTTGAACCAAGAGAGTTTTGCCCCCTCCACCCAAATAGAGGAAGGGAAGCAGTTGTTTTTTAGATCAATATTCTTTGTAGCTAGTTTTATAACATGTAACAATCTTTTTCTTAACCCCTTCACTGCCAGGCAGTCTCAGTCTTTTTAGTTTGACTATGGAGCAGGTCTGGAATTAGCTGTGCATTCCTGCGTTAAATGAATTTTGATACTTATTATCCCAATACAGTATTTCCAGTTTATGTTTTAATTAGTATTACTGAAGACCATTTCCAACACTACTTAGAGTCTAGTACACTTTGCAGTGTACCTTGTAACCTGCCTAAATATGCCTTGTTGCAATGTTCTGTCACACCCACTTTAAAAGTACAATAACTCATTTACTATTACACATAGCCAGGAGAACTTTGGTACACATGATCTTTATTCATTTTCTGCCAACATGACAAGAAAAGAATTGACAAATTAATTTTATTCCTTATTCAAGGGCGATACTGTTATACACACTGACCTTGGCAAAATCCGAATCAAAGTTTGCTCATTATTGTGTGTGGCTTCTTCCAGCTTGACTTACTGATACAAAATGTCTATTGATTGATTGAATCAATGTCCTTTTGGTTGCCTGAGGAATCCCCTGCCATTCCTTGTGAAGCGCACCCTTCAGTTCCTGACAAGTTTGTACGGAGTGCAGCCTGTTTCTAATCCTCCAGTCAAGGTCATCTTACAAATGTTCTGTTAGGTTAAGGCTAGTTGATCTTTCAGGATAGTCCAGAACAATGATTTGAAGAGTTTAGAAGGAGTTTTGGCTAATTATGCCCGCATGGGGTCAGGCGTTGTCTTTTTAGCACATTCCATCAATCGTGCCATATTGGGCAGTCAACGTGACAATGAATTTCGTCACGATACCGTTGTCCTTTGATGTTGCTTAGAAAAGTGACCAAATTATGTGTACGATAAAGAGCAGAAAATTCATCCCACACCATCACCTTTCAGGCACCAGATCGGCCCACTTTGGGACATTTAAACACTTTTTTTTCTTCCATTAATACGACAACTTAAAAACCTGAACCACTTCTAAACGGAACACTTTACCAAGGTCTTCAGTTCCATCGACCATGTTGTTGTGCCCAAATTTGGCGATTTGTTCCATGAAACAGGGTTAGAATGGCTCTACATAAAGGGCGATAATGACGTAATCCACGATCATATAAATGTCTAATAATGGCGTTTTAAGAATGTCCGATGTACCTGGTAGTTTATGCACTCAGTTGGAACGGGTTTCGAAGATGGGTTTTGACAATAACCCACGTCTGACGTTGAGTTGTCCCCCTTGGTTGGCCACGTCTAGGCTTGTCTCGTACAGTTCTAGAGGTGTTAAAGCGCTTGTTGAAGGGTTACATAGTTCTTCTACACACATGTACGTGTCTTGCAACAGCAGAAAGCACATTTGAAGAACTTACCATACACACAGGGCGTTCATTATCTGCACTGGTCGGTTTCGTTATTTTGAAAACAGGAGAATAAATGACCCAACTGTTTAATATCACGGAATTTTATAGTGTGTTTGGTGTGTTTACATAATAATTCTCTTCGTGATTTAAAGCAAATTTTGTGTGTAGGATGCGTTTATTTCAACCTGCACCGTGAGAACTCAAAACCAACACTTTTCTTTCGTCTGGTCATGCACGTGGAGTCTCATACGTCACACAAGTCATACTTTTTCATTTTTACAGCAATTCTTACGCTGTAGCGAAAATCATCGTAGTATAATGGGTGTGACAGAACTTTTGCAACTCGGTATATAGAAAGTTAATTCGTCACTACCGGTGTTATCTTTAGGCTAAAACAGCACCTGGACACGGATGGCTGGTGCTTCTATAAATAAATCATTGATGGTCTGGTCTGACCGGTGTTATCTCTCCAGTCCGCTCACTCCCATCTCCTTATACCCTGTCTCTTTATCGAAGCATATCGCCTCTCCTCAACCTTCTCACCTCCTTACCATCCCCCACCCTCATTCACCAGCCTTCGATGATCCTCTCATCCTAGTGGTTAGGCTCTCGGACTCGCAACCGTTAGGTCGACGGTTCGAATCCCGTCAGGGGCCCGACGTTGTGTCCTTGGGAAAGGCACTTTGCATACATTTTCCTCACTACACCCAGGTGGAAATGGGTACCCGGCTATAGACAGTGAACGATCTTGTCAGTTTGTTAGTGTTTGAGCGCGTGGAATCCGCAGCTTGTACTGTAATAGTATGCTTCCGCGGAAGCCGAGAATGTTTCTGAGTGTTCTCAGAGGGTCTGATGGGGTAATAATAGTTGAAAAGCGCTTAGAGTAAGCTCTTGAGCCTGGATATGCGCTATATAAATGCAATTATTATTATCATTACTTCCCTCCCCTCATGACAGAAACTTGGCTTTCACTGAAGACTGCCTCGGGTCAAGTGGACAGATTAAAAAATTGTTGTCATTTAAAAGTGTCCTAAAAGAATTTGATAATCAGCGTAACATTCTTTCTAAGATCCGAAAGGGGAGATCCAAGTACCTTGGTCAAGAAAAAGAAACATAACAATGGATCTGATGCTGTGCTGTAGAGCAAAATAGAGGCAAGGAGAAATAAGGGAAATACATCATACATTTAAAATCTAAAATGTAATTCATTTTTTACTCCTAAAAATACAATAATTAAGAGAGAACAAATGAAACAAATTAATGCAAAACACGATTGACAAAAAGCGCTAGGACAAATATCCACAAAAAATACACACATTCACACACAAATGCACACGGACAGGAGAGACAGACAGACAGACATACATACAGACAGACAGACAGACACACAAACATACACACAAACATTCCCACTAACATACACAAAAACACACGAACAGACACTCACATGTACACACATATACCATCACACAACACAACACACGTCTGGCACATACTTAAGAAATTCTCTCTTCAAATAAGATTTACCAGTATATGTATACTATGTATATTTTGTGTTAAGCACACACCGGTTCTCACCCCTTTCCCTTTTTTTCTCTCTCTCTCTCTCTCACTCTACAACGCCAGTTTTGGAATCGATGAAACAGTCCCCTTGTCTCAACAATGCATATGCGTTCGAGGCCGCGGGGAATCTAGTTGAGATGTGTCAAAGCGTGACCTATGCCCAAGTGGAACCTCAGTTGGAACAGAGCAACGACCAGGAAACCAGGCCTGATCCTGCTATTGTGTGCCCGTAAGATTCTGTTGTTGCTGACGATGTTGTTGTTCTTGTTTTCGTTGTTGTTGTGGGGGTGGTGGTTGATGTAGTTGCTGTTGTTATTGTTGTTGTGTTGTTTCTTACGGCTGTCGTCGAGGATGTGATGATGCTGTTGCTGCTGCTGTTGCTGTTGCTGCTACTGATGACGATGATGATGATGATGATGATAACGATGATGCCTACCTAAATTTTATCTAACCTTCATCGCGATAAGCCTTTTTTTTCTCAGAATGTATCTCATCTTATGTCAGACATTTTCAGGGCCAAACGGGCAATTTTGAATACCTCAAAATTTAGCCCACTCTGAATCGAAAAGTGCCTCACATGTAGAAGAGTTATGTCCGCTGTTATCAGGCCCACCCAAGACAAACCAGCTCTTAAACAGTGATCTTAACCACTCCGGGGTATTATAATAATTATAATATACTATCGCGAACGCTTAATGTACTTTCCATTAGAGTGTCATTTTGTGATGATGGCGGAATCGTCAAATCCCATGTTCCTGAGTTTCGTGGCCAACAGTTGAAGATAAGCTCCATGTCGTCAAATGACCCCCCCCCTAAAAACAACAACAGCAACATCAGCAGCAACAACAAACAAATAAAAAATAAAAAATACAACTAAACTCATTATAACTTACCAGGAAGATAATGAGGTCTCTCACTCAATCCTTAAAAAAAAGATCTTTCACACTTTAGCTTACTATATCAAACCTTGGTAATTGGTAAAAACTGGAGGAACTACTATTATTATTATTATTATTATTACTATTATTATTATTACTATTTTTATTATTATTAATATTATTATTATTATTATTATTATTTTCTATTATTATGCTATCTATTATTATTTGTTCAAACATGTATAAGTATAGTATAGGTGAGGCAGCGTGGGGAATCAGGCTCTTGTTAAAATAATCAAAGTGCAGAAACTTGCATTTTTCCGCAGGTTTGGGAATTTTTGTCAAATTTATTTTTTGGCTCAACACCTTTCTTGCCCATTTAAGAACTATTTTCTGTGTGGATTTTTCTGAAAAACGTTGATTAAAGGCATGAAAAGTAAATGTTCAGTTACCACGGACTATTAAGTTAAGGAAATAACTAATCTTTGGCGGCCATATTTTTCACTAATTCTACCTATGAAAACAGGTGACCCCCACCTCCTTCATTCACAAATATCTCTACTTGTATTCAAGATAAATGGATATTTTTTTTCAACCAAATAAAGACAAGTGAACAAGCTTTACGATGATACCAATAACTCTACATGCCCAAAATTTGACGAGAGCCTGATTCCACCACGCTGCCTCACATATTATTCAATAAGTGAATCAAAGAACGAATGAACAAGTTACTAACTCTACCTCACTCACATATAGGGAAGCTTTCGTTTAACTTCACAGTAGTGTACAACTTTCCAAATAACATTTTTTTAACAGACTGTTAGCCGAGATGCGAGCCTGTATTGTGGGCGGTTTAGGCAGTATCTGTGGAGACGCATTCGAAGAGTTCTTCAGCCAGATCTGGGCGAATTTGAGACTTTCCATGACAGGGCAATATTTTGACTGCGGTGAGGGACTCAAAAGAGCAGGTAAGTGAAAGACAATCATAATTGTACTGAAGAGAGAGAGAGAAAGAGAGAGAGAGAGAGACAGAGAGACAGAGAGAGAGAGAGAGAGAGAGAGAAACAGAGAGAGAGAGAGAGAGAGAGAGAGAGAGAGAGAGAGGGTGGGGGGAAACTGACAGACATTGGGAGAGAGAGAGAGAGAGAGAGAGAGAGAGAGAGAGAGAGAGAGAGAGAGAGAGAGAGAGAGAGAGAGAGAGAAAAGAGGAGGGGGGGTCTTGTAAAATTGTAATCACTTTCGTAACAAACGCACCTTTTAAATAGTTTTTTTTCTTGACTAGCATAGCATTCCACGTCTTCCCGCACATGTGAATAACATATAATATGCTACTTTGCCATCATACTAAAATACCGTGTCACTGTTATAATAATCGTTCTGAATTTCTCAAAATAATGAAATCGAAGAAACCAGCATTTTCCCGTTCGTTTTAGGCAATTTTTATTGACTTTTTCGGCTCACTACCTGTTATATCCACTTCAGAATACATTTCTGGGGTGACATTTCTGAAAAACGATGATCAAAGACACCAACCCCCCCCCCCCCGTCAACTCACAAAAAGTACATTAACAGTTTTCAATCCACTCAAGCTTTTAGAATCACCAAACTTTGGCGGCCATTTCATTTTCTCTGTAATTGCACCTCTGTTACCGGGCGACCCTTCCTTTGTCAATCACAAATGTCTTAGTAGAAAACTAAATGAACAGATCGTATTCTGACCTGTTTTATCTTTATACCTTATGTTAACTGCAGAACTTTTTGGTCAAATCCCTATTTGATCCGTTTTGATGCTTCAAAGTTCACCCGAAAGTTTATAAGGGCTAGTCGCATTGAGCTAGCAAAGACACGACATGACCCCTAAATACGTAAAAGCCACTTGCTTGCTTGTTTTCCTTGAACGTGTGAAATGGTGGTAAAAAAACATTAAACTTGTTTGATTTATTAGGATTTGATCAATATATATATAGAGAGTGTTTTGGACCCCATACCAACCAGTAGTGGGTGTACCCATGCTTAAACAATACTAGAGAGACTCCTGAGCTCAGAGCATGCATCCTTGACCTTTGGTCCTTAAAATCAACCTCTGTGGGAAATGTTTCCTGTGTGCCAGGCTTCTTTCTTTTCATTCGCATTTTTTATGAACATTTAATTATGAAATCTTCATGACACCAGGATGTGCTCGCATATGAACCACCTGCCCTTACACGAACCAACTGCAGTCCTCATATGAACCACACCTCATGTAACCTTGCTTTGAAAATGCTATTTTTGTCATTTTATATGTATGTTTCTTTCAGTGACCAAAAGAATCATTCTGGTACCTAATAAATAGCCAGCTTTTTAATTTGGACCTGATTTCAAGTGTGATAAGACAAAAATAAATGTCTCTCCTCATGACTGGCATCATACTTTGCAAGCAGGCCTCTATATGACAGTGTAAAGAAAGGCATTCTTTAAGATGTTATGATTGCCCACTGTGTCCTTATAAGTGTCCAGGCTATTTGTAACCTCGGCAAGGGACAAGTAAACTGATAAACCT